>NC_081296.1:303030-606060 GCF_030435805.1 Mustela lutreola | reverse complement strand
TCTTGTGGAGTGCCTCTTGGCGGCGATCGGGTGCGGTCACTCACAGTGCCCTTCACGGCCCCGAGGTGGGGGCGGCCCAGCAGACGTGCGGCGCCCGAATGTCTTCGCCGGGCTTTTTCCGGCCAATTCTCACGAGCGTTCTGCCCAAACCAGGATTGGCTCGGAAATGACGCGGCCCACCCCGGCATGCCGGCGCATTGGAGCGTTCCCGGAGCAGAGATGAAGAACGGGTGGTGGCCTGGTGTGCGCCTCTGTCGTTCTGGTAGATAGGCCGGCCAAGAATGGGGATGACCTCATCTTGGTCATACAGGTTGATCTCACTCTGAGGGTTGTCCGAAGCACCAGAGGGGCCGATGGAGACTGCGTGGTTGGGAGATGCGTGGCTGCGGCTCTAAGGGTTTCCCATATGAAGGCCATGAGGGACAGGACCCCGGAAGCAGGTTGGGGAAGCAGGCGAGTGTTCCAGACCGGACCTCGTGATGGGCCTAGCCCCGTGGTAGAGCGCAGGGATGGGACCCTGGCAAGTCGAGGATCCACGGGCGTTGTCCTCGCTGCATTCCATCTTGTGGAGTGCCTCTTGGCGGCGATCGGGTGCGGTCACTCACAGTGCCCTTCACGGCCCCGAGGTGGGGGCGGCCCAGCAGACGTGCGGCGCCCGAATGACTTCGCCGGGCTTTATCCGGCCAATTCTCACGAGGGTTCTGCCCAAACCAGGATTGGTTTGGGCAGAACGCTCGTGAGAATTGGCCGGCGTAGGACAGCCCTGCGGACCGCCGTGCTCTCCATGGCCCAGGGCCCTTTTTCGCCCTGGGCATGTTGCTGCCGCCAAGAAATGGCTCGGAAAAGACGCGGCCCACCCCGGCACGCCGGCGCATTGGAGCGTTCCCGGAGCAGAGTTGAAGAACGGGTGGTGGCCTGGTGTGCACCTCTGTCTTTCGGGTAGATGGGCCGGCCAAGGATGGGGATGACCTCATCTTGGTCATACAGGTTTATCTCTCTCTGAGGCATGTCCGAAGGACCAGAGGGGCCGATGGAGACTGCGTGGTTGGGAGATGCGTGGTTGCGGGTCTAAGCGTTTCCCATATGGAGGCCATGAGGGACAGGACCCCGGAAGCATGTTGGGGAAGCAGGCGAGTGTTCCAGACCGGACTTCGAGATGGGCCTGGCCCCGTGGTAGAGCGCAGGGATGGGACCCCGGCAAGTCGAGGATCCACGGGCGTTGTCCTCGCTGCATTGCATCTTGTGGTGTGCCTCTTGCGGCGATCGGGAGCGGGCACTCACAGTGCCCTTCAGGGCCCCGAGGTGGGGGCGGCCCAGCAGACGTGCGGCGCCCGAATGACTTCGCCGGGCTTTTTCCGGCCAATTCTAACGAGCGTTCTGCCCTAACCAGGATTGGTTTGGGCAGAACGCTCGTGAGAATTGACCGGCGTAGGACAGCCCTGCGGACCGCCGTGCTCTCCATGGACCAGGGCCCTTTCTCGCCCAGGGCATGTTGCTGCCGCCAAGAAATGGCTCGGAAAAGACGCGGCCCACCCCGGCACGCCGGCGCATTGGAGCGTTCCCGGAGCAGAGTTGTAGAACGGGTGGTGGCCTGGTGTGCGCCTCTGTCTTTCGGGTAGATGGGCCCGCCAAGGATGGGGATGACCTCATCTTGGTCATACAGGTTTATGTCACTCTGAGGGTTGTCCGAAGCACCAGAGGGGCCGATGGAGACTGCGTGGTTGGGAGATGCGAGGCTGCGGGTCTAAGGGTTTCCCATATGAAGGCCATGAGGGTCATGACCCCGGAAGCAGGTTGGGGAAGCAGGCGAGTGTTTCAGACCGAACTTCGTGATGGGCCTGGCCCCGTGGTAGAGCGCAGTGATGGGACACCTGCCAGTCGAGGATCCACGGGCGTTGTCCTCGCTGCATTCCATCTTTGGAGCCTGAGCCGGCCAAAGATGGAGATGACCTCATCTTGGTCATACAGGTTTATCTCCCTCTGAGGGTTGTCCGAAGCACCAGAGGGGCCGATGGAGACTGCGTGGTTGGGAGATGCGTGGCTGCGGGTCTAAGGGTTTCCCATATGGAGGCCATGAGTGACAGGACCCCGGAAGCAGGTTGGGGAAGCAGGCGAGTGTTCCAGACCGGACTTCGTGATGGGCCTGGACCATCCCTGGTAGAGCGCAGGGATGGGACCCCGTCAAGTCGAGGATCCACGGGTGTTGTCCTCGCTGCATTCCATCTTGTGGAGTGCCTCTTGGCGGCGATCGGGGGCGGGCACTCACAGTGCCCTTCAGGGCCCCGAGGTGGGGGCGGCCCAGCAGACGTGCGGCGCCCGAATGACTTCGCCGGGCTTTTTCCGGCCAATTCTCAGGAGCGTTCTTCCCAAACCAGGATTGGGACCCCGGGCCGGCCAAGGATGGGGATGACCTCATCTTGGTCATACAGTTTTATGTCACTCTGAGGGTTGTCCGAAGCACCAGAGGGGCCGATGGAGACTGCGTGGATTGGTTTGGGCAGAACGCTCGTGAGAATTGGCCGGCCTAGGACAGCCCTGCGGACCGCCGTGCTCTCCATGGCCCAGGGCCCTTTCCCGCCCAGGGCATGTTGCTGCCGCCAAGAAATGGCTCGGAAAAGTCGCGGCCCACCCCGGCACGCCGGCGCATTTGAGCGTTCCCGGAGCAGAGTGGAAGAACGGGTGGTGGCCTGGTGTGCGCCTCTGTCTTTTGGGTACATGGGCCGGCCAAGAATGGGGATGACCTCATCTTGGTCATACAGGTTTATGTCACTCTGAGGGTTGTCCGAAGCACCAGAGGGGCCGATGGAGACTGCGTGGTTGGGAGATGCGTGGCTTCGGGTCTAAGGGTTTCCGATATGGAGGCCATGAGGGACAGGACACCGGAAGCAGGTTGGGGAAGCAGGCGAGTGTTCCTGACCAGACTTCGTGATGGGCCTGGCCCCGTGCTAGAGCGCAGGGATGGGACCCCCGCAAGTCGAGGATCCACGGGCGTTGTCCTCGCTGCATTCCTTCTTGTGGAGTGCCTCTTGGCGGCGATCGGGTGCGGGCACTCACAGTGCCCTTCAGGGCCCTGAGGTGGGGGCGGACCAGCAGACATGCGTTGCCCGAATGACTTCGCCGGGCTTTTTCCGGCCAATTCTCACGAGCGTTGTTCCCAAACCAGGATTGGTTTGGGCAGAACGCTCGTGAGAATTGGCCGGCGTAGGACAGCCCTGCGGACCGCCGTGCTCTCCATGGCCCAGGGCCCTTTCTCGCCCAGGGCATGTTGCTGCCGCCAAGAAATGGGTCGGAAAAGACGCGGCCCACCTCGGCACGCCGGCGCATTGGAGCGTTCCCGGGGCAGAGTTGAAGAACGGGTGGTGGCCTGGTGTGCGCCTTTGTCTTTCGGGTAATGGGCCGGCCAAGGATGGGGATGACCTCATCTTGGTCATACAGGTTGATCTCCCTCTGAGGGTTGTCCGAAGCACCAGAGGGGCCGATGGAGACTGCGTGGTTGGGAGATACGTGGCTCCGGGTCTAAGGGTTTCACATATGGAGGCCATGAGGGACAGGACCCCGGAAGCAGGTTGGGGAAGCAGGCGAGTGTTCCAGACCGGACTTCGTGATGTGCCTGGCCCATCCCTGGTAGAGCGCAGGGATGGGACCCCGGCAGGTCGAGGATCCACGGGCGTTGTCCTCGCTGCATTCCATCTTGTGGAGTGCCTCTTGGCGGCGATCGGGTGGGGGCACTCACGGCCCTTCAGGGCCCCGAGGTGGGGGCGGCCCAGCAGACGTGCGGCGCCCGAATGACTTCGCCGGGCTTTTTCCGGCCAATTCTCACGAGCGTTCTGCCCAAACCAGGATTGGTTTGGGCAGAACGCTCGTGAGAATAGGCCGGCGTAGGGCAGCCCAGCGGACCGCCGGGCTCTCCATGGCCCAGGGCCCTTTCTCGCCCAGGGCATGTTGCTGCCGCCAAGAAATGGCTCGGAAAAGACGCGGCCCTCCCCGGCACGCCGGCGCATTGAAGCGTTCCCGGAGCAGAGTTGAAGAACGGGTGGTGGCCTGGTGTGCGCCTCTGTCTTTCGGGAAGATGGGCCGGCCAAGGATGGGGATGACCTCATCTTGGTCATACAGGTTTATCTCCCTCTGAGGGATGTCCGAAGCACCAGAGGGGCCGATGGAGACTGCGTGGTTGGGAGATGCGTGGCTGCGGGTCTAAGGGTTTCCCATATGGAGGCCATGAGGGACAGGACCCCGGAAGCAGGTTCGGGAAGCAGGCGAGTATTCCAGACCGGACTTAGTGATGGGCCTGGCCCCGTGGTAGAGCACAGGGATGGGACCCCCGCAAGTCGAGGATCCACGGACGTTGTCCTCCTTGCATTCCATCTTATGGAGTGCCTCTTGTCGGCGATCGGGTGCGGGAACTCACAGTGCCCTTCAGGGCCCCGAGGTGGGTGCGGCCCAGCAGACGTGTGGCGCCCGAATGACTTCGCCGTGATTTTTCCGGCAAATTCTCACGAGCGTTCAGCCCAAACCAGGATTGGTTTGGGCAGAACGCTCGTGAGAATTGGCCGGCGTAGGACAGCCCTGCGGACCGCCGTGCTCTCCATGGCCCAGGGCCCTTTCTCGCCCAGGGCATGTTGCTGCCGCCAAGAAATGGCTCGGAAAAGACGCGGCCCACTCCGGCACGCCGGCGCAATGGAGCGTTCCCGGAGCAGAGTTGAAGAACGGGTGGTGGCCTGTTGTGCGCCTCTGTCGTTCGGGTAGATGGGCCGGCCCAGAATGGGGATGACCTCATCTTGGTCATACAGGTTTATGACACTCTGAGGGATGTCCGAAGCACCAGAGGGTCCGATGGAGTCTGCGTGTTTGGGAGATGCGTGGCTGCGGGTCTAAGTGTTTCCCATATGGAGGCCATGAGGGACAGGACCCCGGAAGCAGGTTGGGGAAGCAGGCGAGTGTTCCAGACCGGACTTCGTGATGGGCCTGGCCCATCCCTGGTAGAGCGCAGGGATGGGACCCCGTCAAGTCGAGGATCCACGGGCGTTGTCCTCGCTGCATTCCATCTTGTGGAGTGCCTCTTGGCGGCGATCGGGTGCGGTCACTCACAGTGCCCTTCACGGCCCCGAGGTGGGGGCGGCCCAGCAGACGTGCGGCGCCCGAATGTCTTCGCCGGGCTTTTTCCGGCCAATTCTCACGAGCGTTCTGCCCAAACCAGGATTGGCTCGGAAATGACGCGGCCCACCCCGGCATGCAGGCGCATTGGAGCGTTCCCGGAGCAGAGATGAAGAACGGGTGGTGGCCTGGTGTGCGCCTCTGTCGTTCTGGTAGATAGGCCGGCCAAGAATGGGGATGACCTCATCTTGGTCATACAGGTTGATCTCACTCTGAGGGTTGTCCGAAGCACCAGAGGGGCCGATGGAGACTGCGTGCTTGGTAGATGCGTGGCTGCGGGTCTAAGGGTTTCCCATATGGAGGCCATGAGGGACAGGACCCCGGAAGCAGGTTGGGGTAGCAGGCGAGTGTTCCAGACCGGACTTCGTGATGGGCCTGGCCCATCCCTGGTAGAGCGCAGGGATGGGACCCCGTCAAGTCGAGGATCCACGGGCGTTGTCCTCGCTGCATTCCATCTTGTGGAGTGCCTCTTGGCGGCGATCGGGTGCGGGCCCTCACAGTGCCCTTCACGGCCCCGAGGTGGGGGCGGCCCAGCAGACGTGCGGCGCCCGAATGACTTCGCCGGGCTTTTTCCGGCCAATTCTCAGGATCGTTCTGCCCAAACCAGGATTGGCTCGGAAAAGACGCGGCCCACCCCGGCATGCCGGCGCATTGGAGCGTTCCCGGAGCAGAGATGAAGAACGGGTGGTGGCCTGGTGTGCGCCTCTGTCTTTCGGGTAGATGGGCCGGCCAAGGATGGGGATGACCTCATCTTGGTCATACAGGTTGATCTCCCTCTGAGGGTTGTCCGAAGCACCAGAGGGTCCGATGGAGACTGCGTGGTTGGGAGATGCGTGGCTGCGGGTCTATGGGTTTCCCATATGGAGGCCATGAGGGACAGGACCCCGGAAGCAGGTTGGGGTAGCAGGCGAGTGTTCCAGACCGGACTTCGTGATGGGCCTGGCCCATCCCTGGTAGAACGCAGGGATGGGACCCCGTCAAGTCGAGGATCCACGGGCGTTGTCCTCGCTGCATTCCATCTTGTGGAGTGCCTCTTGGCGGCGATCGGGTGCGGGCCCTCACAGTGCCCTTCACGGCCCCGAGGTGGGGGCGGCCCAGCAGACGTGCGGCGCCCGAATGACTTCGCCGGGCTTTTTCCGGCCAATTCTCACGATCGTTCTGCCCAAACCAGGATTGGCTCGGAAAAGACGCGGCCCACCCCGGCATGCCGGCGCATTGGAGCGTTCCCGGAGCAGAGATGAAGAACGGGTGGTGGCCTGGTGTGCGCCTCTGTCGTTCGGGTAGATGGGCCGGCCAAGAATGGGGATGACCTCATCTTGGTCATATAGGTTGATCTCACTCTGAGGGTTGTCCGAAGCACCAGAGGGGCCGATGGAGACTGCGTGGTTGGGTGATGCGTGGCTGCGGCTCTAAGGGTTTCCCATATGGAGGCCATGAGGGACAGGACCCCGGAAGCAGGTTGGGGAAGCAGGCAAGTGTTCCAGACCGGACTTCGTGATGGGCCTGGCCCCGTGGTAGAGCGCAGGGATGGGAACCCGGCAAGTCGAGGATCCACGGGCGTTGTCCTCGCTGCATTGCATCTTGTGGAGTGCCTCTTGGCGGCGATCGGGTGCGGGCACTCACAGTACCCTTCAGGGCCCCGAGGTGGGGGCGGCCCAGCAGGCGTGCGGCGCCCGAATGACTTCGCCGGGCTTTTTCCGGCCAATTCTCACGAGCGTTCTGCCCAAACCAGGATTGGGTCGTAAAACATCCCTGCGGACCGCCGTGCTCTCCATGGCCCAGGGCCCTTTCTCGCCCAGGGCATGTTGCTGCCGCCAAGAAATGGCTCGGAAAAGAAGCGGCCCACCACGGCACGCCGGCGCATTGGAGCGTTCCCGGAGCAGAGTTGAAGAACGGGTGGTGGCCTGGTGTGCGCCTCTCTCTTTCGGGTAGATGGGCCGGCCAAGGATGGGGATGACCTCATCTTGGTCATACAGGTTTATCTCCCTCTGAGGGTTGTCCGACGCACCAGAGGGGCCGGTGGAGACTGCGTGGTTGGGAGATGCGTGGCTGCGGGTCTAAGGGTTTCCCATATGGAGGCCATGAGAGACAGGACCCCGGAAGCAGGTTGGGGAAGCAGGCGAGTGTTCCAGACCGGACTTCGGGACGGGCCTGGCCCCGTGGTAGAGCGCAGGGATGGGACCCCGGCAAGTCGAGGATCCACGGGCGTTGTCCTCGCTGCATTGCATCTTGTGGAGTGCCTCTTGGCAGCGATCGCGTGCGGGCACTCACAGTGCCCTTCAGGGCCCCGAGTTGGCGGCGGCCCAGCAGCCGTGCGGCGCCCGAATGACTTCGCCGGGCTTTTTCCGGCCAATTTTCATGAGCGTTGTGCCCAAACCAGGATTGGTTTGGGCAGAACGCTCGTGAGAATTGGCCGGCGTAGGACAGCCCTGCGAACCGCCGTGCTCTCCATGGCCCAGGGCCCTTTCGCGCCCAGGGCATGTTGCTGCCGCCAAGAAATGGCTCGGAAAAGACGCGGCCCACCTCGGCACGCCGGCGCATTGGAGCGTTCCCGGAGCAGAGTTGAAGAACGGGTGGTGGCCTGGTGTGCGCCTCTGTCTTTCGGGTAGATGGGCCGGCCAAGGATGGGGATGACCTCATCTTGGTCATACAGGTTTATGTCACTCTGAGGGTTGTCTGAAGCACCAGAGGGGCCGATGGAGACTGCGTGATTGGGAAATGCGTGGCTCGGGTCTAAGGGTTTCCGATATGGAGGCCATGAGGGACAGGACCCCGGAATCAGTTTGGGGAAGCAGGCGAGTGTTCCAGACCGGACTTCGTGATGGGACTGGCACCGTGGTAGAGTGCAAGGATGGGACCCCGGCAAGTCGAGGATCCACGGGCGTTGTCCTTGCTGCATTCCATCTTGTGGTGTGCCTCCTTGCAGCGATCGGGTGCGGGCACTCACAGTGCCCTTCAGGGCCCCCAGGTGGGGGCGGCCCAGCAGAAGTGCGGCGCCCGAATGACTTCGCCGGGATTCTTCCGGCCAATTCTCACGAGCGTTCTGCCCAAATCAGGATTGGTTTGGGCAGAACGCTCGTGAGAATTGGACGGCGTAGGATAGCCCTGCGGACCGCTGTGCTCTCCATGGCCCAGGGCCCTTTCTCGCCCAGGGCATGTTGCTGCCGCCAAGAAATGGCTCGGAAAAGACGCGGCCCACCCCGGCACGCCGGCGCATTGGAGCGTTCATGGAGCAGAGTTGAAGAACGGGTGGTGGCCTGGTGTGCGCCTCTGTCTTTCGGGTAGAAGGGCCGGCCAAGGATGGGGATGACCTCATCTTGGTAATACAGGTTTATCTCACTCTGAGGGTTGTCCGAAGCACCAGAGGGGCCGATGGAGACTGCGTGGTTGGGAGATGCGTGGCTGCGGGTCTAAGGGTTTCCCATATGGAGGCCATGAGGGACAGGACCCCGGAAGCAGGTTGGGGAAGCAGGCGAGTGTTCCAGATCGGACTTCGTGATGGGCCTGGCCCCGTGGTAGAGCTCACGGATGGAACCCCCGCAAGTAGAGGATCCACGGGCGTTGTCCTCGCTGCATTTCATCTTGTGGTGTGCCTCTTGGCGGCGATCGGGTGCGGGCACTCACAGTGCCCTTCAGGGCCCCGAGGTGGGGGCGGACCAGCAGACGTG
The DNA here is from genome assembly GCF_030435805.1 of Mustela lutreola. Classification (NCBI taxonomy): domain Eukaryota; kingdom Metazoa; phylum Chordata; class Mammalia; order Carnivora; family Mustelidae; genus Mustela; species Mustela lutreola. The sequence goes on along the minus strand of NC_081296.1, from coordinate 597,238 downwards.
CGTTGCCCGAATGACTTCGCCGGGCTTTTTCCGGCCAATTCTCACGAGCGTTCTGCCCAAACCAGGATTGGTTTGGGCAGAACGCTCGTGAGAATTGGCCGGCGTAGGACAGCCCTGTGGACCGCCGTGCTCTCCATGGCCCAGGGCCCTTTCTCGCCCAGGGCATGTTGCTGCCGCCAAGAAATGGGTCGGAAAAGACACGGCGCACCTCGGCACGCCGGCGCATTGGAGCGTTCCCGGAGCAGAGTTGAAGAACGGGTGGTGGCCTGGTGTGCGCCTCTGTCTTTCGGGTAGATGGGCCGGCCAAGGATGGGGATGACCTCATCTTGGTCATAAAGGTTGATCTCCCTCTGAGGGTTGTCCGAAGCACCAGAGGGGCCGATGGAGACTGCGTGGTTGGGAGATGCGTGGCTGCGGGTCTATGGGTTTCCCATATGGAGGCCATGAGGGACAGGACCCCGGAAGCAGGTTGGGGTAGCAGGCGAGTGTTCCAGACCGGACTTCGTGATGGGCCTGGCCCATCCCTGGTAGAGCGCAGGGATGGGACCCCGTCAAGTCGAGGATCCACGGGCGTTGTCCTCGCTGCATTCCATCTTGTGGAGTGCCTCTTGGCGGCGATCGGGTGCGGGCCCTCACAGTGCCCTTCACGGCCCCGAGGTGGGGGCGGCCCAGCAGACGTGCGGCGCCCGAATGACTTCGCCGGGCTTTTTCCGGCCAATTCTCACGATCGTTCTGCCCAAACCAGGATTGGCTCGGAAAAGACGCGGCCCACTCCGGCATGCCGGCGCATTGGAGCGTTACCAGAGCAGAGATGAAGAACGGGTGGTGGCCTGGTGTGCGCCTCTGTCTTTCGGGTAGATGGGCCGGCCAAGGATGCGGATGACCTCATCTTGGTCATACAGGTTTATCTCCCTCTGAGGGTTGTCCGAAGCACCAGAGGGGCCGATGGAGACTGCGTGGTTGGGAGATGCGTGGCTGCGGGTCTATGGGTTTCCCATATGGAGGCCATGAGGGACAGGACCCCGGAAGCAGGTTGGGGTAGCAGGCGAGTGTTCCAGACCGGACTTCGTGATGGGCCTGGCCCATCCCTGGTAGAGCGCAGGGATGGGACCCCGTCAAGTCGAGGATCCACGGGCGTTGTCCTCGCTGCATTCCATCTTGTGGAGTGCCTCTTGGCGGCGATCGGGTGCGGGCCCTCACAGTGCCCTTCACGGCCCCGAGGTGGGGGCGGCCCAGCAGACGTGCGGCGCCCGAATGACTTCGCCGGGCTTTTTCCGGCGAATTCTCACGATCGTTCTGCCCAAACCAGGATTGGCTCGGAAAAGACGCGGCCCACCCCGGCATGCCGGCGCATTGGAGCGTTCCCGGAGCAGAGATGAAGAACGGTTGGTGGCCTGGTGTGCGCCTCTGTCGTTCGGGTAGATGGGCCGGCCAAGAATGGGGATGACCTCATCTTGGTCATACAGGTTGATCTCACTCTGAGGGTTGTCCGAAGCACCAGAGGGGCCGATGGAGACTGCGTGGTTGGGAGATGCGTGGCTGCGGGTCTAAGGGTTTCCCATATGGAGGCCATGAGGGACAGGACCCCGGAAGCAGGTTGGGGAAGCAGGCGAGTGTTCCAGACCGGACTTCGAGATGGGCCTGGCCCCGTAATAGAGCGCAGGAATGGGACCCCGGCAAGTCGAGGATCCACGGGCGTTGTCCTCGCTGCATTCCATCTTGTGGAGTGCCTCTTGGCGGCGATCGTGTGCGGGCACTCACAGTGCCCTTCAGGGCCTTGAGGTGGGTGTGGCCCAGCAGACGTGCGGCGCCCGAATGAGTTCGCCGGGCTTTTTCTGGCCAATTCTCACGAGCGTTCTGCCCAAACCAGGATTGGTTTGGGCAGAACGCTCGTGAGAATTGGCCGGCGTAGGACAGCCCTGCGGACCGCCGTGCTCTCCATGGCCCAGGGCCCTTTCTAGCCCAGGGCATGTTGCTGCCGCCAAGAAATGGCTAGTAAAAGACGCGGCCCACCCCGGCACGCCGGCGCATTGGAGCGTTCCCGGAGCAGAGCTGAAGAACGGGTGGTGGCCTGGTGTGCGCCTCTGTCTTTCGGGTAGATGGGCCCGCCAAGGATGGGGATGACCTCATCTTGGTCATACAGGTTTATGTCACTCTGAGGGTTGTCCGAAGCACCAGAGGGGCCGATGGAGACTGCGTGGTTGGGAGATGCGAGGCTGCGGGTCTAAGGGTTTCCCATATGAAGGCCATGAGGGTCATGACCCCGGAAGCAGGTTGGGGAAGCAGGCGAGTGTTTCAGACCGAACTTCGTGATGGGCCTGGCCCCGTGGTAGAGCGCAGTGATGGGACACCTGCCAGTCGAGGATCCACGGGCGTTGTCCTCGCTGCATTCCATCTTTGGAGCCTGAGCCGGCCAAAGATGAAGATGACCTCATCTTGGTCATACAGGTTTATCTCCCTCTGAGGGTTGTCCGAAGCACCAGAGGGGCCGATGGAGACTGCGTGTTTGGGAGATGCGTGGCTGCGGGTCTAAGGGTTTCCCATATGGAGGCCATGAGGGATAGGACCCCGGAAGCAGGTTGGGGAAGCAGACGAGTGTTCCAGACCGGACTTCGCGATGGGCCTGGCCCCGTGGTAGAGCGCAGGGATGGGAACCCTGCCAGTCGACGATCCACGGGCGTTGTCCTCGCTGCATTCCATCTTGTGGAGTGCCTCTTGGCGGCGATCGGGTGCGGGCACTCACAGTGCCCTTCAGGGCCCCGAGGTGGGGTCGGCCCAGCAGACGTGCGGCGCCCGAATGACTTCGCCGGGCTTTTTCCGGCCAATTCTCACGAGCGTTCTGCCCAAACCAGGATTGGTTTGGGCAGAACGCTCGTGAGAATTGGCCGGCGTAGGAGAGCCCTGCGGACCGCCGTGCTCTCCATGGCCCAGGGCCCTTTCTCGCCCAGGGCATGTTGCTGCCGCCATGAAATGGCTCGGAAAAGACGCGGCCCACCCCGGCACGCCGGCGCATTGGAGCGTTCCCAGAGCAGAGTTGAAGAACTGGTGGTGGCCTGGTGTGCGCCTCTAACTTTCGGGTAGATGGGCCGGCCAAGGATGGGGATGACCTCATCTTGGTCATACAGGTTGATCTCCCTCTGAGGGTTGTCCGAAGCACCAGAGGGGCCGATGGAGACTGCGTGGTTGGGAGATGCGTGGCTGCGTGTTTAAGGGTTTCCCATATGGAGGCCATGAGGGACAGGACCCCGGAAGCAGGTTGGGGAAGCAGGCGAGTGTTCCAGACCGGACTTCGTGATGGGCCTGGCCCCGTGGTAGAGCGCACGGTTGGGACCCCGGCAAGTCGAGGATCCACGGGCGTTGTCCTCGCTGCATTCCGTCTTGTGGAGTGCCTCTTGGAGGCGATCGGGTGCGGGCACTCACCTTGCCCTTCAGGGCCCCGAGGTGGGGGCGGCCCTGCAGACGTGCGGCGCCCGAATGACTTCGCCGGGCTTTTTCCGGCCAATTCTCACGAGCGTTCTGCCCAAAGCAGGATTGGTTTGGGCAGAACGCTCGTGAGAATTGGCCGGCGTAGGACAGCCCTGCGGACCGCCGTGCTCTCCATGGCCCAGGGCCCTTTCTCGCCCAAGGCATGTTGCTGCCGCCAAGATATGGCTCGGAAAAGACGCGGCCCACCCCGGCACGCCGGCGCATTGGAGCGTTCCCGGAGCAGAGTTGAAGAACGGGTGGTGGCCTGGTGTGCGCCTCTGTCTTTCGGGTAGATGGGCCGGCCAAGGATGGGGATGACCTCATCTTGGTCATACAGGTTGATCTCCCTCTGAGGGTTGTCCGAAGCACCAGAGGGGCCGATGGAGACTGCGTGGTTGGGAGATGCGTGGCTGCGGGTCTAAGGGTTTCCCATATGGAGGCCATGAGGGACAGGACCCCGGAAGCAGGTTGGGGAAGCAGGCGAGTGTTCCAGACCGGACTTCGTGATGGGCCTGGACCATCCCTGGTAGAGCGCAGGGATGGGACCCCGTCAAGTCGAGGATCCACGGGTGTTGTCCTCGCTGCATTCCATCTTGTGGAGTGCCTCTTGGCGGCGATCGGGGGCGGGCACTCACAGTGCCCTTCAGGGCCCCGAGGTGGGGGCGGCCCAGCAGACGTGCGGCGCCCGAATGACTTCGCCGGGCTTTTTCCGGCCAATTCTCACGAGCGTTCTTCCCAAACCAGGATTGGGACCCCGGGCCGGCCAAGGATGGGGATGACCTCATCTTGGTCATACAGTTTTATGTCACTCTGAGGGTTGTCCGAAGCACCAGAGGGGCCGATGGAGACTGCGTGGATTGGTTTGGGCAGAACGCTCGTGAGAATTGGCCGGCCTAGGACAGCCCTGCGGACCGCCGTGCTCTCCATGGCCCAGGGCCCTTTCCCGCCCAGGGCATGTTGCTGCCGCCAAGAAATGGCTCGGAAAAGTCGCGGCCCACCCCGGCACGCCGGCGCATTGGAGCGTTCCCGGAGCAGAGTGGAAGAACGGGTGGTGGCCTGGTGTGCGCCTCTGTCTTTTGGGTACATGGGCCGGCCAAGAATGGGGATGACCTCATCTTGGTCATACAGGTTTATGTCACTCTGAGGGTTGTCCGAAGCACCAGAGGGGCCGATGGAGACTGCGTGGTTGGGAGATGCGTGGCTTCGGGTCTAAGGGTTTCCGATATGGAGGCCATGAGGGACAGGACACCGGAAGCAGGTTGGGGAAGCAGGCGAGTGTTCCTGACCGGACTTCGTGATGGGCCTGGCCCCGTGCTAGAGCGCAGGGATGGGACCCCCGCAAGTCGAGGATCCACGGGCGTTGTCCTCGCTGCATTCCATCTTGTGGAGTGCCTCTTGGCGGCGATCGGGTGCGGGCACTCACAGTGCCCTTCAGGGCCCCGAGGTGGGGGCGGACCAGCAGACATGCGTTGCCCGAATGACTTCGCCGGGCTTTTTCCGGCCAATTCTCACGAGCGTTGTTCCCAAACCAGGATTGGTTTGGGCGGAACGCTCGTGAGAATTGGCCGGCGTAGGACAGCCCTGCGGACCGCCGTGCTCTCCATGGCCCAGGGCCCTTTCTCGCCCAGGGCATGTTGCTGCCGCCAAGAAATGGGTCGGAAAAGATGCGGCCCACCTCGGCACGCCGGCGCATTGGAGCGTTCCCGGGGCAGAGTTGAAGAACGGGTGGTGGCCTGGTGTGCGCCTCTGTCTTTCGGGTAGATGGGCCGGCCAAGGATGGGGATGACCTCATCTTGGTCATACAGGTTGATCTCCCTCTGAGGGTTGTCCGAAGCACCAGAGGGGCCGATGGAGACTGCGTGGTTGGGAGATACGTGGCTCCGGGTCTAAGGGTTTCACATATGGAGGCCATGAGGGACAGGACCCCGGAAGCAGGTTGGGGAAGCAGGGGAGTGTTCCAGACCGGACTTCGTGATGTGCCTGGCCCATCCCTGGTAGAGCGCAGGGATGGGACCCCGGCAGGTCGAGGATCCACGGGCGTTGTCCTCGCTGCATTCCATCTTGTGGAGTGCCTCTTAGCGGCGATCGGGTGGGGGCACTCACGGCCCTTCTGGGCCCCGAGGTGGGGGCGGCCCAGCAGACGTGCGGCGCCCGAATGACTTCGCCGGGCTTTTTCCGGCCAATTCTCACGAGCGTTCTGCCCAAACCAATCCTGGTTTGGGCAGAACGCTCGTGAGAATTGGCCGGCGTAGGGCAGCCCTGCGGACCGCCGGGCTCTCCATGGCCCAGGGCCCTTTCTCGCCCAGGGCATGTTGCTGCCGCCAAGAAATGGCTCGGAAAAGACGCGGCCCTCCCCGGCACGCCGGCGCATTGAAGCGTTCCCGGAGCAGAGTTGAAGAACGGGTGGTGGCCTGGTGTGCGCCTCTGTCTTTCGGGAAGATGGGCCGGCCAAGGATGGGGATGACCTCATCTTGGTCATACAGGTTTATCTCCCTCTGAGGGTTGTCCGAAGCACCAGAGGGGCCGATGGAGACTGCGTGGTTGGGAGATGCGTGGCTGCGGGTCTAAGGGTTTCCCATATGGAGGCCATGAGGGACAGGACCCCGGAAGCATTTTCGGGAAGCAGGCGAGTATTCCAGACCGGACTTAGTGATGGGCCTGGCCCCGTGGTAGAGCGCAGGGATGGGACCCCCGCAAGTCGAGGATCCACGGACGTTGTCCTCCTTGCATTCCATCTTATGGAGTGCCTCTTGTCGGCGATCGGGTGCGGGAACTCACAGTGCCCTTCAGGGCCCCGAGGTGGGGGCGGCCCAGCAGACGTGTGGCGCCCGAATGACTTCGCCGTGATTTTTCCGCCAAATTGTCACGAGCGTTCAGCCCAAACCAGGATTGGTTTGGGCAGAACGCTCGTGAGAATTGGCCGGCGTAGGACAGCCCTGCGGACCGCCGTGCTCTCCATGGCCCAGGGCCCTTTCTCGCCCAGGGCATGTTGCTGCCGCCAAGAAATGGCTCGGAAAAGACGCGGCCCACTCCGGCACGCCGGCGCATTGGAGCGTTCCCGGATCAGAGTTGAAGAACGGGTGGTGGCCTGTTGTGCGCCTCTGTCGTTCGGGTAGATGGGCCGGCCCAGAATGGGGATGACCTCATCTTGGTCATACAGGTTTATGTCACTCTGAGGGATGTCCGAAGCACCAGAGGGTCCGATGGAGTCTGCGTGGTTGGGAGATGCGTGGCTGCGGGTCTAAGGGTTTCCCATATGGAGGCCATGAGGGACAGGACCCCGGAAGCAGGTTGGGGAAGCAGGCGAGTGTTCCAGACCGGACTTCGTGATGGGCCTGGCCCATCCCTGGTAGAGCGCAGGGATGGGACCCCGTCAAGTCGAGGATCCACGGGTGTTGTCCTCGCTGCATTCCATCTTGTGGAGTGCCTCTTGGCGGCGATCGGGTGCGGTCACTCACAGTGCCCTTCACGGCCCCGAGGTGGGGGCGGCCCAGCAGACGTGCGGCGCCCGAATGTCTTCGCCGGGCTTTTTCCGGCCAATTCTCACGAGCGTTCTGCCCAAACCAGGATTGGCTCGGAAATGACGCGGCCCACCCCGGCATGCCGGCGCATTGGAGCGTTCCCGGAGCAGAGATGAAGAACGGGTGGTGGCCTGGTGTGCGCCTCTGTCGTTCTGGTAGATAGGCCGGCCAAGAATGGGGATGACCTCATCTTGGTCATACAGGTTGATCTCACTCTGAGGGTTGTCCGAAGCACCAGAGGGGCCGATGGAGACTGCGTGGTTGGGAGATGCGTGGCTGCGGCTCTAAGGGTTTCCCATATGAAGGCCATGAGGGACAGGACCCCGGAAGCAGGTTGGGGAAGCAGGCGAGTGTTCCAGACCGGACCTCGTGATGGGCCTAGCCCCGTGGTAGAGCGCAGGGATGGGAGCCTGGCAAGTCGAGGATCCACGGGCGTTGTCCTCGCTGCATTCCATCTTGTGGAGTGCCTCTTGGCGGCGATCGGGTGCGGGCACTCACAGTGCCCTTCAGGGCCCCGAGGTGGGGGCGGCCCAGCAGACGTGCGGCGCCCGAATGACTTCGCCGGGCTTTATCCGGCCAATTCTCACGAGGGTTCTGCCCAAACCAGGATTGGTTTGGGCAGAACGCTCGTGAGAATTGGCCGGCGTAGGACAGCCCTGCGGACCGCCGTGCTCTCCATGGCCCAGGGCCCTTTTTCGCCCTGGGCATGTTCCTGCCGCCAAGAAATGGCTCGGAAAAGACGCGGCCCACCCCGGCACGCCGGCGCATTGGAGCGTTCCCGGAGCAGAGTTGAAGAACGGGTGGTGGCCTGGTGTGCACCTCTGTCTTTCGGGTAGATGGGCCGGCCAAGGATGGGGATGACCTCATCTTGGTCATACAGGTTTATCTCTCTCTGAGGCATGTCCGAAGCACCAGAGGGGCCGATGGAGACTGCGTGGTTGGGAGATGCGTGGTTGCGGGTCTAAGGGTTTCCCATATGGAGGCCATGAGGGACAGGACCCCGGAAGCATGTTGGGGAAGCAGGCGAGTGTTCCAGACCGGACTTCGAGATGGGCCTGGCCCCGTGGTAGAGCGCAGGGATGGGACCCCGGCAAGTCGAGGATCCACGGGCGTTGTCCTCGCTGCATTGCATCTTGTGGTGTGCCTCTTGCGGCGATCGGGAGCGGGCACTCACAGTGCCCTTCAGTGCCCCGAGGTGGGGGCGGCCCAGCAGACGTGCGGCGCCCGAATGACTTCGCCGGGCTTTTTCCGGCCAATTCTCACGATCGTTCTGCACAAACCAGGATTGGCTCGGAAAAGACGCGGCCCACCCCGGCATGCCGGCGCATTGGAGCGTTCCCGGAGCAGAGATGAAGAACGGGTGGTGGCCTGGTGTGCGCCTCTGTCTTTCGGGTAGATGGGCCGGCCAAGGATGGGGATGACCTCATCTTGGTCATACAGGTTGATCTCCCTCTGAGGGTTGTCCGAAGCACCAGAGGGTCCGATGGAGACTGCGTGGTTGGGAGATGCGTGGCTGCGGGTCTATGGGTTTCCCATATGGAGGCCATGAGGGACAGGACCCCGGAAGCAGGTTGGGGTAGCAGGCGAGTGTTCCAGACCGGACTTCGTGATGGGCCTGGCCCATCCCTGGTAGAACGCAGGGATGGGACCCCGTCAAGTCGAGGATCCACGGGCGTTGTCCTCGCTGCATTCCATCTTGTGGAGTGCCTCTTGGCGGCGATCGGGTGCGGGCCCTCACAGTGCCCTTCACGGCCCCGAGGTGGGGGCGGCCCAGGAGACGTGCGGCGCCCGAATGACTTCGCCGGGCTTTTTCCGGCCAATTCTCACGATCGTTCTGCCCAAACCAGGATTGGCTCGGAAAAGACGCGGCCCACCCCGGCATGCCGGCGCATTGGAGCGTTCCCGGAGCAGAGATGAAGAACGGGTGGTGGCCTGGTGTGCGCCTCTGTCGTTCGGGTAGATGGGCCGGCCAAGAATGGGGATGACCTCATCTTGGTCATACAGGTTGATCTCACTCTGAGGGTTGTCCGAAGCACCAGAGGGGCCGATGGAGACTGCGTGGTTGGGAGATGCGTGGCTGCGGGTCTAAGGGTTTCCCATATGGAGGCCATGAGGGACAGGACCCCGGAAGCAGGTTGGGGAAGAAGGCGAGTGTTCCAGACCTGACTTCGAGATGGGCCTGGCCCCGTAGTAGAGCGCAGGAATGGGACCCCGGCAAGTCGAGGATCCACGGGCGTTGTCCTCGCTGCATTCCATCTTGTGGAGTGCCTCTTGGCGGCGATCGGGTGCGGGCACTCACAGTGCCCTTCAGGGCCTTGAGGTGGGTGCAGCCCAGCAGAAGTGCGGCGCCCGAATGACTTCGTCGGGCTTTTTCTGGCCAATTCTCACGAGCGTTCTGCCCAAACCAGGATTGGTTTGGGCAGAACGCTCGTGAGAATTGGCCGGCGTAGGACAGCCCTGCGGACCGCCGTGCTCTCCATGGCCCAGGGCCCTTTCTAGCCCAGGGCATGTTGCTGCCGCCAAGAAATGGCTCGTAAAAGACGCGGCCCACCCCGGCACGCCGGCGCATTGGAGCGTTCCCGGAGCAGAGCTGAAGAACGGGTGGTGGCCTGGTGTGCGCCTCTGTCTTTCGGGTAGATGGGCCGGCCAAGGATGGGGATGACCTCATCTTGGTCATACAGGTTGATCTCACTCTGAGGGTTGTCCGAAGCACCAGAGGGGCCGATGGAGACTGCGTGGTTGGGTGATGCGTGGCTGCGGCTCTAAGGGTTTCCCATATGGAGGCCATGAGGGACAGGACCCCGGAAGCAGGTTGGGGAAGCAGGCAAGTGTTCCAGACCGGACTTCGTGATGGGCCTGGCCCCGTGGTAGAGCGCAGGGATGGGAACCCGGCAAGTCGAGGATCCACGGGCGTTGTCCTCGCTGCATTGCATCTTGTGGAGTGCCTCTTGGCGGCGATCGGGTGCGGGCACTCACAGTACCCTTCAGGGCCCCGAGGTGGGGGCGGCCCAGCAGGCGTGCGGCGCCCGAATGACTTCGCCGGGCTTTTTCCGGCCAATTCTCACGAGCGTTCTGCCCAAACCAGGATTGGGTCGTAAAACATCCCTGCGGACCGCCGTGCTCTCCATGGCCCAGGGCCCTTTCTCGCCCAGGGCATGTTGCTGCCGCCAAGAAATGGCTCGGAAAAGAAGCGGCCCACCACGGCACGCCGGCGCATTGGAGCGTTCCCGGAGCAGAGTTGAAGAACGGGTGGTGGCCTGGTGTGCGCCTCTCTCTTTCGGGTAGATGGGCCGGCCAAGGATGGGGATGACCTCATCTTGGTCATACAGGTTTATCTCCCTCTGAGGGTTGTCCGACGCACCAGAGGGGCCGATGGAGACTGCGTGGTTGGGAGATGCGTGGCTGCGGGTCTAAGGGTTTCCCATATGGAGGCCATGAGAGACAGGACCCCGGAAGCAGGTTGGGGAAGCAGGCGAGTGTTCCAGACCGGACTTCGGGACGGGCCTGGCCCCGTGGTAGAGCGCAGGGATGGGACCCCGGCAAGTCGAGGATCCACGGGCGTTGTCCTCGCTGCATTGCATCTTGTGGAGTGCCTCTTGGCAGCGATCGCGTGCGGGCACTCACAGTGCCCTTCAGGGCCCCGAGTTGGGGGCGGCCCAGCAGCCGTGCGGCGCCCGAATGACTTCGCCGGGCTTTTTCCGGCCAATTTTCATGAGCGTTGTGCCCAAACCAGGATTGGTTTGGGCAGAACGCTCGTGAGAATTGGCCGGCGTAGGACAGCCCTGCGAACCGCCGTGCTCTCCATGGCCCAGGGCCCTTTCGCGCCCAGGGCATGTTGCTGCCGCCAAGAAATGGCTCGGAAAAGACGCGGCCCACCTCGGCACGCCGGCGCATTGGAGCGTTCCCGGAGCAGAGTTGAAGAACGGGTGGTGGCCTGGTGTGCGCCTCTGTCTTTCGGGTAGATGGGCCGGCCAAGGATGGGGATGACCTCATCTTGGTCATACAGGTTTATGTCACTCTGAGGGTTGTCTGAAGCACCAGAGGGGCCGATGGAGACTGCGTGGTTGGGAAATGCGTGGCTCGGGTCTAAGGGTTTCCGATATGGAGGCCATGAGGGACAGGACCCCGGAATCAGTTTGGGGAAGCAGGCGAGTGTTCCAGACCGGACTTCGTGATGGGACTGGCACCGTGGTAGAGTGCAAGGATGGGACCCCGGCAAGTCGAGGATCCACGGGCGTTGTCCTTGCTGCATTCCATCTTGTGGTGTGCCTCCTTGCAGCGATCGGGTGCGGGCACTCACAGTGCCCTTCAGGGCCCCCAGGTGGGGGCGGCCCAGCAGAAGTGCGGCGCCCGAATGACTTCGCCGGGATTCTTCCGGCCAATTCTCACGAGCGTTCTGCCCAAATCAGGATTGGTTTGGGCAGAACGCTCGTGAGAATTGGACGGCGTAGGATAGCCCTGCGGACCGCTGTGCTCTCCATGGCCCAGGGCCCTTTCTCGCCCAGGGCATGTTGCTGTCGCCAAGAAATGGCTCGGAAAAGACGCGGCCCACCCCGGCACGCCGGCGCATTGGAGCGTTCATGGAGCAGAGTTGAAGAACGGGTGGTGGCCTGGTGTGCGCCTCTGTCTTTCGGGTAGAAGGGCCGGCCAAGGATGGGGATGACCTCATCTTGGTCATACAGGTTTATCTCACTCTGAGGGTTGTCCGAAGCACCAGAGGGGCCGATGGAGACTGCGTGGTTGGGAGATGCGTGGCTGCGGGTCTAAGGGTTTCCCATATGGAGGCCATGAGGGACAGGACCCCGGAAGCAGGTTGGGGAAGCAGGCGAGTGTTCCAGATCGGACTTCGTGATGGGCCTGGCCCCGTGGTAGAGCTCACGGATGGAACCCCCGCAAGTAGAGGATCCACGGGCGTTGTCCTCGCTGCATTCCATCTTGTGGAGTGCCTCTTGGCGGCGATCGGGTGCGGGCACTCACAGTGCCCTTCAGGGCCCCGAGGTGGGGGCGGACCAGCAGACGTGCGTTGCCCGAATGACTTCGCCGGGCTTTTTCCGGCCAATTCTCACGAGCGTTCTGCCCAAACCAGGATTGGTTTGGGCAGAACGCTCGTGAGAATTGGCCGGCGTAGGACAGCCCTGCGGACCGCCGTGCTCTCCATGGCCCAGGGCCCTTTCTCGCCCAGGGCATGTTGCTGCCGCCAAGAAATGGGTCGGAAAAGACACGGCCCACCTCGGCACGCCGGCGCATTGGAGCGTTCCCGGAGCAGAGTTGAAGAACGGGTGGTGGCCTGGTGTGCGCCTCTGTCTTTCGGGTAGATGGGCCGGCCAAGGATGGGGATGACCTCATCTTGGTCATACAGGTTGATCTCCCTCTGAGGGTTGTCCGAAGCACCAGAGGGGCCGATGGAGACTGCGTGGTTGGGAGATGCGTGGCTGCGGGTCTATGGGTTTCCCATATGGAGGCCATGAGGGACAGGACCCCGGAAGCAGGTTGGGGTAGCAGGCGAGTGTTCCAGACCGGACTTCGTGATGGGCCTGGCCCATCCCTGGTAGAGCGCAGGGATGGGACCCCGTCAAGTCGAGGATCCACGGGCGTTGTCCTCGCTGCATTCCATCTTGTGGAGTGCCTCTTGGCGGCGATCGGGTGCGGGCCCTCACAGTGCCCTTCACGGCCCCGAGGTGGGGGCGGCCCAGCAGACGTGCGGCGCCCGAATGACTTCGCCGGGCTTTTTCCGGCCAATTCTCACGATCGTTCTGCCCAAACCAGGATTGGCTCGGAAAAGACGCGGCCCACTCCGGCATGCCGGCGCATTGGAGCGTTACCGGAGCAGAGATGAAGAACGGGTGGTGGCCTGGTGTGCGCCTCTGTCTTTCGGGTAGATGGGCCGGCCAAGGATGCGGATGACCTCATCTTGGTCATACAGGTTTATCTCCCTCTGTGGGTTGTCCGAAGCACCAGAGGGGCCGATGGAGACTGCGTGGTTGGGAGATGCGTGGCTGCGGGTCTATGGGTTTCCCATATGGAGGCCATGAGGGACAGGACCCCGGAAGCAGGTTGGGGTAGCAGGCGAGTGTTCCAGACCGGACTTCGTGATGGGCCTGGCCCATCCCTGGTAGAGCGCAGGGATGGGACCCCGTCAAGTCGAGGATCCACGGGCGTTGTCCTCGCTGCATTCCATCTTGTGGAGTGCCTCTTGGCGGCGATCGGGTGCGGGCCCTCACAGTGCCCTTCACGGCCCCGAGGTGGGGGCGGCCCAGCAGACGTGCGGCGCCCGAATGACTTCGCCGGGCTTTTTCCGGCCAATTCTCACGATCGTTCTGCCCAAACCAGGATTGGCTCGGAAAAGACGCGGCCCACCCCGGCATGCCGGCGCATTGGAGCGTTCCCGGAGCAGAGATGAAGAACGGTTGGTGGCCTGGTGTGCGCCTCTGTCGTTCGGGTAGATGGGCCGGCTAAGAATGGGGATGACCTCATCTTGGTCATACAGGTTGATCTCACTCTGAGGGTTGTCCGAAGCACCAGAGGGGCCGATGGAGACTGCGTGGTTGGGAGATGCGTGGCTGCGGGTCTAAGGGTTTCCCATATGGAGGCCATGAGGGACAGGACCCCGGAAGCAGGTTGGGGAAGCAGGCGAGTGTTCCAGACCGGACTTCGAGATGGGCCTGGCCCCGTAGTAGAGCGCAGGAATGGGACCCCGGCAAGTCGAGGATCCACGGGCGTTGTCCTCGCTGCATTCCATCTTGTGGAGTGCCTCTTGGCGGCGATCGTGTGCGGGCACTCACAGTGCCCTTCAGGGCCTTGAGGTGGGTGCGGCCCAGCAGACGTGCGGCGCCCGAATGAGTTCGCCGGGCTTTTTCTGGCCAATTCTCACGAGCGTTCTGCCCAAACCAGGATTGGTTTGGGCAGAACGCTCGTGAGAATTGGCCGGCGTAGGACAGCCCTGCGGACCGCCGTGCTCTCCATGGCCCAGGGCCCTTTCTAGCCCAGGGCATGTTGCTGCCGCCAAGAAATGGCTAGTAAAAGACGCGGCCCACCCCGGCACGCCGGCGCTTTGGAGCGTTCCCGGAGCAGAGTTGAAGAACGGGTGGTGGCCTGGTGTGCGCCTCTGTCTTTCGGGTAGATGGGCCGGCCAAGGATGGGGATGACCTCATCTTGGTCATACAGGTTAATCTCACTCTGAGGGTTGTCCGAAGCACCAGAGGGGCCAATGGAGACTGCGTGGTTGGGAGATGCGTGGCTGCGGGTCTAAGGGTTTCCCATATGGAGGCAATGAGGGACAGGACCCCGGAAGCAGGTTGGGGAAGCAGGCGAGTGTTCCAGACCGGACTTCGAGATGGGCCTGGCCCCGTAGTAGAGCGCAGGAATGGGACCCCGGCAAGTCGAGGATCCACGGGCGTTGTCCTCGCTGCATTCCATCTTGTGGAGTGCCTCTTGGCGGCGATCCGGGGCGGGCACTCACAGTGCCCTTCAGGGCCCCGAGGTGGGGGCGGCCCAGCAGAGGTGCGGCGCCCGAATGACTTCGCCGGGCTTTTTCCGGCCAATTCTCACGAGCGTTCTGCCCAAACCAGGATTGGTTTGGGCAGAACGCTCGTGAGAATTGGCCGGCGTAGGACAGCCCTGTGGACCGCCGTGCTCTCCATGGCCCAGGGCCCTTTCTCGCCCAGGGCATGTTGCTGCCGCCAAGAAATGGCTCGGAAAAGACGCGGCCCACCCCGGCACGCCGGCGCATTGGAGCGTTCCCGGAGCAGAGTTGAAGAACGGGTGGTGGCCTGGTGTGCGCCTCTGTCTTTCGGGTAGATGGGCCGGCCAAAGATGGGGATGGCCTCATCTTGGTCATACAGGTTGATCTCACTCTGAGGGTTGTCCGAAGCACCAGAGGGGCCGATGGAGACTGCGTGGTTGGGAGATGCGTGGCTGCGGGTCTAAGGGTTTCCCATATGGAGGCCATGAGGGACAAGACCCCGGAAGCAGGTTGGGGAAGCAGGCGAGTGTTCCAGACCGGACTTCGTGATGGGCCTGGCCCCGCGGTAGGGCGCAGGGATGGGACCCCGGCAAGTCGAGGATCCACGGGCGTTGTCCTCGCTGCATTCCATCTTGTGGAGTGCCTCTTGGCGGCGATCGGGTGCGGGCACTCACAGTGCCCTTCAGGGCCCCGAGGTGGGGGCGGCCCAGCAGACGTGCGGCGCCCGAATGACTTCGCCGGGCTTTTTCCGGTCAATTCTCACGAGCGTTCCGCCCAAACCAGGATTGGTTTGGGCGGAACGCTCGTGAGAATTGGCCGGCGTAGGACAGCCCTACGGACCGCCGTACTCTCCATGGCCCAGGGCCCTTTTTCGCCCTGGGCATGTTGCTGCCACCAAGAAATGGCTCGGAAAAGACGCGGCCCAACCCGTCACGCCGGTGCATTGGAGCGTTCCCGGAGCAGAGTTGAAGAACCGGTGGTGGCCTGGTGTGCGCCTCTATCTTTCGGGTAGATGGGCCGGCCAAGGATGGGGATGGCCTCATCTTGGTCATACAGGTTGATCTCACTCTGAGGGTTGTCCGAAGCACCAGAGGGGCCGATGGAGACTGCGTGGTTGGCAGATGCGTGGCTACGGGTCTAAGGGTTTCCCATATGGAGGCCATGAGGGACAGGACCCCGGAAGCAGGTTGGGGAAGCAGGCGAGTGTTCCCGACCGGACTTCGTGATGGGCCTGGCCCCATGGTAGAGCGCACGGATGGGACCCCGGCAAGTCGAGGATCCACGGGCGTTGTCCTCGCTGCATTCCATCTTGTGGAGTGCCTATTGGCGGCGATCGGGTGCGGGAACTCACAGTGCCCTTCAGGGCCCCGAGGTGGGGGCGGCCCAGCAGACGTGCGGCGCCCGAATGACTTCGCCGGGCTTTTTTCGGCCAATTCTCACGAGCGTTCTGCCCAAACCAGGATTGGTTTGGGCAGAACGCTCGTGAGAATTGGCCGGCGTAGGACAGCCCTGCGGACCGCCGTGCTCTCCATGGCCCAGGGCCCTTTCTCGCCCAGGGCATGTTGCTGTCGCCAAGAAATGGCTCGGAAAAGACGCAGCCCACTCCGGCACGCCGGCGCATTGGAGCGTTCCCGGAGCAGAGTTGAAGAACGGGTGGTGGCCTGGTGTGCGCCTCTGTCTTTCGGGTAGATGGGCCGGCCAAGGATGGGGATGACCTCATCTTGGTCATACAGGTTGATCTCACTGTGAGGGTTGTCCGAAGCACCAGAGGGGCCGATGGAGACTGCTTGGTTGGGAGATGCGTGGCTGCGGGTCTAAGGGTTTCCCATATGGAGGCCATGAGGGACAGGACCCCGGAAGCAGGTTGGGGAAGCAGGCGAGTGTTCCAGATCGGACTTCGTGATGGGCCTGGCCCCGTGGTAGAGCTCACGGATGGAACCCCCGCAAGTCGAGGATCCACGGCCGTTGTCCTCACTGCATTCCAATTTGTGGAGTGCCTCTTGGCGGCGATCGGGTGCGGGCACTCACAGTGCCCTTCAGGGCCCCGAGGTGGGGGCGGCCCAGCAGACGTGCAGCGCCCGAATGACTTCGCCGGGCTTTTTCCGGCCAATTCTCATGAGCGTTCTCCCCAAACCAGGATTGGTTTGGGCAGATCGCTCGTGAGAATTGGCCGGCGTAGGACAGCCCTGCGGACCGCCGTGCTCTCCATGGCCCAGGACCCTTTCTCGCCCAGGGCATGTTGCTGCCGCCAAGAAATGGCTCGGAAAAGACGCGGCCCACCCTGGCACGCCGGCGCATTGGAGCGTTCCCGGAGCAGAGTTGAAGAACGGGTGGTGGCCTGGTGTGCGCCTCTGTCTTTCGGGTAGATGGGCCGGCCAAGGATGGGGATGACCTCATCTTGGTCATACAGGTTGATCTCACTCTGAGGGTTGTCCGAAGCACCAGAGGGGCCGATGGAGACTGCGTGGTTGGGAGATGCGTGGCTGCGGGTCTAAGGGTTTCCCATATGGAGGCCATGAGGGACAGGACCCCGGAAGCAGGTTGGGGAAGCAGGCGAGTGTTCCAGACCGGACTTCGTGATGGGACTGGCCCCGTGGTAGAGCGCTGGGATGGTACCCCGGCAAGTCGAGGATCCACGGGCGTTGTCCTCGCTGCATTCCATCTTGTGGAGTGCCTCTTGGCGGCGATCGGGTGCGGGCACTCACAGTGCCCTTCAGGGCCCCGAGGTGGGGGCGGCCCAGCAGACCTGCGGCGCCCGAATGACTTCGCCGGGCTTTTTCCGGCCAATTCTCACGAGCGTTCTGCCCAAACCAGGATTGGTTTGGGCAAAACGCTCGTGAGAATTGGCCGGCGAAGGATAGCCCTGCGGACCGCCGTGTTCTCCATGGCCCAGGGCCCTTTCTCGCCCAGGGCATGTTGCTGCCGCCAAGAAATGGCTCGGAAAAGACGCGGCCCACCCCGGCACGCCGGTGCATTGGAGCGTTCATGGAGCAGAGTTGAAGAACGGGTGGTGGCCTGGTGTGCGCCTCTTTCTTTCGGGTAGAAGGGCCGGCCAAGGATGGGGATGACCTCATCTTGGTCATACAGGTTTATCTCACTCTGAGGGTTGTCCGAAGCACCAGAGGGGCCGATGGAGACTGCGTGGTTGGGAGATGCGTGGCTGCGGGTCTAAGGGTTTCCCATATGGAGGCCATGAGGGACTGGACCCCGGATGCAGGTTGGGGAAGCAGGCGAGTGTTCCAGATCGGACTTCGTGATGGGCCTGGCCCCGTCTAGAGCGCTGGGATGGGACCCCGGCAAGTCGAGGATCCACGGGCGTTGTCCTCGCTGCATTCCATCTTGTGGAGTGCCTCTTGGCGGCGATCGGGTGCGGGCACTCACAGTGCCCTTCAGGGCCCCGAGGTGGGGGCGGCCCAGCAGACGTGCGGCGCCCGAATGACTTCGCCGGGCTTTTTCCGGCCAATTCTCACGAGCGTTCTGCACAAACCAGGATTGGTTTGGGCAAAACGCTCGAGAGAATTGGCCGGCGTAGGATAGCCCTGCGGACCGCCGTGCTCTCCATGGCCCAGGGCCCTTTCTCGCCCAGGGCATGTTGCTGCCGCCTATAAATGGCTCAGAAAAGACGCGGCCCACCCCGGCACGCCGGCGCATTGGAGCGTTCATGGAGCAGAGTTGAAGAACGGGTGGTGGCCTGGTGTGCGCCTCTGTCTTTCGGGTAGAAGGGCCGGCCAAGGATGGGGATGACCTCATCTTGGTCATACAGGTTTATCTCACTCTGAGGGTTGTCCGAAGCACCAGAGGGGCCGATGGAGACTGCGTGGTTGGGAGATGCGTGGCTGCGGGTCTAAGGGTTTCCCATATGGAGGCCATGAGGGACAGGACCCCGGAAGCAGGTTGGGGAAGCAGGCGAGTGTTCCAGATCAGACTTCGTGATGGGCCTGGCCCCGTGGTAGAGCTCACGGATGGAACCCCCGCAAGTCGAGGATCCACGGGCGTTGTCCTCGCTGCATTCCATTTTGTGGAGTGCCTCTTGGCGGCAATCGGGTGCGGGCACTCACAGTGCCCTTCAGGGCCCCGAGGTGGGGGCGGCCCAGAAGACGTGCGGCGCCCGAATTAATTCGCCGGGCTTTTTCCGGCCAATTCTCACGAGCGTTCTGCCCAAACCAGGATTGGTTTGGGCAGAACGCTCGTGAGAATTGGCCGGTGTAGGACAGCCCTGCGGACCGCCGTGCTCTCCATGGCCCAGGGCCCTTTCTCGCTCAGGGCATGTTGCTGCCGCCAAGAAATGGCTCGGAAAAGACGGGGCCCACCCCGGCACGCCGGCGCATTGGAGCGTTCCCGGAGCAGCGTTGAAGAACGGGTGGTGGCCTGGTGTGCGCCTCTGTCTTTCGGGTAGATGGGCCGGCCAAGGATGGGGTTGGCCTCATCTTGGTGATACAGGTTGATCTCACTCTGAGGGTTGTCCGAAGCACCAGAGGGGCCGATGGAGACTGCGTGGTTGGGAGATGCGTGACTGCGGGTCTAAGGGTTTCTCATATAGAGGCCATGAGGGACAGGACCCCGGAAGCAGGTTGGGGAAGCAGGCGAGTGTTCCAGACCGGACTTCGTGATGGGCCTGGCCCCGTGATAGAGCGCTGGGATGGGACCCCGGCAAGTCGAGGATCCACGGGCGTTGTCCTCGCTGCATTCCATCTTGTGGAGTGCCTCTTGGCGGCGATCGGGTGCGGGCACTCACAGTGCCCTTCAGGGCCCCGAGGTGGGGGCGGCCCAGCAGACGTGTGGCGCCCGAATGACTTCGCCGTGATTTTTCCGGCAAATTCTCACGAGCGTTCAGCCCAAACCAGGATTGGTTTGGGCAGAACGCTCGTGAGAATTGGCCGGCGTAGGACAGCCCTGCGGACCGCCGTGCTCTCCATGGCCCAGGGCCCTTTCTCGCCCAGGGCATGTTGCTGCCGCCAAGAAATGGCTCGGAAAAGACGCGGCCCACTCCGGCACGCCGGCGCAATGGAGCGTTCCCGGAGCAGAGTTGAAGAACGGGTGGTGGCCTGTTGTGCGCCTCTGTCGTTCGGGTAGATGGGCCGGCCCAGAATGGGGATGACCTCATCTTGGTCATACAGGTTTATGACACTCTGAGGGATGTCCGAAGCACCAGAGGGTCCGATGGATTCTGCGTGGTTGGGAGATGCGTGGCTGCGGGTCTAAGTGTTTCCCATATGGAGGCCATGAGGGACAGGACCCCAGAAGCAGGTTGGGGAAGCAGGCGAGTGTTCCAGACCGGACTTCGTGATGGGCCTGGCCCATCCCTGGTAGAGCGCAGGGATGGGACCCCGTCAAGTCGAGGATCCACGGGCGTTGTCCTCGCTGCATTCCATCTTGTGGAGTGCCTCTTGGCGGCGATCGGGTGCGGTCACTCACAGTGCCCTTCACGGCCCCGAGGTGGGGGCGGCCCAGCAGACGTGCGGCGCCCGAATGTCTTCGCCGGGCTTTTTCCGGCCAATTCTCACGAGCGTTCTGCCCAAACCAGGATTGGCTCGGAAATGACGCGGCCCACCCCGGCATGCAGGCGCATTGGAGCGTTCCCGGAGCAGAGATGAAGAACGGGTGGTGGCCTGGTGTGCGCCTCTGTCGTTCTGGTAGATAGGCCGGCCAAGAATGGGGATGACCTCATCTTGGTCATACAGGTTGATCTCACTCTGAGGGTTGTCCGAAGCACCAGAGGGGCCGATGGAGACTGCGTGCTTGGGAGATGCGTGGCTGCGGGTCTAAGGGTTTCCCATATGGAGGCCATGAGGGACAGGACCCCGGAAGCAGGTTGGGGTAGCAGGCGAGTGTTCCAGACCGGACTTCGTGATGGGCCTGGCCCATCCCTGGTAGAGCGCAGGGATGGGACCCCGTCAAGTCGAGGATCCACGGGCGTTGTCCTCGCTGCATTCCATCTTGTGGAGTGCCTCTTGGCGGCGATCGGGTGCGGGCCCTCACAGTGCCCTTCACGGCCCCGAGGTGGGGGCGGCCCAGCAGACGTGCGGCGCCCGAATGACTTCGCCGGGCTTTTTCCGGCCAATTCTCACGATCGTTCTGCCCAAACCAGGATTGGCTCGGAAAAGACGCGGCCCACCCCGGCATGCCGGCGCATTGGAGCGTTCCCGGAGCAGAGATGAAGAACGGGTGGTGGCCTGGTGTGCGCCTCTGTCTTTCGGGTAGATGGGCCGGCCAAGGATGGGGATGACCTCATCTTGGTCATACAGGTTGATCTCCCTCTGAGGGTTGTCCGAAGCACCAGAGGGTCCGATGGAGACTGCGTGGTTGGGAGATGCGTGGCTGCGGGTCTATGGGTTTCCCATATGGAGGCCATGAGGGACAGGACCCCGGAAGCAGGTTGGGGAAGCAGGCGAGTGTTCCAGACCGGACTTCGTGATGGGCCTGGCCCATCCCTGGTAGAACGCAGGGATGGGACCCCGTCAAGTCGAGGATCCACGGGCGTTGTCCTCGCTGCATTCCATCTTGTGGAGTGCCTCTTGGCGGCGATCGGGTGCGGGCCCTCACAGTGCCCTTCACGGCCCCGAGGTGGGGGCGGCCCAGCAGACGTGCGGCGCCCGAATGACTTCGCCGGGCTTTTTCCGGCCAATTCTCACGATCGTTCTGCCCAAACCAGGATTGGCTCGGAAAAGACGCGGCCCACCCCGGCATGCCGGCGCATTGGAGCGTTCCCGGAGCAGAGATGAAGAACGGGTGGTGGCCTGGTGTGCGCCTCTGTCGTTCGGGTAGATGGGCCGGCCAAGAATGGGGATGACCTCATCTTGGTCATACAGGTTGATCTCACTCTGAGGGTTGTCCGAAGCACCAGAGGGGCCGATGGAGACTGCGTGGTTGGGAGATGCGTGGCTGCGGGTCTATGGGTTTCCCATATGGAGGCCATGAGGGACAGGACCCCGGAAGCAGGTTGGGGAAGAAGGCGAGTGTTCCAGACCTGATTTCGAGATGGGCCTGGCCCCGTAGTAGAGCGCAGGAATGGGACCCCGGCAAGTCGAGGATCCACGGGCGTTGTCCTCGCTGCATTCCATCTTGTGGAGTGCCTCTTGGCGGCGATCGGGTGCGGGTACTCACAGTGCCCTTCAGGGCCTTGAGGTGGGTGCGGCCCAGCAGAAGTGCGGCGCCCGAATGACTTCGTCGGGCTTTTTCTGGCCAATTCTCACGAGCGTTCTGCCCAAACCAGGATTGGTTTGGGCAGAACGCTCGTGAGAATTGGCCGGCGTAGGACAGCCCTGCGGACCGCCGTGCTCTCCATGGCCCAGGGCCCTTTCTAGCCCAGGGCATGTTGCTGCCGCCAAGAAATGGCTCGTAAAAGACGCGGCCCACCCCGGCACGCCGGCGCATTGGAGCGTTCCCGGAGCAGAGCTGAAGAACGGGTGGTGGCCTGGTGTGCGCCTCTGTCTTTCGGGTAGATGGGCCGGCCAAGGATGGGGATGACCTCATCTTGGTATTACAGTTGATCTCACTCTGAGGGTTGTCCGAAGCACCAGAGGGGCCGATGGAGACTGCGTGGTTGGGTGATGCGTGGCTGCGGCTCTAAGGGTTTCCCATATGGAGGCCATGAGGGACAGGACCCCGGAAGCAGGTTGGGGAAGCAGGCAAGTGTTCCAGACCGGACTTCGTGATGGGCCTGGCCCCGTGGTAGAGCGCAGGGATGGGAACCCGGCAAGTCGAGGATCCACGGGCGTTGTCCTCGCTGCATTGCATCTTGTGGAGTGCCTCTTGGCGGCGATCGGGTGCGGGCACTCACAGTACCCTTCAGGGCCCCGAGGTGGGGGCGGCCCAGCAGGCGTGCGGCGCCCGAATGACTTCGCCGGGCTTTTTCCGGCCAATTCTCACGAGCGTTCTGCCCAAACCAGGATTGGGTCGTAAAACATCCCTGCGGACCGCCGTGCTCTCCATGGCCCAGGGCCCTTTCTCGCCCAGGGCATGTTGCTGCCGCCAAGAAATGGCTCGGAAAAGAAGCGGCCCACCACGGCACGCCGGCGCATTGGAGCGTTCCCGGAGCAGAGTTGAAGAACGGGTGGTGGCCTGGTGTGCGCCTCTCTCTTTCGGGTAGATGGGCCGGCCAAGGATGGGGATGACCTCATCTTGGTCATACAGGTTTATCTCCCTCTGAGGGTTGTCCGACGCACCAGAGGGGCCGATGGAGACTGCGTGGTTGGGAGATGCGTGGCTGCGGGTCTAAGGGTTTCCCATATGGAGGCCATGAGAGACAGGACCCCGGAAGCAGGTTGGGGAAGCAGGCGAGTGTTCCAGACCGGACGTCGGGACGGGCCTGGCCCCGTGGTAGAGCGCAGGGATGGGACCCCGGCAAGTCGAGGATCCACGGGCGTTGTCCTCGCTGCATTGCATCTTGTGGAGTGCCTCTTGGCAGCGATCGCGTGCGGGCACTCACAGTGCCCTTCAGGGCCCCGAGTTGGGGGCGGCCCAGCAGCCGTGCGGCGCCCGAATGACTTCGCCGGGCTTTTTCCGGCCAATTTTCATGAGCGTTGTGCCCAAACCAGGATTGGTTTGGGCAGAACGCTCGTGAGAATTGGCCGGCGTAGGACAGCCCTGCGAACCGCCGTGCTCTCCATGGCCCAGGGCCCTTTCGCGCCCAGGGCATGTTGCTGCCGCCAAGAAATGGCTCGGAAAAGACGCGGCCCACCTCGGCAGCCGGCGCATTGGAGCGTTCCCGGAGCAGAGTTGAAGAACGGGTGGTGGCCTGGTGTGCGCCTCTGTCTTTCGGGTAGATGGGCCGGCCAAGGATGGGGATGACCTCATCTTGGTCATACAGGTTTATGTCACTCTGAGGGTTGTCTGAAGCACCAGAGGGGCCGATGGAGACTGCGTGGTTGGGAGATGCGTGGCTCGGGTCTAAGGGTTTCCGATATGGAGGCCATGAGGGACAGGACCCCGGAATCAGTTTGGGGAAGCAGGCGAGTGTTCCAGACCGGACTTCGTGATGGGACTGGCACCGTGGTAGAGTGCAAGGATGGGACCCCGGCAAGTCGAGGATCCACGGGCGTTGTCCTTGCTGCATTCCATCTTGTGGTGTGCCTCCTTGCGGCGATCGGGTGCGGGCACTCACAGTGCCCTTCAGGGCCCCCAGGTGGGGGCGGCCCAGCAGAAGTGCGGCGCCCGAATGACTTCGCCGGGATTCTTCCGGCCAATTCTCACGAGCGTTCTGCCCAAATCAGGATTGGTTTGGGCAGAACGCTCGTGAGAATTGGACGGCGTAGGATAGCCCTGCGGACCGCTGTGCTCTCCATGGCCCAGGGCCCTTTCTCGCCCAGGGCATGTTGCTGCCGCCAAGAAATGGCTCGGAAAAGACGCGGCCCACCCCGGCACGCCGGCGCATTGGAGCGTTCATGGAGCAGAGTTGAAGAACGGGTGGTGGCCTGGTGTGCGCCTCTGTCTTTCGGGTAGAAGGGCCGGCCAAGGATGGGGATGACCTCATCTTGGTCATACAGGTTTATCTCACTCTGAGGGTTGTCCGAAGCACCAGAGGGGCCGATGGAGACTGCGTGGTTGGGAGATGCGTGGCTGCGGGTCTAAGGGTTTCCCATATGGAGGCCATGAGGGACAGGACCCCGGAAGCAGGTTGGGGAAGCAGGCGAGTGTTCCAGATCGGACTTCGTGATGGGCCTGGCCCCGTGGTAGAGCTCACGGATGGAACCCCCGCAAGTCGAGGATCCACGGGCGTTGTCCTCGCTGCATTCCATCTTGTGGAGTGCCTCTTGGCGGCGATCGGGTGCGGGCACTCACAGTGCCCTTCAGGGCCCCGAGGTGGGGGCGGACCAGCAGACGTGCGTTGCCCGAATGACTTCGCCGGGCTTTTTCCGGCCAATTCTCACGAGCGTTCGGCCCAAACCAGGATTGGTTTGGGCAGAACGCTCGTGAGAATTGGCCGGCGTAGGACAGCCCTGCGGACCGCCGTGCTCTCCATGGCCCAGGGCCCTTTCTCGCCCAGGGCATGTTGCTGCCGCCAAGAAATGGGTCGGAAAAGACACGGCCCACCTCGGCACGCCGGCGCATTGGAGCGTTCCCGGAGCAGAGTTGAAGAACGGGTGGTGGCCTGGTGTGCGCCTCTGTCTTTCGGGTAGATGGGCCGGCCAAGGATGGGGATGACCTCATCTTGGTCATACAGGTTGATCTCCTTCTGAGGGTTGTCCGAAGCACCAGAGGGGCCGATGGAGACTGCGTGGTTGGGAGATGCGTGGCTGCGGGTCTATGGGTTTCCCATATGGAGGCCATGAGGGACAGGACCCCGGAAGCAGGTTGGGGTAGCAGGCGAGTGTTCCAGACCGGACTTCGTGATGGGCCTGGCCCATCCCTGGTAGAGCGCAGGGATGGGACCCCGTCAAGTCGAGGATCCACGGGCGTTGTCCTCGCTGCATTCCATCTTGTGGAGTGCCTCTTGGCGGCGATCGGGTGCGGGCCCTCACAGTGCCCTTCACGGCCCCGAGGTGGGGGCGGCCCAGCAGACGTGCGGCGCCCGAATGACTTCGCCGGGCTTTTTCCGGCCAATTCTCACGATCGTTCTGCCCAAACCAGGATTGGCTCGGAAAAGACGCGGCCCACCCCGGCATGCCGGCGCATTGGAGCGTTCCCGGAGCAGAGATGAAGAACGGGTGGTGGCCTGGTGTGCGCCTCTGTCTTTCGGGTAGATGGGCCGGCCAAGGATGCGGATGACCTCATCTTGGTCATACAGGTTGATCTCCCTCTGAGGGTTGTCCGAAGCACCAGAGGGGCCGATGGAGACTGCGTGGTTGGGAGATGCGTGGCTGCGGGTCTATGGGTTTCCCATATGGAGGCCATGAGGGACAGGACCCCGGAAGCAGGTTGGGGTAGCAGGCGAGTGTTCCAGACCGGACTTCGTGATGGGCCTGGCCCATCCCTGGTAGAGCGCAGGGATGGGACCCCGTCAAGTCGAGGATCCACGGGCGTTGTCCTCGCTGCATTCCATCTTGTGGAGTGCCTCTTGGCGGCGATCGGGTGCGGGCCCTCACAGTGCCCTTCACGGCCCCGAGGTGGGGGCGGCCCAGCAGACGTGCGGCGCCCGAATGACTTCGCCGGGCTTTTTCCGGCCAATTCTCACGATCGTTCTGCCCAAACCAGGATTGGCTCGGAAAAGACGCGGTCCACCCCGGCATGCCGGCGCATTGGAGCGTTCCCGGAGCAGAGATGAAGAACGGTTGGTGGCCTGGTGTGCGCCTCTGTCGTTCGGGTAGATGGGCCGGCCAAGAATGGGGATGACCTCATCTTGGTCATACAGGTTGATCTCACTCTGAGGGTTGTCCGAAGCACCAGAGGGGCCGATGGAGACTGCGTGGTTGGGAGATGCGTGGCTGCGGGTCTAAGGGTTTCCCATATGGAGGCCATGAGGGACAGGACCCCGGAAGCAGGTTGGGGAAGCAGGCGAGTGTTCCAGACCGGACTTCGAGATGGGCCTGGCCCCGTGGTAGAGCGCACGGATGGGACCCCGGCAAGTCGAGGATCCACGGGCGTTGTCCTCGCTGCATTCCATCTTGTGGAGTGCCTCTTGGCGGCGATCGGGTGCGGGCACTCACAGTGCCCTTCAGGGCCCCGAGGTGGGGGCGGCCCAGCAGACGTGCGGCGCCCGAATGACTTCGCCGGGCTTTTTTCGGCCAATTCTCACGAGCGTTCTGCCCAAACCAGGATTGGTTTGGGCAGAACGCTCGTGAGAATTGGCCGGCATAGGACAGCCCTGCGGACCGCCGTGCTCTCCATGGCCCAGGGCCCTTTCTCGCCCAGGGCTTGTTGCTGTCGCCAAGAAATGGCTCAGAAAAGACGCGGCCCAACCCGGCACGCCGGCGCATTGGAGCGTTCCCGGAGCAGAGTTGAAGAACGGGTGGTGGCCTGGTGTGCGCCTCTGTCTTTCGGGTAGATGGGCCGGCCAAGGATGGGGATGGCCTCATCTTGGTCATACAGGTTGATCTCACTCTGAGGGTTGTCCGAAGCACCAGAGGGGCCGATGGAGACTGCGTGGTTGGGAGATGCGTGGCTGCGGGTCTAAGGGTTTCCCATATGGAGGCCATGAGGGACAAGACCCCGGAAGCAGGTTGGGGAAGCAGGCGAGTGTTCCAGACCGGACTTCGTGATGGGCCTGGCCCCGCGGTAGGGCGCAGGGATGGGACCCCGGCAAGTCGAGGATCCACGGGCGTTGTCCTCGCTGCATTCCATCTTGTGGAGTGCCTCTTGGCGGCGATCGGGTGCGGGCACTCACAGTGCCCTTCAGGGCCCCGAGGTGGGGGCGGCCCAGCAGACGTGCGGCGCCCGAATGACTTCGCCGGGCTTTTTCCGGCCAATTCTCACGAGCATTCTGCCCAAACCAGGATTGGCTCGGAAAAGACGCGGCCCACTCCGGCATCCCGGCGTATTGGAGCGTTCCCGGAGCAGAGATGAAGAACGGGTGGTGGACTGGTGTGCGCCTCAGTCGTTCGGGTAGATGGGCCGGCCAAGAATGGGGATGACCTCATCTTGGTCATACAGGTTGATCTCATTCTGAGGGTTGTCCGAAGCACCAGAGGGGCCGATGGAGACTGCGTGGTTGGGAGATGCGTGGCTGCGGGTCTAAGGGTTTCCCATATGGAGGCAATGAGGGACAGGACCCCGGAAGCAGGTTGGGGAAGCAGGCGAGTGTTCCAGACCGGACTTCGAGATGGGCCTGGCCCCGTAGTAGAGCGCAGGAATGGGACCCCGGCAAGTCGAGGATCCACGGGCGTTGTCCTCGCTGCATTCCATCTTGTGGAGTGCCTCTTGGCGGCGATCGGGTGCGGGCACTCACAGTGCCCTTCAGGGCCCCGAGGTGGGGGCGGCCCAGCAGACGTGCGGCGCCCGAATGACTTCGCCGGGCTTTTTCCGGCCAATTCTCACGAGCATTCTGCCCAAACCAGGATTGGCTCGGAAAAGACGCGGCCCACTCCGGCATCCCGGCGTATTGGAGCGTTCCCGGAGCAGAGATGAAGAACGGGTGGTGGACTGGTGTGCGCCTCAGTCGTTCGGGTAGATGGGCCGGCCAAGAATGGGGATGACCTCATCTTGGTCATACAGGTTGATCTCATTCTGAGGGTTGTCCGAAGCACCAGAGGGGCCGATGGAGACTGCGTGGTTGGGAGATGCGTGGCTGCGGGTCTAAGGGTTTTCCATATGGAGGCAATGAGGGACAGGACCCCGGAAGCAGGTTGGGGAAGCAGGCGAGTGTTCCAGACCGGACTTCGAGATGGGCCTGGCCCCGTAGTAGAGCGCAGGAATGGGACCCCGGCAAGTCGAGGATCCACGGGCGTTGTCCTCGCTGCATTCCATCTTGTGGAGTGCCTCTTGGCGGCGATCGGGGGCGGGCACTCACAGTGCCCTTCAGGGCCCCGAGGTGGGGGCGGCCCAGCAGAGGTGCGGCGCCCGAATGACTTCGCCGGGCTTTTTCCGGCCAATTCTCACGAGCGTTCTGCCCAAACCAGGATTGGTTTGGGCAGAACGCTCGTGAGAATTGGCCGGCGTAGGACAGCCCTGTGGACCGCCGTGCTCTCCATGGCCCAGGGCCCTTTCTCGCCCAGGCATGTTGCTGCCGCCAAGAAATGGCTCGGAAAAGACGCGGCCCACCCCGGCACGCCGGCGCATTGGAGCGTTCCCGGAGCAGAGTTGAAGAACGGGTCGTGGCCTGGTGTGCGCCTCTGTCTTTCGGGTAGATGGGCCGGCCAAGGATGGGGATGGCCTCATCTTGGTCATACAGGTTGATCTCACTCTGAGGGTTGTCCGAAGCACCAGAGGGGCCGATGGAGACTGCGTGGTTGGGAGATGCGTGGCTGCGGGTCTAAGGGTTTCCCATATGGAGGCCATGAAGGACAAGACCCCGGAAGCAGGTTGGGGAAGCAGGCGAGTGTTCCAGACCAGACTTCGTGATGGGCCTGGCCCCGCGGTAGGGCGCAGGGATGGGACCCCGGCAAGTCGAGGATCCACGGGCGTTGTCCTCGCTGCATTCCATCTTGTGGAGTGCCTCTTGGCGGCGATCGGGTGCGGGCACTCACAGTGCCCTTCAGGGCCCCGAGGTGGGGGCGGCCCAGCAGACGTGCGGCGCCCGAATGACTTCGCCGGGCTTTTTCCGGTCAATTCTCACGAGCGTTCCGCCCAAACCAGGATTGGTTTGGGCGGAACGCTCGTGAGAATTGGCCGGCGTAGGACAGCCCTACGGACCGCCGTACTCTCCATGGCCCAGGGCCCTTTTTCGCCCTGGGCATGTTGCTGCCACCAAGAAATGGCTCGGAAAAGACGCGGCCCAACCCGTCACGCCGGTGCATTGGAGCGTTCCCGGAGCAGAGTTGAAGAACCGGTGGTGGCCTGGTGTGCGCCTCTATCTTTCGGGTAGATGGGCCGGCCAAGGATGGGGATGGCCTCATCTTGGTCATACAGGTTGATCTCACTCTGAGGGTTGTCCGACGCACCAGAGGGGCCGATGGAGACTGCGTGGTTGGCAGATGCGTGGCTACGGGTCTAAGGGTTTCCCATATGGAGGCCATGAGGGACAGGACCCCGGAAGCAGGTTGGGGAAGCAGGCGAGTGTTCCCGACCGGACTTCGTGATGGGCCTGGCCCCATGGTAGAGCGCACGGATGGGACCCCGGCAAGTCGAGGATCCACGGGCGTTGTCCTCGCTGCATTCCATCTTGTGGAGTGCCTATTGGCGGCGATCGGGTGCGGGAACTCACAGTGCCCTTCAGGGCTCCGAGGTGGGGGCGGCCCAGCAGACGTGCGGCGCCTGAATGACTTCGCCGGGCTTTTTTCGGCCAATTCTCACGAGCGTTCTGCCCAAACCAGGATTGGTTTGGGCAGAACGCTCGTGAGAATTGGCCGGCGTAGGACAGCCCTGCGGACCGCCGTGCTCTCCATGGCCCAGGGCCCTTTCTCGCCCAGGGCATGTTGCTGTCGCCAAGAAATGGCTCGGAAAAGACGCAGCCCACTCCGGCACGCCGGCGCATTGGAGCGTTCCCGGAGCAGAGTTGAAGAACGGGTGGTGGCCTGGTGTGCGCCTCTGTCTTTCGGGTAGATGGGCCGGCCAAGGATGGGGATGACCTCATCTTGGTCATACAGGTTGATCTCACTGTGAGGGTTGTCCGAAGCACCAGAGGGGCCGATGGAGACTGCTTGGTTGGGAGATGCGTGGCTGCGGGTCTAAGGGTTTCCCATATGGAGGCCATGAGGGACAGGACCCCGGAAGCAGGTTGGGGAAGCAGGCGAGTGTTCCAGATCGGACTTCGTGATGGGCCTGGCCCCGTCTAGAGCGCTGGGATGGGACCCCGGCAAGTCGAGGATCCACGGCCGTTGTCCTCGCTGCATTCCATCTTGTGGAGTGCCTCTTGGCGGCGATCGGGTGCGGGCACTCACAGTGCCCTTCAGGGCCCCGAGGTGGGGGCGGCCCAGCAGACGTGCGGCGCCCGAATGACTTCGCCGGGCTTTTTCCGGCCAATTCTCACGAGCGTTCTGCACAAACCAGGATTGGTTTGGGCAAAACGCTCGAGAGAATTGGCCGGCGTAGGATAGCCCTGCGGACCGCCGTGCTCTCCATGGCCCAGGGCCCTTTCTCGCCCAGGGCATGTTGCTGCCGCCTATAAATGGCTCGGAAAAGACGCGGCCCACCCCGGCACGCCGGCGCATTGGAGCGTTCATGGAGCAGAGTTGAAGAACGGGTGGTGGCCTGGTGTGCGCCTCTGTCTTTCGGGTAGAAGGGCCGGCCAAGGATGGGGATGACCTCATCTTGGTCATACAGGTTTATCTCACTCTGAGGGTTGTCCGAAGCACCAGAGGGGCCGATGGAGACTGCGTGGTTGGGAGATGCGTGGCTGCGGGTCTAAGGGTTTCCCATATGGAGGCCATGAGGGACAGGACCCCGGAAGCAGGTTGGGGAAGCAGGCGAGTGTTCCAGATCAGACTTCGTGATGGGCCTGGCCCCGTGGTAGAGCTCACGGATGGAACCCCCGCAAGTCGAGGATCCACGGGCGTTGTCCTCGCTGCATTCCATTTTGTGGAGTGCCTCTTGGCGGCAATCGGGTGCGGGCACTCACAGTGCCCTTCAGGGCCCCGAGGTGGGGGCGGCCCAGAAGACATGCGGCGCCCGAATTAATTCGCCGGGCTTTTTCCGGCCAATTCTCACGAGCGTTCTGCCCAAACCAGGATTGGTTTGGGCAGAACGCTCGTGAGAATTGGCCGGTGTAGGACAGCCCTGCGGACCGCCGTGCTCTCCATGGCCCAGGGCCCTTTCTCGCTCAGGGCATGTTGCTGCCGCCAAGAAATGGCTCGGAAAAGACGCGGCCCACCCCGGCACGCCGGCGCATTGGAGCGTTCCCGGAGCAGAGTTGAAGAACGGGTGGTGGCCTGGTGTGCGCCTCTGTCTTTCGGGTAGATGGGCCGGCCAATGATGGGGTTGGCCTCATCTTGGTGATACAGGTTGATCTCACTCTGAGGGTTGTCCGAAGCACCAGAGGGGCCGATGGAGACTGCGTGGTTGGGAGATGCGTGGCTGCGGGTCTAAGGGTTTCTCATATAGAGGCCATGAGGGACAGGACCCCGGAAGCAGGTTGGGGAAGCAGGCGAGTGTTCCAGACCGGACTTCGTGATGGGCCTGGCCCCGTGATAGAGCGCTGGGATGGGACCCCGGCAAGTCGAGGATCCACGGGCGTTGTCCTCGCTGCATTCCATCTTGTGGAGTGCCTCTTGGCGGCGATCGTGTGCGGGCACTCACAGTGCCCTTCAGGGCCCCGAGGTGGGGGCGGCCCAGCAGACGTGCGGCGCCCGAATGACTTCGCCGGGATTCTTCCGGCCAATTCTCACGAGCGTTCTGCCCAAACCAGGATTGGTTTGGGCAGAACGCTCGTGAGAATTGGCCGGCGTAGGACAGCCCTGCGGACCGCCGTGCTCTCCATGGCCCAGGGCCCTTTCTCGCCCAGGGCATGTTGCTGCCGCCAAGAAATGGCTCGGAAAAGACGCGGCCCACCCCAGAATGCCGGCGCATTGGAGCGTTCCCGGAGCAGAGTTGAAGAACGGGTGGTGGCCCGGTGTGCGCCTCTGTCTTTCGGGTAGATGGGCCGGCCAAGGATGGGGATGACCTCATCTTGGTCATACAGGTTGATCTCACTCTGAGGGTTGTCCGAAGCACCAGAGGGGCCGATGGAGACTGTGTGGTTGGGAGATGCGTGGCTGCGGGTCTAAGGGTTTCCCATACGGAGGCCATGAGGGACAGGACCGCGGAAGCAGGTTGGGGAAGCAGGCGAGTGTTCCAGACCGGACTTCGTGATGGTCCTGGCCCCGTGGTAGAGCGCAGGGATGGGACCCCGGCAAGTCGAGGATCCACGGGCGTTGTCCTCGTTGCATTCCATCTTGTGGAGTGCCTCTTGGCGGCGATCGGGTGCGGGCACTCACAGCGCCCTTCAGGGCCCCGAGGTGGGGGCAGCCCAGTAGACGTGCGGCGCCCAAATGACTTCGCCGTGCTTTTTCCGGCCAATTCTCGCGAGCGTTCTGCCCAAACCAGAATTGGTTTGGGCAGAACGCTCGCGAGAATTGGCCTGCGTAGGACAGCCCTGCGGACCGCCGTGCTCTCCATGGCCCAGGGCCCTTTTTCGCCCTGGGCATGTTGCTGCCGCCAAGAAATGGCTCGGAAAAGACGTGGCCCACCCCGGCATGCCGGCGCATTGGAGCGTTCCCGGAGCAGAGTTGAAGAACGGGTGGTGGCCCGGTGTGCGCCTCTGTCTTTCGGGTAGATGGGCCGGCCAAGGATGGGGATGACCTCATCTTGGTCATACAGGTTGATCTCACTCTGAGGGTTGTCCGAAGCACCAGAGGGGCCGATGGAGACTGCGTGGTTGAGAGATGCGTGGCTGCGGGTCTAAGGGTTTCCCATACGGAGGCCATGAGGGACAGGACCCCGGAAGCAGGTTGGGGAAGCAGGCGAGTGTTCCTGACCGGACTTCGAGATGGGCCTGGCCCCGTGGTAGAGCACAGGGATGGGACCCCGGCAAGTCGAGGATCCACGGGCGTTGTCCTCGCTGCATTCCATCTTGTGGAGTGCCTCTTGGCGGCGATCGGGTGCGGGCACTCACAGTGCGCTTCAGGGCCCCGAGGTGGGGGCGGCCCAGCAGACGTGCGGTGACCGAATGACTTCGCCGGGCTTTTTCCGGCCAATTCTCACGAGCGTTCCGCCCAAACCAGGATTGGTTTGGGCGGAACGCTCGTGAGAATTGGCCGGCGTAAGACAGCCCTACGGACCGCCGTGCTCTCAATGGCCCAGGGCCCTTTTTCGCCCTGGGCATGTTGCTGCCGCCAAGAAATGGCTCGGAAAAGACGCGGCCCACCCCGGCACGCCGGTGCATTGGAGCGTTCCCGGAGCAGAGTTGAAGAACGGGTGGTGGCCTGGTGTGCGCCTCTATCTTTCGGGTAGATGGGCCGGCCAAGGATGGGGATGGCCTCATCTTGGTCATACAGGTTGATCTCACTCTGAGGGTTGTCCGAAGCACCAGAGGGGCCGATGGAGACTGCGTGGTTGGGATATGCGTGGCTTCGGGTCTAAGGGTTTCCGATATGGAGGCCATGAGGGAGAGGACCCCGGAAGCAGTTTGGGGAAGCAGGCGAGTGTTCCCGACCGGACTTCGTGATGGGCCTGGCCCCGTGGTAGAGCGCACGGATGGGACCCCGGCAAGTCGAGGATCCACGGGCGTTGTCCTCGAGCATTCCATCTTGTGGAGTGCCTCTTGGTGGCGATCGGGTGCGGGCACTCACAGTGCCCTTCAGGGCCCCGAGGTGGGGGCGGCCCAGCAGACGTGCGGCGCCCGAATGACTTCGCCGGGCTTTTTCCGGCCAATTCTCACGAGCGTTCTGCCCAAACCAGGATTGGCTCGGAAAAGACGCGGCCCACTCCGGCATGCCGGCGTATTGGAGCGTTCCCGGAGCAGAGATGAAGAACGGGTGGTGGACTGGTGTGCGCCTCTGTCGTTCGGGTAGATGGGCCGGCCAAGAATGGGGATGACCTCATCTTGGTCATATAGGTTGATCTCATTCTGAGGGTTGTCCGAAGCACCAGAGGGGCCGATGGAGACTGCGTGGTTGGGAGATGCGTGGCTGCGGGTCTAAGGGTTTCCCATATGGAGGCAATGAGGGACAGGACCCCTGAAGCAGGTTGGGGAAGCAGGCGAGTGTTCCAGACCGGACTTCGAGATGGGCCTGGCCCCGTAGTAGAGCGCAGGAATGGGACTCCGGCAAGTCGAGGATCCACGGGCGTTGTCCTCGCTGCATTCCATCTTGTGGAGTGCCTCTTGGCGGCGATCGGGGGCGGGCACTCACAGTGCCCTTCAGGGCCCCGAGGTGGGGGCGGCCCAGCAGACGTGCGGCGCCCGAATGACTTCGCCGGGCTTTTTCCGGCCAATTCTCACGAGCGTTCTGCCCAAACCAGGATTGGTTTGGGCAGAACGCTCGTGAGAATTGGCCGGCGTAGGACAGCCCTGTGGACCGCCGTGCTCTCCATGGCCCAGGGCCCTTTCTCGCCCAGGGCATGTTGCTGCCGCCAAGAAATGGCTCGGAAAAGACGCGGCCCAACCCGGCACGCCGGTGCATTGGAGCGTTCCCGGAGCAGAGTTGAAGAACCGGTGGTGGCCTGGTGTGCGCCTCTATCTTTCGGGTAGATGGGCCGGCCAAGGATGGGGATGGCCTCATCTTGGTCATACAGGTTGATCTCACTCTGAGAGTTGTCCGAAGCACCAGAGGGGCCGATGGAGACTGCGTGGTTGGCAGATGCGTGGCTACGGGTCTAAGGGTTTCCCATATGGAGGCCATGAGGGACAGGACCCCGGAAGCAGGTTGGGGAAGCAGGCGAGTGTTCCCGACCGGACTTCGTGATGGGCCTGGCCCCGTGGTAGAGCGCACGGATGGGACCCCGGCAAGTCGAGGATCCACGGGCGTTGTCCTCGCAGCATTCTATCTTATGGAGTGCCTCTTGTCGGCGATCGGGTGCGGGCACTCACAGTGCCCTTCAGGGCCCCGAGGTGGGGGCGGCCCAGCAGACGTGCGGCGCCCGAATGACTTCGCCGGGCTTTTTTCGGCCAATTCTCACGAGCGTTCTGCCCAAACCAGGATTGGTTTGGGCAGAACGCTCGTGAGAATTGGCCGGCTTAGGACAGCCCTGCGGACCGCCGTGCTCTCCATGGCCCAGGGCCCTTTCTCGCCCAGGGCATGTTGCTGTCGCCAAGAAATGGCTCAGAAAAGACGCGGCCCAACCCGGCACGCCGGCGCATTGGAGCGTTCCCGGAGCAGAGTTGAAGAACGGGTGGTGGCCTGGTGTGCGCCTCTGTCTTTCGGGTAGATGGGCCGGCCAAGGATGGGAATGACCTCATCTTGGTCATACAGGTTTATGTCACTCTGAGGGTTTTTCGAAGCACCAGAGGGGCCGATGGAGACTGCGTGGTTGGGAGATGCGTGGCTGCGGGTCAAAGGGTTTCCCATTTGGAGGCCATGAGGGACAGGACCCCGGAAGCAGGTTGGGGAAGCAGGCGAGTGTTCCAGACCGGACTTCGTGATGGGCCTGGCCCCGTGGTAGAGCGCAGGGATGGGACCCCCGCAAGTCGAGGATCCACGGACGTTGTCCTCGCTGCATTCCATCTTATGGAGTGCCTCTTGTCGGCGATCAGGTGCGGGAACTCACAGTGCCCTTCAGGGCCCCGAGGTGGGGGCGGCCCAGCAGACGTGCGGCGCCCGAATGACTTCGCCGGGCTTTTTCCGGCCAATTCTCACGACCATTCTGCCCAAACCAGGATTGGCTCGGAATAGACGCGGCCCACTCCGGCATGCCGGCGTATTGGAGCGTTCCCGGAGCAGAGATGAAGAACGGGTGGTGGACTGGTGTGCGCCTCAGTCGTTCGGGTAGATGGGCCGGCCAAGAATGGGGATGACCTCATCTTGGTCATACAGGTTGATCTCATTCTGAGGGTTGTCCGAAGCACCAGAGGGGCCGATGGAGACTGCGTGGTTGGGAGATGCGTGGCTGCGGGTCTAAGGGTTTCCCATATGGAGGCAATGAGGGACAGGACCCCGGAAGCAGGTTGGGGAAGCAGGCGAGTGTTCCAGACCGGACTTCGAGATGGGCCTGGCCCCGTAGTAGAGCGCAGGAATGGGACCCCGGCAAGTCGAGGATCCACGGGCGTTGTCCTCGCTGCATTCCATCTTGTGGAGTGCCTCTTGGCGGCGATCGGGGGCGGGCACTCACAGTGCCCTTCAGGGCCCCGAGGTGGGGGCGGCCCAGCAGAGGTGCGGCGCCCGAATGACTTCGCCGGGCTTTTTCCGGCCAATTCTCACGAGCGTTCTGCCCAAACCAGGATTGGTTTGGGCAGAACGCTCGTGAGAATTGGCCGGCGTAGGACAGCCCTGCGGACCGCCGTGCTCTCCATGGCCCAGGGCCCTTTCTCGCCCAGGGCATGTTGCTGTCGCCAAGAAATGGCTCAGAAAAGACGCGGCCCAACCCGGTACGCCGGCGCATTGGAGCGTTCCCGGAGCAGAGTTGAAGAACGGGTGGTGGCCTGGTGTGCGCCTCGGTCTTTCGGGTAGATGGGCCGGCCAAGGATGGGGATGACCTCATCTTGGTCATACAGGTTTATGTCACTCTGAGGGTTTTTCGAAGCACCAGAGGGGCCGATGGAGACTGCGTGCTTGGGAGATGCGTGGCTGCGGGTCTAAGTGTTTCCCATTTGGAGGCCATGAGGGACAGGACCCCGGAAGCGGGTTGGGGAAGCAGGCGAGTGTTCCAGACCGGACTTCGTGATGGGCCTGGCCCCGTGGTAGAGCGCAAGGATGGGACCCCCGCAAGTCGAGGATCCACGGACGTTGTCCTCGCTGCATTCCATCTTATGGAGTGCCTCTTGTCGGCGATCAGGTGCGGGAACTCACAGTGCCCTTCAGGGCCCCGAGGTGGGGGCGGCTCAGCAGACGTGCGGCGCCCGAATGACTTCGCCGTGATTTTTCCGGCAAATTCTCACGAGCGTTCTGCCCAAACCAATCCTGGTTTGGGCAGAAGGCTCGTGAGAATTGGCCGGCGTAGGACAGCCCTGCGGACCGCCGTGCTCTCCATGGCCCAGGGCCCTTTCTCGCCCTGGGCATGTTGCTGCCGCCAAGAAATGGCTCGGAAAAGACGCGGCCCACCCCGGCATGCCGGCGCATTGGAGCGTTCCCGTGGCAAAGTTGAAGAACGGGTGGTGGCCCGGTGTGCGCCTATGTCTTTCGGGTAGATGGGCCGGCCAAGGATGGGGATGACCTCATCTTGGTCATACAGGTTGATCTCACTCTGAGGGTTGTCCGAAGCACCAGAGGGGCCGATGGAGACTGCGTGGTTGGGAGATGCGTGGCTGCGGGTCTAAGGGTTTCCCATACGGAGGCCATGAGGGACAGGACCCCGGAAGCAGGTTGGGGAAGCAGGCGAGTGTTCCTGACCGGACTTCGAGATGGGCCTGGCCCCGTGGTAGAGCACAGGGATGGGACCCCGGCAAGTCGAGGATCCACGGGCGTTGTCCTCGCTGCATTCCATCTTGTGGAGTGCCTCTTGGCGGCGATCGGGTGCGGGCACTCACAGTGCGCTTCAGGGCCCCGAGGTGGGGGCGGCCCAGCAGACGTGCGGTGACCGAATGACTTCGCCGGGCTTTTTCCGGCCAATTCTCACGAGCGTTCCGCCCAAACCAGGATTGGTTTGGGCGGAACGCTCGTGAGAATTGGCCGGCGTAAGACAGCCCTACGGACCGCCGTGCTCTCAATGGCCCAGGGCCCTTTTTCGCCCTGGGCATGTTGCTGCCGCCAAGAAATGG
Organism: Mustela lutreola; assembly: GCF_030435805.1. Taxonomy (NCBI): domain Eukaryota; kingdom Metazoa; phylum Chordata; class Mammalia; order Carnivora; family Mustelidae; genus Mustela; species Mustela lutreola. The sequence goes on along the minus strand of NC_081296.1, from coordinate 559,932 downwards.
CTCGGAAAAGACGCGGCCCACCCCGGCACGCCGGTGCATTGGAGCGTTCCCGGAGCAGAGTTGAAGAACGGGTGGTGGCCTGGTGTGCGCCTCTATCTTTCGGGTAGATGGGCCGGCCAAGGATGGGGATGGCCTCATCTTGGTCATACAGGTTGATCTCACTCTGAGGGTTGTCCGAAGCACCAGAGGGGCCGATGGAGACTGCGTGGTTGGGATATGCGTGGCTTCGGGTCTAAGGGTTTCCGATATGGAGGCCATGAGGGAGAGGACCCCGGAAGCAGTTTGGGGAAGCAGGCGAGTGTTCCCGACCGGACTTCGTGATGGGCCTGGCCCCGTGGTAGAGCGCACGGATGGGACCCCGGCAAGTCGAGGATCCACGGGCGTTGTCCTCGAGCATTCCATCTTGTGGAGTGCCTCTTGGTGGCGATCGGGTGCGGGCACTCACAGTGCCCTTCAGGGCCCCGAGGTGGGGGCGGCCCAGCAGACGTGCGGCGCCCGAATGACTTCGCCGGGCTTTTTCCGGCCAATTCTCACGAGCGTTCTGCCCAAACCAGGATTGGCTCGGAAAAGACGCGGCCCACTCCGGCATGCCGGCGTATTGGAGCGTTCCCGGAGCAGAGATGAAGAACGGGTGGTGGACTGGTGTGCGCCTCTGTCGTTCGGGTAGATGGGCCGGCCAAGAATGGGGATGACCTCATCTTGGTCATATAGGTTGATCTCATTCTGAGGGTTGTCCGAAGCACCAGAGGGGCCGATGGAGACTGCGTGGTTGGGAGATGCGTGGCTGCGGGTCTAAGGGTTTCCCATATGGAGGCAATGAGGGACAGGACCCCTGAAGCAGGTTGGGGAAGCAGGCGAGTGTTCCAGACCGGACTTCGAGATGGGCCTGGCCCCGTAGTAGAGCGCAGGAATGGGACTCCGGCAAGTCGAGGATCCACGGGCGTTGTCCTCGCTGCATTCCATCTTGTGGAGTGCCTCTTGGCGGCGATCGGGGGCGGGCACTCACAGTGCCCTTCAGGGCCCCGAGGTGGGGGCGGCCCAGCAGACGTGCGGCGCCCGAATGACTTCGCCGGGCTTTTTCCGGCCAATTCTCACGAGCGTTCTGCCCAAACCAGGATTGGTTTGGGCAGAACGCTCGTGAGAATTGGCCGGCGTAGGACAGCCCTGCGGACCGCCGTGCTCTCCATGGCCCAGGGCCCTTTCTCGCCCAGGGCATGTTGCTGCCGCCAAGAAATGGCTCGGAAAAGACGCGGCCCAACCCGGCACGCCGGTGCATTGGAGCGTTCCCGGAGCAGAGTTGAAGAACCGGTGGTGGCCTGGTGTGCGCCTCTATCTTTCGGGTAGATGGGCCGGCCAAGGATGGGGATGGCCTCATCTTGGTCATACAGGTTGATCTCACTCTGAGAGTTGTCCGAAGCACCAGAGGGGCCGATGGAGACTGCGTGGTTGGCAGATGCGTGGCTACGGGTCTAAGGGTTTCCCATATGGAGGCCATGAGGGACAGGACCCCGGAAGCAGGTTGGGGAAGCAGGCGAGTGTTCCCGACCGGACTTCGTGATGGGCCTGGCCCCGTGGTAGAGCGCACGGATGGGACCCCGGCAAGTCGAGGATCCACGGGCGTTGTCCTCGCAGCATTCTATCTTATGGAGTGCCTCTTGTCGGCGATCGGGTGCGGGCACTCACAGTGCCCTTCAGGGCCCCGAGGTGGGGGCGGCCCAGCAGACGTGCGGCGCCCGAATGACTTCGCCGGGCTTTTTTCGGCCAATTCTCACGAGCGTTCTGCCCAAACCAGGATTGGTTTGGGCAGAACGCTCGTGAGAATTGGCCGGCTTAGGACAGCCCTGCGGACCGCCGTGCTCTCCATGGCCCAGGGCCCTTTCTCGCCCAGGGCATGTTGCTGTCGCCAAGAAATGGCTCAGAAAAGACGCGGCCCAACCCGGCACGCCGGCGCATTGGAGCGTTCCCGGAGCAGAGTTGAAGAACGGGTGGTGGCCTGGTGTGCGCCTCTGTCTTTCGGGTAGATGGGCCGGCCAAGGATGGGAATGACCTCATCTTGGTCATACAGGTTTATGTCACTCTGAGGGTTTTTCGAAGCACCAGAGGGGCCGATGGAGACTGCGTGGTTGGGAGATGCGTGGCTGCGGGTCAAAGGGTTTCCCATTTGGAGGCCATGAGGGACAGGACCCCGGAAGCAGGTTGGGGAAGCAGGCGAGTGTTCCAGACCGGACTTCGTGATGGGCCTGGCCCCGTGGTAGAGCGCAGGGATGGGACCCCCGCAAGTCGAGGATCCACGGACGTTGTCCTCGCTGCATTCCATCTTATGGAGTGCCTCTTGTCGGCGATCAGGTGCGGGAACTCACAGTGCCCTTCAGGGCCCCGAGGTGGGGGCGGCCCAGCAGACGTGCGGCGCCCGAATGACTTCGCCGGGCTTTTTCCGGCCAATTCTCACGACCATTCTGCCCAAACCAGGATTGGCTCGGAAAAGACGCGGCCCACTCCGGCATGCCGGCGTATTGGAGCGTTCCCGGAGCAGAGATGAAGAACGGGTGGTGGACTGGTGTGCGCCTCAGTCGTTCGGGTAGATGGGCCGGCCAAGAATGGGGATGACCTCATCTTGGTCATACAGGTTGATCTCATTCTGAGGGTTGTCCGAAGCACCAGAGGGGCCGATGGAGACTGCGTGGTTGGGAGATGCGTGGCTGCGGGTCTAAGGGTTTCCCATATGGAGGCAATGAGGGACAGGACCCCGGAAGCAGGTTGGGGAAGCAGGCGAGTGTTCCAGACCGGACTTCGAGATGGGCCTGGCCCCGTAGTAGAGCGCAGGAATGGGACCCCGGCAAGTCGAGGATCCACGGGCGTTGTCCTCGCTGCATTCCATTTTGTGGAGTGCCTCTTGGCGGCGATCGGGGGCGGGCACTCACAGTGCCCTTCAGGGCCCCGAGGTGGGGGCGGCCCAGCAGAGGTGCGGCGCCCGAATGACTTCGCCGGGCTTTTTCCGGCCAATTCTCACGAGCGTTCTGCCCAAACCAGGATTGGTTTGGGCAGAACGCTCGTGAGAATTGGCCGGCGTAGGACAGCCCTGCGGACCGCCGTGCTCTCCATGGCCCAGGGCCCTTTCTCGCCCAGGGCATGTTGCTGTCGCCAAGAAATGGCTCAGAAAAGACGCGGCCCAACCCGGTACGCCGGCGCATTGGAGCGTTCCCGGAGCAGAGTTGAAGAACGGGTGGTGGCCTGGTGTGCGCCTCGGTCTTTCGGGTAGATGGGCCGGCCAAGGATGGGGATGACCTCATCTTGGTCATACAGGTTTATGTCACTCTGAGGGTTTTTCGAAGCACCAGAGGGGCCGATGGAGACTGCGTGCTTGGGAGATGCGTGGCTGCGGGTCTAAGTGTTTCCCATTTGGAGGCCATGAGGGACAGGACCCCGGAAGCGGGTTGGGGAAGCAGGCGAGTGTTCCAGACCGGACTTCGTGATGGGCCTGGCCCCGTGGTAGAGCGCAGGGATGGGACCCCCGCAAGTCGAGGATCCACGGACGTTGTCCTCGCTGCATTCCATCTTATGGAGTGCCTCTTGTCGGCGATCAGGTGCGGGAACTCACAGTGCCCTTCAGGGCCCCGAGGTGGGGGCGGCTCAGCAGACGTGCGGCGCCCGAATGACTTCGCCGTGATTTTTCCGGCAAATTCTCACGAGCGTTCTGCCCAAACCAATCCTGGTTTGGGCAGTAGGCTCGTGAGAATTGGCCGGCGTAGGACAGCCCTGCGGACCGCCGTGCTCTCCATGGCCCAGGGCCCTTTCTCGCCCTGGGCATGTTGCTGCCGCCAAGAAATGGCTCGGAAAAGACGCGGCCCACCCCGGCATGCCGGCGCATTGGAGCGTTCCCGTGGCAAAGTTGAAGAACGGGTGGTGGCCCGGTGTGCGCCTCTGTCTTTCGGTTAGATGGGCCGGCCAAGGATGGGGATGACCTCATCTTGGTCATACAGGTTGATCTCACTCTGAGGGTTGTCCGAAGCACCAGAGGGGCCGATGGAGACTGCGTGGTTGGGAGATGCGTGGCTGCGGGTCTAAGGGTTTCCCATACGGAGGCCATGAGGGACAGGACCCCGGAAGCAGGTTGGGGAAGCAGGCGAGTGTTCCTGACCGGACTTCGAGATGGGCCTGGCCCCGTGGTAGAGCGCAGGGATGGGACCCCGGCAAGTCGAGGATCCACGGGCGTTGTCCTCGCTGCATTCCATCTTGTGGAGTGCCTCTTGGCGGCGATCGGGTGCGGGCACTCACAGTGCACTTCAGGGCCCCGAGGTGGGGGCGGCCCAGCAGACGTGCGGTGACCGAATGACTTCGCCGGGCTTTTTCCGGCCAATTCTCACGAGCGTTCCGCCCAAACCAGGATTGGTTTGGGCGGAACGCTCGTGAGAATTGGCCGGCGTAGGACAGCCCTGCGGACCGCCGTGCTCTCCATGGCCCAGGGCCCTTTCTCGCCCAGGGCATGTTGCTGCCGCCAAGAAATGGCTCGGAAAAGACGCGGCCCACCCCGGCACGCCGGCGCATTGGAGCGTTCCCGGAGCAGAGTTGAAGAACGGGTGGTGGCCTGGTGTGCGCCTCTGTCTTTCGGGTAGATGGGCCGGCCAAGGATGGGGATGGCCTCATCTTGGTCATACAGGTTGATCTCACTCTGAGGGTTGTCCGAAGCACCAGAGGGGCCGATGGAGACTGCGTGGTTGGGAGATGCGTGGCTGCGGGTCTAAGGGTTTCCCATATGGAGGCCATGAGGGACAAGACCCCGGAAGCAGGTTGGGGAAGCAGGCGAGTGTTCCAGACCGGACTTCGAGATGGGCCTGGCCCCGTAGTAGAGCGCAGGAATGGGACCCCGGCAAGTCGAGGATCCACGGGCGTTGTCCTCGCTGCATTCCATCTTGTGGAGTGCCTCTTGGCGGCGATCGGGGGCGGGCACTCACAGTGCCCTTCAGGGCCCCGAGGTGGGGGCGGCCCAGCAGAGGTGCGGCGCCCGAATGACTTCGCCGGGCTTTTTCCGGCCAATTCTCACGAGCGTTCTGCCCAAACCAGGATTGGTTTGGGCAGAACGCTCGTGAGAATTGGCCGGCGTAGGACAGCCCTGTGGACCGCCGTGCTCTCCATGGCCCAGGGCCCTTTCTCGCCCAGGCATGTTGCTGCCGCCAAGAAATGGCTCGGAAAAGACGCGGCCCACCCCGGCACGCCGGCGCATTGGAGCGTTCCCGGAGCAGAGTTGAAGAACGGGTGGTGGCCTGGTGTGCGCCTCTGTCTTTCGGGTAGATGGGCCGGCCAAGGATGGGGATGGCCTCATCTTGGTCATACAGGTTGATCTCACTCTGAGGGTTGTCCGAAGCACCAGAGGGGCCGATGGAGACTGCGTGGTTGGGAGATGCGTGGCTGCGGGTCTAAGGGTTTCCCATATGGAGGCCATGAAGGACAAGACCCCGGAAGCAGGTTGGGGAAGCAGGCGAGTGTTCCAGACCGGACTTCGTGATGGGCCTGGCCCCGCGGTAGGGCGCAGGGATGGGACCCCGGCAAGTCGAGGATCCACGGGCGTTGTCCTCGCTGCATTCCATCTTGTGGAGTGCCTCTTGGCGGCGATCGGGTGCGGGCACTCACAGTGCCCTTCAGGGCCCCGAGGTGGGGGCGGCCCAGCAGACGTGCGGCGCCCGAATGACTTCGCCGGGCTTTTTCCGGTCAATTCTCACGAGCGTTCCGCCCAAACCAGGATTGGTTTGGGCGGAACGCTCGTGAGAATTGGCCGGCGTAGGACAGCCCTACGGACCGCCGTACTCTCCATGGCCCAGGGCCCTTTTTCGCCCTGGGCATGTTGCTGCCACCAAGAAATGGCTCGGAAAAGACGCGGCCCAACCCGTCACGCCGGTGCATTGGAGCGTTCCCGGAGCAGAGTTGAAGAACCGGTGGTGGCCTGGTGTGCGCCTCTATCTTTCGGGTAGATGGGCCGGCCAAGGATGGGGATGGCCTCATCTTGGTCATACAGGTTGATCTCACTCTGAGGGTTGTCCGACGCACCAGAGGGGCCGATGGAGACTGCGTGGTTGGCAGATGCGTGGCTACGGGTCTAAGGGTTTCCCATATGGAGGCCATGAGGGACAGGACCCCGGAAGCAGGTTGGGGAAGCAGGCGAGTGTTCCCGACCGGACTTCGTGATGGGCCTGGCCCCATGGTAGAGCGCACGGATGGGACCCCGGCAAGTCGAGGATCCACGGGCGTTGTCCTCGCTGCATTCCATCTTGTGGAGTGCCTATTGGCGGCGATCGGGTGCGGGAACTCACAGTGCCCTTCAGGGCTCCGAGGTGGGGGCGGCCCAGCAGACGTGCGGCGCCCGAATGACTTCGCCGGGCTTTTTTCGGCCAATTCTCACGAGCGTTCTGCCCAAACCAGGATTGGTTTGGGCAGAACGCTCGTGAGAATTGGCCGGCGTAGGACAGCCCTGCGGACCGCCGTGCTCTCCATGGCCCAGGGCCCTTTCTCGCCCAGGGCATGTTGCTGTCGCCAAGAAATGGCTCGGAAAAGACGCAGCCCACTCCGGCACGCCGGCGCATTGGAGCGTTCCCGGAGCAGAGTTGAAGAACGGGTGGTGGCCTGGTGTGCGCCTCTGTCTTTCGGGTAGATGGGCCGGCCAAGGATGGGGATGACCTCATCTTGGTCATACAGGTTGATCTCACTGTGAGGGTTGTCCGAAGCACCAGAGGGGCCGATGGAGACTGCTTGGTTGGGAGATGCGTGGCTGCGGGTCTAAGGGTTTCCCATATGGAGGCCATGAGGGACAGGACCCCGGAAGCAGGTTGGGGAAGCAGGCGAGTGTTCCAGATCGGACTTCGTGATGGGCCTGGCCCCGTCTAGAGCGCTGGGATGGGACCCCGGCAAGTCGAGGATCCACGGCCGTTGTCCTCGCTGCATTCCATCTTGTGGAGTGCCTCTTGGCGGCGATCGGGTGCGGGCACTCACAGTGCCCTTCAGGGCCCCGAGGTGGGGGCGGCCCAGCAGACGTGCGGCGCCCGAATGACTTCGCCGGGCTTTTTCCGGCCAATTCTCACGAGCGTTCTGCACAAACCAGGATTGGTTTGGGCAAAACGCTCGAGAGAATTGGCCGGCGTAGGATAGCCCTGCGGACCGCCGTGCTCTCCATGGCCCAGGGCCCTTTCTCGCCCAGGGCATGTTGCTGCCGCCTATAAATGGCTCGGAAAAGACGCGGCCCACCCCGGCACGCCGGCGCATTGGAGCGTTCATGGAGCAGAGTTGAAGAACGGGTGGTGGCCTGGTGTGCGCCTCTGTCTTTCGGGTAGAAGGGCCGGCCAAGGATGGGGATGACCTCATCTTGGTCATACAGGTTTATCTCACTCTGAGGGTTGTCCGAAGCACCAGAGGGGCCGATGGAGACTGCGTGGTTGGGAGATGCGTGGCTGCGGGTCTAAGGGTTTCCCATATGGAGGCCATGAGGGACAGGACCCCGGAAGCAGGTTGGGGAAGCAGGCGAGTGTTCCAGATCAGACTTCGTGATGGGCCTGGCCCCGTGGTAGAGCTCACGGATGGAACCCCCGCAAGTCGAGGATCCACGGGCGTTGTCCTCGCTGCATTCCATTTTGTGGAGTGCCTCTTGGCGGCAATCGGGTGCGGGCACTCACAGTGCCCTTCAGGGCCCCGAGGTGGGGGCGGCCCAGAAGACATGCGGCGCCCGAATTAATTCGCCGGGCTTTTTCCGGCCAATTCTCACGAGCGTTCTGCCCAAACCAGGATTGGTTTGGGCAGAACGCTCGTGAGAATTGGCCGGTGTAGGACAGCCCTGCGGACCGCCGTGCTCTCCATGGCCCAGGGCCCTTTCTCGCTCAGGGCATGTTGCTGCCGCCAAGAAATGGCTCGGAAAAGACGCGGCCCACCCCGGCACGCCGGCGCATTGGAGCGTTCCCGGAGCAGAGTTGAAGAACGGGTGGTGGCCTGGTGTGCGCCTCTGTCTTTCGGGTAGATGGGCCGGCCAATGATGGGGTTGGCCTCATCTTGGTGATACAGGTTGATCTCACTCTGAGGGTTGTCCGAAGCACCAGAGGGGCCGATGGAGACTGCGTGGTTGGGAGATGCGTGGCTGCGGGTCTAAGGGTTTCTCATATAGAGGCCATGAGGGACAGGACCCCGGAAGCAGGTTGGGGAAGCAGGCGAGTGTTCCAGACCGGACTTCGTGATGGGCCTGGCCCCGTGATAGAGCGCTGGGATGGGACCCCGGCAAGTCGAGGATCCACGGGCGTTGTCCTCGCTGCATTCCATCTTGTGGAGTGCCTCTTGGCGGCGATCGTGTGCGGGCACTCACAGTGCCCTTCAGGGCCCCGAGGTGGGGGCGGCCCAGCAGACGTGCGGCGCCCGAATGACTTCGCCGGGATTCTTCCGGCCAATTCTCACGAGCGTTCTGCCCAAACCAGGATTGGTTTGGGCAGAACGCTCGTGAGAATTGGCCGGCGTAGGACAGCCCTGCGGACCGCCGTGCTCTCCATGGCCCAGGGCCCTTTCTCGCCCAGGGCATGTTGCTGCCGCCAAGAAATGGCTCGGAAAAGACGCGGCCCACCCCAGAATGCCGGCGCATTGGAGCGTTCCCGGAGCAGAGTTGAAGAACGGGTGGTGGCCCGGTGTGCGCCTCTGTCTTTCGGGTAGATGGGCCGGCCAAGGATGGGGATGACCTCATCTTGGTCATACAGGTTGATCTCACTCTGAGGGTTGTCCGAAGCACCAGAGGGGCCGATGGAGACTGTGTGGTTGGGAGATGCGTGGCTGCGGGTCTAAGGGTTTCCCATACGGAGGCCATGAGGGACAGGACCGCGGAAGCAGGTTGGGGAAGCAGGCGAGTGTTCCAGACCGGACTTCGTGATGGTCCTGGCCCCGTGGTAGAGCGCAGGGATGGGACCCCGGCAAGTCGAGGATCCACGGGCGTTGTCCTCGTTGCATTCCATCTTGTGGAGTGCCTCTTGGCGGCGATCGGGTGCGGGCACTCACAGCGCCCTTCAGGGCCCCGAGGTGGGGGCAGCCCAGTAGACGTGCGGCGCCCAAATGACTTCGCCGTGCTTTTTCCGGCCAATTCTCGCGAGCGTTCTGCCCAAACCAGAATTGGTTTGGGCAGAACGCTCGCGAGAATTGGCCTGCGTAGGACAGCCCTGCGGACCGCCGTGCTCTCCATGGCCCAGGGCCCTTTTTCGCCCTGGGCATGTTGCTGCCGCCAAGAAATGGCTCGGAAAAGACGTGGCCCACCCCGGCATGCCGGCGCATTGGAGCGTTCCCGGAGCAGAGTTGAAGAACGGGTGGTGGCCCGGTGTGCGCCTCTGTCTTTCGGGTAGATGGGCCGGCCAAGGATGGGGATGACCTCATCTTGGTCATACAGGTTGATCTCACTCTGAGGGTTGTCCGAAGCACCAGAGGGGCCGATGGAGACTGCGTGGTTGAGAGATGCGTGGCTGCGGGTCTAAGGGTTTCCCATACGGAGGCCATGAGGGACAGGACCCCGGAAGCAGGTTGGGGAAGCAGGCGAGTGTTCCTGACCGGACTTCGAGATGGGCCTGGCCCCGTGGTAGAGCACAGGGATGGGACCCCGGCAAGTCGAGGATCCACGGGCGTTGTCCTCGCTGCATTCCATCTTGTGGAGTGCCTCTTGGCGGCGATCGGGTGCGGGCACTCACAGTGCGCTTCAGGGCCCCGAGGTGGGGGCGGCCCAGCAGACGTGCGGTGACCGAATGACTTCGCCGGGCTTTTTCCGGCCAATTCTCACGAGCGTTCCGCCCAAACCAGGATTGGTTTGGGCGGAACGCTCGTGAGAATTGGCCGGCGTAAGACAGCCCTACGGACCGCCGTGCTCTCAATGGCCCAGGGCCCTTTTTCGCCCTGGGCATGTTGCTGCCGCCAAGAAATGGCTCGGAAAAGACGCGGCCCACCCCGGCACGCCGGTGCATTGGAGCGTTCCCGGAGCAGAGTTGAAGAACGGGTGGTGGCCTGGTGTGCGCCTCTATCTTTCGGGTAGATGGGCCGGCCAAGGATGGGGATGGCCTCATCTTGGTCATACAGGTTGATCTCACTCTGAGGGTTGTCCGAAGCACCAGAGGGGCCGATGGAGACTGCGTGGTTGGGATATGCGTGGCTTCGGGTCTAAGGGTTTCCGATATGGAGGCCATGAGGGAGAGGACCCCGGAAGCAGTTTGGGGAAGCAGGCGAGTGTTCCCGACCGGACTTCGTGATGGGCCTGGCCCCGTGGTAGAGCGCACGGATGGGACCCCGGCAAGTCGAGGATCCACGGGCGTTGTCCTCGAGCATTCCATCTTGTGGAGTGCCTCTTGGTGGCGATCGGGTGCGGGCACTCACAGTGCCCTTCAGGGCCCCGAGGTGGGGGCGGCCCAGCAGACGTGCGGCGCCCGAATGACTTCGCCGGGCTTTTTCCGGCCAATTCTCACGAGCGTTCTGCCCAAACCAGGATTGGCTCGGAAAAGACGCGGCCCGCTCCGGCATGCCGGCGTATTGGAGCGTTCCCGGAGCAGAGATGAAGAACGGGTGGTGGACTGGTGTGCGCCTCTGTCGTTCGGGTAGAAGGGCCGGCCAAGAATGGGGATGACCTCATCTTGGTCATATAGGTTGATCTCATTCTGAGGGTTGTCCGAAGCACCAGAGGGGCCGATGGAGACTGCGTGGTTGGGAGATGCGTGGCTGCGGGTCTAAGGGTTTCCCATATGGAGGCAATGAGGGACAGGACCCCTGAAGCAGGTTGGGGAAGCAGGCGAGTGTTCCAGACCGGACTTCGAGATGGGCCTGGCCCCGTAGTAGAGCGCAGGAATGGGACTCCGGCAAGTCGAGGATCCACGGGCGTTGTCCTCGCTGCATTCCATCTTGTGGAGTGCCTCTTGGCGGCGATCGGGGGCGGGCACTCACAGTGCCCTTCAGGGCCCCGAGGTGGGGGCGGCCCAGCAGACGTGCGGCGCCTGAATGACTTCGCCGGGCTTTTTCCGGCCAATTCTCACGAGCGTTCTGCCCAAACCAGGATTGGTTTGGGCAGAACGCTCGTGAGAATTGGCCGGCGTAGGACAGCCCTGTGGACCGCCGTGCTCTCCATGGCCCAGGGCCCTTTCTCGCCCAGGGCATGTTGCTGCCGCCAAGAAATGGCTCGGAAAAGACGCGGCCCAACCCGGCACGCCGGTGCATTGGAGCGTTCCCGGAGCAGAGTTGAAGAACCGGTGGTGGCCTGGTGTGCGCCTCTATCTTTCGGGTAGATGGGCCGGCCAAGGATGGGGATGGCCTCATCTTGGTCATACAGGTTGATCTCACTCTGAGAGTTGTCCGAAGCACCAGAGGGGCCGATGGAGACTGCGTGGTTGGCAGATGCGTGGCTACGGGTCTAAGGGTTTCCCATATGGAGGCCATGAGGGACAGGACCCCGGAAGCAGGTTGGGGAAGCAGGCGAGTGTTCCCGACCGGACGTCGTGATGGGCCTGGCCCCGTGGTAGAGCGCACGGATGGGACCCCGGCAAGTCGAGGATCCACGGGCGTTGTCCTCGCAGCATTCTATCTTATGGAGTGCCTCTTGTCGGCGATCGGGTGCGGGCACTCACAGTGCCCTTCAGGGCCCCGAGGTGGGGGCGGCCCAGCAGACGTGCGGCGCCCGAATGACTTCGCCGGGCTTTTTTCGGCCAATTCTCACGAGCGTTCTGCCCAAACCAGGATTGGTTTGGGCAGAACGCTCGTGAGAATTGGCCGGCTTAGGACAGCCCTGCGGACCGCCGTGCTCTCCATGGCCCAGGGCCCTTTCTCGCCCAGGCATGTTGCTGTCGCCAAGAAATGGCTCAGAAAAGACGCGGCCCAACCCGGCACGCCGGCGCATTGGAGCGTTCCCGGAGCAGAGTTGAAGAACGGGTGGTGGCCTGGTGTGCGCCTCTGTCTTTCGGGTAGATGGGCCGGCCAAGGATGGGAATGACCTCATCTTGGTCATACAGGTTTATGTCACTCTGAGGGTTTTTCGAAGCACCAGAGGGGCCGATGGAGACTGCGTGGTTGGGAGATGCGTGGCTGCGGGTCAAAGGGTTTCCCATTTGGAGGCCATGAGGGACAGGACCCCGGAAGCAGGTTGGGGAAGCAGGCGAGTGTTCCAGACCGGACTTCGTGATGGGCCTGGCCCCGTGGTAGAGCGCAGGGATGGGACCCCCGCAAGTCGAGGATCCACGGACGTTGTCCTCGCTGCATTCCATCTTATGGAGTGCCTCTTGTCGGCGATCAGGTGCGGGAACTCACAGTGCCCTTCAGGGCCCCGAGGTGGGGGCGGCCCAGCAGACGTGCGGCGCCCGAATGACTTCGCCGGGCTTTTTCCGGCCAATTCTCACGACCATTCTGCCCAAACCAGGATTGGCTCGGAAAAGACGCGGCCCACTCCGGCATGCCGGCGTATTGGAGCGTTCCCGGAGCAGAGATGAAGAACGGGTGGTGGACTGGTGTGCGCCTCAGTCGTTCGGGTAGATGGGCCGGCCAAGAATGGGGATGACCTCATCTTGGTCATACAGGTTGATCTCATTCTGAGGGTTGTCCGAAGCACCAGAGGGGCCGATGGAGACTGCGTGGTTGGGAGATGCGTGGCTGCGGGTCTAAGGGTTTCCCATATGGAGGCAATGAGGGACAGGACCCCGGAAGCAGGTTGGGGAAGCAGGCGAGTGTTCCAGACCGGACTTCGAGATGGGCCTGGCCCCGTAGTAGAGCGCAGGAATGGGACCCCGGCAAGTCGAGGATCCACGGGCGTTGTCCTCGCTGCATTCCATCTTGTGGAGTGCCTCTTGGCGGCGATCGGGGGCGGGCACTCACAGTGCCCTTCAGGGCCCCGAGGTGGGGGCGGCCCAGCAGAGGTGCGGCGCCCGAATGACTTCGCCGGGCTTTTTCCGGCCAATTCTCACGAGCGTTCTGCCCAAACCAGGATTGGTTTGGGCAGAACGCTCGTGAGAATTGGCCGGCGTAGGACAGCCCTGCGGACCGCCGTGCTCTCCATGGCCCAGGGCCCTTTCTCGCCCAGGGCATGTTGCTGTCGCCAAGAAATGGCTCAGAAAAGACGCGGCCCAACCCGGTACGCCGGCGCATTGGAGCGTTCCCGGAGCAGAGTTGAAGAACGGGTGGTGGCCTGGTGTGCGCCTCGGTCTTTCGGGTAGATGGGCCGGCCAAGGATGGGGATGACCTCATCTTGGTCATACAGGTTTATGTCACTCTGAGGGTTTTTCGAAGCACCAGAGGGGCCGATGGAGACTGCGTGCTTGGGAGATGCGTGGCTGCGGGTCTAAGTGTTTCCCATTTGGAGGCCATGAGGGACAGGACCCCGGAAGCGGGTTGGGGAAGCAGGCGAGTGTTCCAGACCGGACTTCGTGATGGGCCTGGCCCCGCGGTAGGGCGCAGGGATGGGACCCCGGCAAGTCGAGGATCCACGGGCGTTGTCCTCGCTGCATTCCATCTTGTGGAGTGCCTCTTGGCGGCGATCGGGTGCGGGCACTCACAGTGCCCTTCAGGGCCCCGAGGTGGGGGCGGCCCAGCAGACGTGTGGCGCCCGAATGACTTCGCCGGGCTTTTTCCGGTCAATTCTCACGAGCGTTCCGCCCAAACCAGGATTGGTTTGGGCGGAACGCTCGTGAGAATTGGCCGGCGTAGGACAGCCCTACGGACCGCCGTACTCTCTATGGCCCAGGGCCCTTTTTCGCCCTGGGCATGTTGCTGCCACCAAGAAATGGCTCGGAAAAGACGCGGCCCAACCCGTCACGCCGGTGCATTGGAGCGTTCCCGGAGCAGAGTTGAAGAACCGGTGGTGGCCTGGTGTGCGCCTCTATCTTTCGGGTAGATGGGCCGGCCAAGGATGGGGATGGCCTCATCTTGGTCATACAGGTTGATCTCACTCTGAGGGTTGTCCGAAGCACCAGAGGGGCCGATGGAGACTGCGTGGTTGGCAGATGCGTGGCTACGGGTCTAAGGGTTTCCCATATGGAGGCCATGAGGGACAGGACCCCGGAAGCAGGTTGGGGAAGCAGGCGAGTGTTCCCGACTGGACTTCGTGATGGGCCTGGCCCCATGGTAGAGCGCACGGATGGGACCCCGGCAAGTCGAGGATCCACGGGCGTTGTCCTCGCTGCATTCCATCTTGTGGAGTGCCTATTGGCGGCGATCGGGTGCGGGAACTCACAGTGCCCTTCAGGGCTCCGAGGTGGGGGCGGCCCAGCAGACGTGCGGCGCCCGAATGACTTCGCCGGGCTTTTTTCGGCCAATTCTCACGAGCGTTCTGCCCAAACCAGGATTGGTTTGGGCAGAACGCTCGTGAGAATTGGCCGGCGTAGGACAGCCCTGCGGACCGCCGTGCTCTCCATGGCCCAGGGCCCTTTCTCGCCCAGGGCATGTTGCTGTCGCCAAGAAATGGCTCGGAAAAGACGCAGCCCACTCCGGCACGCCGGCGCATTGGAGCGTTCCCGGAGCAGAGTTGAAGAACGGGTGGTGGCCTGGTGTGCGCCTCTGTCTTTCGGGTAGATGGGCCGGCCAAGGATGGGGATGACCTCATCTTGGTCATACAGGTTGATCTCACTGTGAGGGTTGTCCGAAGCACCAGAGGGGCCGATGGAGACTGCTTGGTTGGGAGATGCGTGGCTGCGGGTCTAAGGGTTTCCCATATGGAGGCCATGAGGGACAGGACCCCGGAAGCAGGTTGGGGAAGCAGGCGAGTGTTCCAGATCGGACTTCGTGATGGGCCTGGCCCCGTCTAGAGCGCTGGGATGGGACCCCGGCAAGTCGAGGATCCACGGCCGTTGTCCTCGCTGCATTCCATCTTGTGGAGTGCCTCTTGGCGGCGATCGGGTGCGGGCACTCACAGTGCCCTTCAGGGCCCCGAGGTGGGGGCGGCCCAGCAGACGTGCGGCGCCCGAATGACTTCGCCGGGCTTTTTCCGGCCAATTCTCACGAGCGTTCTGCACAAACCAGGATTGGTTTGGGCAAAACGCTCGAGAGAATTGGCCGGCGTAGGATAGCCCTGCGGACCGCCGTGCTCTCCATGGCCCAGGGCCCTTTCTCGCCCAGGGCATGTTGCTGCCGCCTATAAATGGCTCGGAAAAGACGCGGCCCACCCCGGCACGCCGGCGCATTGGAGCGTTCATGGAGCAGAGTTGAAGAACGGGTGGTGGCCTGGTGTGCGCCTCTGTCTTTCGGGTAGAAGGGCCGGCCAAGGATGGGGATGACCTCATCTTGGTCATACAGGTTTATCTCACTCTGAGGGTTGTCCGAAGCACCAGAGGGGCCGATGGAGACTGCGTGGTTGGGAGATGCGTGGCTGCGGGTCTAAGGGTTTCCCATATGGAGGCCATGAGGGACAGGACCCCGGAAGCAGGTTGGGGAAGCAGGCGAGTGTTCCAGATCAGACTTCGTGATGGGCCTGGCCCCGTGGTAGAGCTCACGGATGGAACCCCCGCAAGTCGAGGATCCACGGGCGTTGTCCTCGCTGCATTCCATTTTGTGGAGTGCCTCTTGGCGGCAATCGGGTGCGGGCACTCACAGTGCCCTTCAGGGCCCCGAGGTGGGGGCGGCCCAGAAGACATGCGGCGCCCGAATTAATTCGCCGGGCTTTTTCCGGCCAATTCTCACGAGCGTTCTGCCCAAACCAGGATTGGTTTGGGCAGAACGCTCGTGAGAATTGGCCGGTGTAGGACAGCCCTGCGGACCGCCGTGCTCTCCATGGCCCAGGGCCCTTTCTCGCTCAGGGCATGTTGCTGCCGCCAAGAAATGGCTCGGAAAAGACGCGGCCCACCCCGGCACGCCGGCGCATTGGAGCGTTCCCGGAGCAGAGTTGAAGAACGGGTGGTGGCCTGGTGTGCGCCTCTGTCTTTCGGGTAGATGGGCCGGCCAATGATGGGGTTGGCCTCATCTTGGTGATACAGGTTGATCTCACTCTGAGGGTTGTCCGAAGCACCAGAGGGGCCGATGGAGACTGCGTGGTTGGGAGATGCGTGGCTGCGGGTCTAAGGGTTTCTCATATAGAGGCCATGAGGGACAGGACCCCGGAAGCAGGTTGGGGAAGCAGGCGAGTGTTCCAGACCGGACTTCGTGATGGGCCTGGCCCCGTGATAGAGCGCTGGGATGGGACCCCGGCAAGTCGAGGATCCACGGGCGTTGTCCTCGCTGCATTCCATCTTGTGGAGTGCCTCTTGGCGGCGATCGTGTGCGGGCACTCACAGTGCCCTTCAGGGCCCCGAGGTGGGGGCGGCCCAGCAGACGTGCGGCGCCCGAATGACTTCGCCGGGATTCTTCCGGCCAATTCTCACGAGCGTTCTGCCCAAACCAGGATTGGTTTGGGCAGAACGCTCGTGAGAATTGGCCGGCGTAGGACAGCCCTGCGGACCGCCGTGCTCTCCATGGCCCAGGGCCCTTTCTCGCCCAGGGCATGTTGCTGCCGCCAAGAAATGGCTCGGAAAAGACGCGGCCCACCCCAGAATGCCGGCGCATTGGAGCGTTCCCGGAGCAGAGTTGAAGAACGGGTGGTGGCCCGGTGTGCGCCTCTGTCTTTCGGGTAGATGGGCCGGCCAAGGATGGGGATGACCTCATCTTGGTCATACAGGTTGATCTCACTCTGAGGGTTGTCCGAAGCACCAGAGGGGCCGATGGAGACTGTGTGGTTGGGAGATGCGTGGCTGCGGGTCTAAGGGTTTCCCATACGGAGGCCATGAGGGACAGGACCGCGGAAGCAGGTTGGGGAAGCAGGCGAGTGTTCCAGACCGGACTTCGTGATGGTCCTGGCCCCGTGGTAGAGCGCAGGGATGGGACCCCGGCAAGTCGAGGATCCACGGGCGTTGTCCTCGTTGCATTCCATCTTGTGGAGTGCCTCTTGGCGGCGATCGGGTGCGGGCACTCACAGCGCCCTTCAGGGCCCCGAGGTGGGGGCAGCCCAGTAGACGTGCGGCGCCCAAATGACTTCGCCGTGCTTTTTCCGGCCAATTCTCGCGAGCGTTCTGCCCAAACCAGAATTGGTTTGGGCAGAACGCTCGCGAGAATTGGCCTGCGTAGGACAGCCCTGCGGACCGCCGTGCTCTCCATGGCCCAGGGCCCTTTTTCGCCCTGGGCATGTTGCTGCCGCCAAGAAATGGCTCGGAAAAGACGTGGCCCACCCCGGCATGCCGGCGCATTGTAGCGTTCCCGGAGCAGAGTTGAAGAACGGGTGGTGGCCCGGTGTGCGCCTCTGTCTTTCGGGTAGATGGGCCGGCCAAGGATGGGGATGACCTCATCTTGGTCATACAGGTTGATCTCACTCTGAGGGTTGTCCGAAGCACCAGAGGGGCCGATGGAGACTGCGTGGTTGAGAGATGCGTGGCTGCGGGTCTAAGGGTTTCCCATACGGAGGCCATGAGGGACAGGACCCCGGAAGCAGGTTGGGGAAGCAGGCGAGTGTTCCTGACCGGACTTCGAGATGGGCCTGGCCCCGTGGTAGAGCACAGGGATGGGACCCCGGCAAGTCGAGGATCCACGGGCGTTGTCCTCGCTGCATTCCATCTTGTGGAGTGCCTCTTGGCGGCGATCGGGTGCGGGCACTCACAGTGCGCTTCAGGGCCCCGAGGTGGGGGCGGCCCAGCAGACGTGCGGTGACCGAATGACTTCGCCGGGCTTTTTCCGGCCAATTCTCACGAGCGTTCCGCCCAAACCAGGATTGGTTTGGGCGGAACGCTCGTGAGAATTGGCCGGCGTAAGACAGCCCTACGGACCGCCGTGCTCTCAATGGCCCAGGGCCCTTTTTCGCCCTGGGCATGTTGCTGCCGCCAAGAAATGGCTCGGAAAAGACGCGGCCCACCCCGGCACGCCGGTGCATTGGAGCGTTCCCGGAGCAGAGTTGAAGAACGGGTGGTGGCCTGGTGTGCGCCTCTATCTTTCGGGTAGATGGGCCGGCCAAGGATGGGGATGGCCTCATCTTGGTCATACAGGTTGATCTCACTCTGAGGGTTGTCCGAAGCACCAGAGGGGCCGATGGAGACTGCGTGGTTGGGTTATGCGTGGCTTCGGGTCTAAGGGTTTCCGATATGGAGGCCATGAGGGAGAGGACCCCGGAAGCAGTTTGGGGAAGCAGGCGAGTGTTCCCGACCGGACTTCGTGATGGGCCTGGCCCCGTGGTAGAGCGCACGGATGGGACCCCGGCAAGTCGAGGATCCACGGGCGTTGTCCTCGAGCATTCCATCTTGTGGAGTGCCTCTTGGTGGCGATCGGGTGCGGGCACTCACAGTGCCCTTCAGGGCCCCGAGGTGGGGGCGGCCCAGCAGACGTGCGGCGCCCGAATGACTTCGCCGGGCTTTTTCCGGCCAATTCTCACGAGCGTTCTGCCCAAACCAGGATTGGCTCGGAAAAGACGCGGCCCACTCCGGCATGCCGGCGTATTGGAGCGTTCCCGGAGCAGAGATGAAGAACGGGTGGTGGACTGGTGTGCGCCTCTGTCGTTCGGGTAGATGGGCCGGCCAAGAATGGGGATGACCTCATCTTGGTCATATAGGTTGATCTCATTCTGAGGGTTGTCCGAAGCACCAGAGGGGCCGATGGAGACTGCGTGGTTGGGAGATGCGTGGCTGCGGGTCTAAGGGTTTCCCATATGGAGGCAATGAGGGACAGGACCCCTGAAGCAGGTTGGGGAAGCAGGCGAGTGTTCCAGACCGGACTTCGAGATGGGCCTGGCCCCGTAGTAGAGCGCAGGAATGGGACTCCGGCAAGTCGAGGATCCACGGGCGTTGTCCTCGCTGCATTCCATCTTGTGGAGTGCCTCTTGGCGGCGATCGGGGGCGGGCACTCACAGTGCCCTTCAGGGCCCCGAGGTGGGGGCGGCCCAGCAGACGTGCGGCGCCCGAATGACTTCGCCGGGCTTTTTCCGGCCAATTCTCACGAGCGTTCTGCCCAAACCAGGATTGGTTTGGGCAGAACGCTCGTGAGAATTGGCCGGCGTAGGACAGCCCTGTGGACCGCCGTGCTCTCCATGGCCCAGGGCCCTTTCTCGCCCAGGGCATGTTGCTGCCGCCAAGAAATGGCTCGGAAAAGACGCGGCCCAACCCGGCACGCCGGTGCATTGGAGCGTTCCCGGAGCAGAGTTGAAGAACCGGTGGTGGCCTGGTGTGCGCCTCTATCTTTCGGGTAGATGGGCCGGCCAAGGATGGGGATGGCCTCATCTTGGTCATACAGGTTGATCTCACTCTGAGAGTTGTCCGAAGCACCAGAGGGGCCGATGGAGACTGCGTGGTTGGCAGATGCGTGGCTACGGGTCTAAGGGTTTCCCATATGGAGGCCATGAGGGACAGGACCCCGGAAGCAGGTTGGGGAAGCAGGCGAGTGTTCCCGACCGGACTTCGTGATGGGCCTGGCCCCGTGGTAGAGCGCACGGATGGGACCCCGGCAAGTCGAGGATCCACGGGCGTTGTCCTCGCAGCATTCTATCTTATGGAGTGCCTCTTGTCGGCGATCGGGTGCGGGCACTCACAGTGCCCTTCAGGGCCCCGAGGTGGGGGCGGCCCAGCAGACGTGCGGCGCCCGAATGACTTCGCCGGGCTTTTTTCGGCCAATTCTCACGAGCGTTCTGCCCAAACCAGGATTGGTTTGGGCAGAACGCTCGTGAGAATTGGCCGGCTTAGGACAGCCCTGCGGACCGCCGTGCTCTCCATGGCCCAGGGCCCTTTCTCGCCCAGGGCATGTTGCTGTCGCCAAGAAATGGCTCAGAAAAGACGCGGCCCAACCCGGCACGCCGGCGCATTGGAGCGTTCCCGGAGCAGAGTTGAAGAACGGGTGGTGGCCTGGTGTGCGCCTCTGTCTTTCGGGTAGATGGGCCGGCCAAGGATGGGAATGACCTCATCTTGGTCATACAGGTTTATGTCACTCTGAGGGTTTTTCGAAGCACCAGAGGGGCCGATGGAGACTGCGTGGTTGGGAGATGCGTGGCTGCGGGTCAAAGGGTTTCCCATTTGGAGGCCATGAGGGACAGGACCCCGGAAGCAGGTTGGGGAAGCAGGCGAGTGTTCCAGACCGGACTTCGTGATGGGCCTGGCCCCGTGGTAGAGCGCAGGGATGGGACCCCCGCAAGTCGAGGATCCACGGACGTTGTCCTCGCTGCATTCCATCTTATGGAGTGCCTCTTGTCGGCGATCAGGTGCGGGAACTCACAGTGCCCTTCAGGGCCCCGAGGTGGGGGCGGCCCAGCAGACGTGCGGCGCCCGAATGACTTCGCCGGGCTTTTTCCGGCCAATTCTCACGACCATTCTGCCCAAACCAGGATTGGCTCGGAAAAGACGCGGCCCACTCCGGCATGCCGGCGTATTGGAGCGTTCCCGGAGCAGAGATGAAGAACGGGTGGTGGACTGGTGTGCGCCTCAGTCGTTCGGGTAGATGGGCCGGCCAAGAATGGGGATGACCTCATCTTGGTCATACAGGTTGATCTCATTCTGAGGGTTGTCCGAAGCACCAGAGGGGCCGATGGAGACTGCGTGGTTGGGAGATGCGTGGCTGCGGGTCTAAGGGTTTCCCATATGGAGGCAATGAGGGACAGGACCCCGGAAGCAGGTTGGGGAAGCAGGCGAGTGTTCCAGACCGGACTTCGAGATGGGCCTGGCCCCGTAGTAGAGCGCAGGAATGGGACCCCGGCAAGTCGAGGATCCACGGGCGTTGTCCTCGCTGCATTCCATCTTGTGGAGTGCCTCTTGGCGGCGATCGGGGGCGGGCACTCACAGTGCCCTTCAGGGCCCCGAGGTGGGGGCGGCCCAGCAGAGGTGCGGCGCCCGAATGACTTCGCCGGGCTTTTTCCGGCCAATTCTCACGAGCGTTCTGCCCAAACCAGGATTGGTTTGGGCAGAACGCTCGTGAGAATTGGCCGGCGTAGGACAGCCCTGCGGACCGCCGTGCTCTCCATGGCCCAGGGCCCTTTCTCGCCCAGGGCATGTTGCTGTCGCCAAGAAATGGCTCAGAAAAGACGCGGCCCAACCCGGTACGCCGGCGCATTGGAGCGTTCCCGGAGCAGAGTTGAAGAACGGGTGGTGGCCTGGTGTGCGCCTCGGTCTTTCGGGTAGATGGGCCGGCCAAGGATGGGGATGACCTCATCTTGGTCATACAGGTTTATGTCACTCTGAGGGTTTTTCGAAGCACCAGAGGGGCCGATGGAGACTGCGTGCTTGGGAGATGCGTGGCTGCGGGTCTAAGTGTTTCCCATTTGGAGGCCATGAGGGACAGGACCCCGGAAGCGGGTTGGGGAAGCAGGCGAGTGTTCCAGACCGGACTTCGTGATGGGCCTGGCCCCGTGGTAGAGCGCAAGGATGGGACCCCCGCAAGTCGAGGATCCACGGACGTTGTCCTCGCTGCATTCCATCTTATGGAGTGCCTCTTGTCGGCGATCAGGTGCGGGAACTCACAGTGCCCTTCAGGGCCCCGAGGTGGGGGCGGCTCAGCAGACGTGCGGCGCCCGAATGACTTCGCCGTGATTTTTCCGGCAAATTCTCACGAGCGTTCTGCCCAAACCAATCCTGGTTTGGGCAGAAGGCTCGTGAGAATTGGCCGGCGTAGGACAGCCCTGCGGACCGCCGTGCTCTCCATGGCCCAGGGCCCTTTCTCGCCCTGGGCATGTTGCTGCCGCCAAGAAATGGCTCGGAAAAGACGCGGCCCACCCCGGCATGCCGGCGCATTGGAGCGTTCCCGTGGCAAAGTTGAAGAACGGGTGGTGGCCCGGTGTGCGCCTATGTCTTTCGGGTAGATGGGCCGGCCAAGGATGGGGATGACCTCATCTTGGTCATACAGGTTGATCTCACTCTGAGGGTTGTCCGAAGCACCAGAGGGGCCGATGGAGACTGCGTGGTTGGGAGATGCGTGGCTGCGGGTCTAAGGGTTTCCCATACGGAGGCCATGAGGGACAGGACCCCGGAAGCAGGTTGGGGAAGCAGGCGAGTGTTCCTGACCGGACTTCGAGATGGGCCTGGCCCCGTGGTAGAGCACAGGGATGGGACCCCGGCAAGTCGAGGATCCACGGGCGTTGTCCTCGCTGCATTCCATCTTGTGGAGTGCCTCTTGGCGGCGATCGGGTGCGGGCACTCACAGTGCGCTTCAGGGCCCCGAGGTGGGGGCGGCCCAGCAGACGTGCGGTGACCGAATGACTTCGCCGGGCTTTTTCCGGCCAATTCTCACGAGCGTTCCGCCCAAACCAGGATTGGTTTGGGCGGAACGCTCGTGAGAATTGGCCGGCGTAAGACAGCCCTACGGACCGCCGTGCTCTCAATGGCCCAGGGCCCTTTTTCGCCCTGGGCATGTTGCTGCCGCCAAGAAATGGCTCGGAAAAGACGCGGCCCACCCCGGCACGCCGGTGCATTGGAGCGTTCCCGGAGCAGAGTTGAAGAACGGGTGGTGGCCTGGTGTGCGCCTCTATCTTTCGGGTAGATGGGCCGGCCAAGGATGGGGATGGCCTCATC
Source organism: Mustela lutreola (assembly GCF_030435805.1). Taxonomy (NCBI): domain Eukaryota; kingdom Metazoa; phylum Chordata; class Mammalia; order Carnivora; family Mustelidae; genus Mustela; species Mustela lutreola. Next base: position 537,478 of record NC_081296.1, on the reverse strand, counting down.
TTGGTCATACAGGTTGATCTCACTCTGAGGGTTGTCCGAAGCACCAGAGGGGCCGATGGAGACTGCGTGGTTGGGATATGCGTGGCTTCGGGTCTAAGGGTTTCCGATATGGAGGCCATGAGGGAGAGGACCCCGGAAGCAGTTTGGGGAAGCAGGCGAGTGTTCCCGACCGGACTTCGTGATGGGCCTGGCCCCGTGGTAGAGCGCACGGATGGGACCCCGGCAAGTCGAGGATCCACGGGCGTTGTCCTCGAGCATTCCATCTTGTGGAGTGCCTCTTGGTGGCGATCGGGTGCGGGCACTCACAGTGCCCTTCAGGGCCCCGAGGTGGGGGCGGCCCAGCAGACGTGCGGCGCCCGAATGACTTCGCCGGGCTTTTTCCGGCCAATTCTCACGAGCGTTCTGCCCAAACCAGGATTGGCTCGGAAAAGACGCGGCCCACTCCGGCATGCCGGCGTATTGGAGCGTTCCCGGAGCAGAGATGAAGAACGGGTGGTGGACTGGTGTGCGCCTCTGTCGTTCGGGTAGATGGGCCGGCCAAGAATGGGGATGACCTCATCTTGGTCATATAGGTTGATCTCATTCTGAGGGTTGTCCGAAGCACCAGAGGGGCCGATGGAGACTGCGTGGTTGGGAGATGCGTGGCTGCGGGTCTAAGGGTTTCCCATATGGAGGCAATGAGGGACAGGACCCCTGAAGCAGGTTGGGGAAGCAGGCGAGTGTTCCAGACCGGACTTCGAGATGGGCCTGGCCCCGTAGTAGAGCGCAGGAATGGGACTCCGGCAAGTCGAGGATCCACGGGCGTTGTCCTCGCTGCATTCCATCTTGTGGAGTGCCTCTTGGCGGCGATCGGGGGCGGGCACTCACAGTGCCCTTCAGGGCCCCGAGGTGGGGGCGGCCCAGCAGACGTGCGGCGCCCGAATGACTTCGCCGGGCTTTTTCCGGCCAATTCTCACGAGCGTTCTGCCCAAACCAGGATTGGTTTGGGCAGAACGCTCGTGAGAATTGGCCGGCGTAGGACAGCCCTGCGGACCGCCGTGCTCTCCATGGCCCAGGGCCCTTTCTCGCCCAGGGCATGTTGCTGCCGCCAAGAAATGGCTCGGAAAAGACGCGGCCCAACCCGGCACGCCGGTGCATTGGAGCGTTCCCGGAGCAGAGTTGAAGAACCGGTGGTGGCCTGGTGTGCGCCTCTATCTTTCGGGTAGATGGGCCGGCCAAGGATGGGGATGGCCTCATCTTGGTCATACAGGTTGATCTCACTCTGAGAGTTGTCCGAAGCACCAGAGGGGCCGATGGAGACTGCGTGGTTGGCAGATGCGTGGCTACGGGTCTAAGGGTTTCCCATATGGAGGCCATGAGGGACAGGACCCCGGAAGCAGGTTGGGGAAGCAGGCGAGTGTTCCCGACCGGACTTCGTGATGGGCCTGGCCCCGTGGTAGAGCGCACGGATGGGACCCCGGCAAGTCGAGGATCCACGGGCGTTGTCCTCGCAGCATTCTATCTTATGGAGTGCCTCTTGTCGGCGATCGGGTGCGGGCACTCACAGTGCCCTTCAGGGCCCCGAGGTGGGGGCGGCCCAGCAGACGTGCGGCGCCCGAATGACTTCGCCGGGCTTTTTTCGGCCAATTCTCACGAGCGTTCTGCCCAAACCAGGATTGGTTTGGGCAGAACGCTCGTGAGAATTGGCCGGCTTAGGACAGCCCTGCGGACCGCCGTGCTCTCCATGGCCCAGGGCCCTTTCTCGCCCAGGGCATGTTGCTGTCGCCAAGAAATGGCTCAGAAAAGACGCGGCCCAACCCGGCACGCCGGCGCATTGGAGCGTTCCCGGAGCAGAGTTGAAGAACGGGTGGTGGCCTGGTGTGCGCCTCTGTCTTTCGGGTAGATGGGCCGGCCAAGGATGGGAATGACCTCATCTTGGTCATACAGGTTTATGTCACTCTGAGGGTTTTTCGAAGCACCAGAGGGGCCGATGGAGACTGCGTGGTTGGGAGATGCGTGGCTGCGGGTCAAAGGGTTTCCCATTTGGAGGCCATGAGGGACAGGACCCCGGAAGCAGGTTGGGGAAGCAGGCGAGTGTTCCAGACCGGACTTCGTGATGGGCCTGGCCCCGTGGTAGAGCGCAGGGATGGGACCCCCGCAAGTCGAGGATCCACGGACGTTGTCCTCGCTGCATTCCATCTTATGGAGTGCCTCTTGTCGGCGATCAGGTGCGGGAACTCACAGTGCCCTTCAGGGCCCCGAGGTGGGGGCGGCCCAGCAGACGTGCGGCGCCCGAATGACTTCGCCGGGCTTTTTCCGGCCAATTCTCACGACCATTCTGCCCAAACCAGGATTGGCTCGGAAAAGACGCGGCCCACTCCGGCATGCCGGCGTATTGGAGCGTTCCCGGAGCAGAGATGAAGAACGGGTGGTGGACTGGTGTGCGCCTCAGTCGTTCGGGTAGATGGGCCGGCCAAGAATGGGGATGACCTCATCTTGGTCATACAGGTTGATCTCATTCTGAGGGTTGTCCGAAGCACCAGAGGGGCCGATGGAGACTGCGTGGTTGGGAGATGCGTGGCTGCGGGTCTAAGGGTTTCCCATATGGAGGCAATGAGGGACAGGACCCCGGAAGCAGGTTGGGGAAGCAGGCGAGTGTTCCAGACCGGACTTCGAGATGGGCCTGGCCCCGTAGTAGAGCGCAGGAATGGGACCCCGGCAAGTCGAGGATCCACGGGCGTTGTCCTCGCTGCATTCCATTTTGTGGAGTGCCTCTTGGCGGCGATCGGGGGCGGGCACTCACAGTGCCCTTCAGGGCCCCGAGGTGGGGGCGGCCCAGCAGAGGTGCGGCGCCCGAATGACTTCGCCGGGCTTTTTCCGGCCAATTCTCACGAGCGTTCTGCCCAAACCAGGATTGGTTTGGGCAGAACGCTCGTGAGAATTGGCCGGCGTAGGACAGCCCTGCGGACCGCCGTGCTCTCCATGGCCCAGGGCCCTTTCTCGCCCAGGGCATGTTGCTGTCGCCAAGAAATGGCTCAGAAAAGACGCGGCCCAACCCGGTACGCCGGCGCATTGGAGCGTTCCCGGAGCAGAGTTGAAGAACGGGTGGTGGCCTGGTGTGCGCCTCGGTCTTTCGGGTAGATGGGCCGGCCAAGGATGGGGATGACCTCATCTTGGTCATACAGGTTTATGTCACTCTGAGGGTTTTTCGAAGCACCAGAGGGGCCGATGGAGACTGCGTGCTTGGGAGATGCGTGGCTGCGGGTCTAAGTGTTTCCCATTTGGAGGCCATGAGGGACAGGACCCCGGAAGCGGGTTGGGGAAGCAGGCGAGTGTTCCAGACCGGACTTCGTGATGGGCCTGGCCCCGTGGTAGAGCGCAGGGATGGGACCCCCGCAAGTCGAGGATCCACGGACGTTGTCCTCGCTGCATTCCATCTTATGGAGTGCCTCTTGTCGGCGATCAGGTGCGGGAACTCACAGTGCCCTTCAGGGCCCCGAGGTGGGGGCGACTCAGCAGACGTGCGGCGCCCGAATGACTTCGCCGTGATTTTTCCGGCAAATTCTCACGAGCGTTCTGCCCAAACCAATCCTGGTTTGGGCAGAAGGCTCGTGAGAATTGGCCGGCGTAGGACAGCCCTGCGGACCGCCGTGCTCTCCATGGCCCAGGGCCCTTTCTCGCCCTGGGCATGTTGCTGCCGCCAAGAAATGGCTCGGAAAAGACGCGGCCCACCCCGGCATGCCGGCGCATTGGAGCGTTCCCGTGGCAAAGTTGAAGAACGGGTGGTGGCCCGGTGTGCGCCTCTGTCTTTCGGGTAGATGGGCCGGCCAAGGATGGGGATGACCTCATCTTGGTCATACAGGTTGATCTCACTCTGAGGGTTGTCCGAAGCACCAGAGGGGCCGATGGAGACTGCGTGGTTGGGAGATGCGTGGCTGCGGGTCTAAGGGTTTCCCATACGGAGGCCATGAGGGACAGGACCCCGGAAGCAGGTTGGGGAAGCAGGCGAGTGTTCCTGACCGGACTTCGAGATGGGCCTGGCCCCGTGGTAGAGCGCAGGGATGGGACCCCGGCAAGTCGAGGATCCACGGGCGTTGTCCTCGCTGCATTCCATCTTGTGGAGTGCCTCTTGGCGGCGATCGGGTGCGGGCACTCACAGTGCGCTTCAGGGCCCCGAGGTGGGGGCGGCCCAGCAGACGTGCGGTGACCGAATGACTTCGCCGGGCTTTTTCCGGCCAATTCTCACGAGCGTTCCGCCCAAACCAGGATTGGTTTGGGCGGAACGCTCGTGAGAATTGGCCGGCGTAGGACAGCCCTGCGGACCGCCGTGCTCTCCATGGCCCAGGGCCCTTTCTCGCCCAGGGCATGTTGCTGCCGCCAAGAAATGGCTCGGAAAAGACGCGGCCCACCCCGGCACGCCGGCGCATTGGAGCGTTCCCGGAGCAGAGTTGAAGAACGGGTGGTGGCCTGGTGTGCGCCTCTGTCTTTCGGGTAGATGGGCCGGCCAAGGATGGGGATGGCCTCATCTTGGTCATACAGGTTGATCTCACTCTGAGGGTTGTCCGAAGCACCAGAGGGGCCGATGGAGACTGCGTGGTTGGGAGATGCGTGGCTGCGGGTCTAAGGGTTTCCCATATGGAGGCCATGAGGGACAAGACCCCGGAAGCAGGTTGGGGAAGCAGGCGAGTGTTCCAGACCGGACTTCGTGATGGGCCTGGCCCCGCGGTAGGGCGCAGGGATGGGACCCCGGCAAGTCGAGGATCCACGGGCGTTGTCCTCGCTGCATTCCATCTTGTGGAGTGCCTCTTGGCGGCGATCGGGTGCGGGCACTCACAGTGCCCTTCAGGGCCCCGAGGTGGGGGCGGACCAGCAGACGTGCGGCGCCCGAATGACTTCGCCGGGCTTTTTCCGGTCAATTCTCACGAGCGTTCCGCCCAAACCAGGATTGGTTTGGGCGGAACGCTCGTGAGAATTGGCCGGCGTAGGACAGCCCTACGGACCGCCGTACTCTCCATGGCCCAGGGCCCTTTTTCGCCCTGGGCATGTTGCTGCCACCAAGAAATGGCTCGGAAAAGACGCGGCCCAACCCGTCACGCCGGTGCATTGGAGCGTTCCCGGAGCAGAGTTGAAGAACCGGTGGTGGCCTGGTGTGCGCCTCTATCTTTCGGGTAGATGGGCCGGCCAAGGATGGGGATGGCCTCATCTTGGTCATACAGGTTGATCTCACTCTGAGGGTTGTCCGAAGCACCAGAGGGGCCGATGGAGACTGCGTGGTTGGGAGATGCGTGGCTGCGGGTCTAAGGGTTTCCCATATGGAGGCCATGAGGGACAAGACCCCGGAAGCAGGTTGGGGAAGCAGGCGAGTGTTCCAGACCGGACTTCGTGATGGGCCTGGCCCCGCGGTAGGGCGCAGGGATGGGACCCCGGCAAGTCGAGGATCCACGGGCGTTGTCCTCGCTGCATTCCATCTTGTGGAGTGCCTCTTGGCGGCGATCGGGTGCGGGCACTCACAGTGCCCTTCAGGGCCCCGAGGTGGGGGCGGCCCAGCAGACGTGCGGCGCCCGAATGACTTCGCCGGGCTTTTTCCGGCCAATTCTCACGAGCATTCTGCCCAAACCAGGATTGGCTCGGAAAAGACGCGGCCCACTCCGGCATGCCGGCGTATTGGAGCGTTCCCGGAGCATAGATGAAGAACGGGTGGTGGACTGGTGTGCGCCTCAGTCGTTCGGGTAGATGGGCCGGCCAAGAATGGGGATGACCTCATCTTGGTCATACAGGTTGATCTCATTCTGAGGGTTGTCCGAAGCACCAGAGGGGCCGATGGAGACTGCGTGGTTGGGAGATGCGTGGCTGCGGGTCTAAGGGTTTCCCATATGGAGGCAATGAGGGACAGGACCCCGGAAGCAGGTTGGGGAAGCAGGCGAGTGTTCCAGACCGGACTTCGAGATGGGCCTGGCCCCGTAGTAGAGCGCAGGAATGGGACCCCGGCAAGTCGAGGATCCACGGGCGTTGTCCTCGCTGCATTCCATCTTGTGGAGTGCCTCTTGGCGGCGATCGGGGGCGGGCACTCACAGTGCCCTTCAGGGCCCCGAGGTGGGGGCGGCCCAGCAGAGGTGCGGCGCCCGAATGACTTCGCCGGGCTTTTTCCGGCCAATTCTCACGAGCGTTCTGCCCAAACCAGGATTGGTTTGGGCAGAACGCTCGTGAGAATTGGCCGGCGTAGGACAGCCCTGTGGACCGCCGTGCTCTCCATGGCCCAGGGCCCTTTCTCGCCCAGGCATGTTGCTGCCGCCAAGAAATGGCTCGGAAAAGACGCGGCCCACCCCGGCACGCCGGCGCATTGGAGCGTTCCCGGAGCAGAGTTGAAGAACGGGTGGTGGCCTGGTGTGCGCCTCTGTCTTTCGGGTAGATGGGCCGGCCAAGGATGGGGATGGCCTCATCTTGGTCATACAGGTTGATCTCACTCTGAGGGTTGTCCGAAGCACCAGAGGGGCCGATGGAGACTGCGTGGTTGGGAGATGCGTGGCTGCGGGTCTAAGGGTTTCCCATATGGAGGCCATGAAGGACAAGACCCCGGAAGCAGGTTGGGGAAGCAGGCGAGTGTTCCAGACCGGACTTCGTGATGGGCCTGGCCCCGCGGTAGGGCGCAGGGATGGGACCCCGGCAAGTCGAGGATCCACGGGCGTTGTCCTCGCTGCATTCCATCTTGTGGAGTGCCTCTTGGCGGCGATCGGGTGCGGGCACTCACAGTGCCCTTCAGGGCCCCGAGGTGGGGGCGGCCCAGCAGACGTGCGGCGCCCGAATGACTTCGCCGGGCTTTTTCCGGTCAATTCTCACGAGCGTTCCGCCCAAACCAGGATTGGTTTGGGCGGAACGCTCGTGAGAATTGGCCGGCGTAGGACAGCCCTACGGACCGCCGTACTCTCCATGGCCCAGGGCCCTTTTTCGCCCTGGGCATGTTGCTGCCACCAAGAAATGGCTCGGAAAAGACGCGGCCCAACCCGTCACGCCGGTGCATTGGAGCGTTCCCGGAGCAGAGTTGAAGAACCGGTGGTGGCCTGGTGTGCGCCTCTATCTTTCGGGTAGATGGGCCGGCCAAGGATGGGGATGGCCTCATCTTGGTCATACAGGTTGATCTCACTCTGAGGGTTGTCCGACGCACCAGAGGGGCCGATGGAGACTGCGTGGTTGGCAGATGCGTGGCTACGGGTCTAAGGGTTTCCCATATGGAGGCCATGAGGGACAGGACCCCGGAAGCAGGTTGGGGAAGCAGGCGAGTGTTCCCGACCGGACTTCGTGATGGGCCTGGCCCCATGGTAGAGCGCACGGATGGGACCCCGGCAAGTCGAGGATCCACGGGCGTTGTCCTCGCTGCATTCCATCTTGTGGAGTGCCTATTGGCGGCGATCGGGTGCGGGAACTCACAGTGCCCTTCAGGGCTCCGAGGTGGGGGCGGCCCAGCAGACGTGCGGCGCCCGAATGACTTCGCCGGGCTTTTTTCGGCCAATTCTCACGAGCGTTCTGCCCAAACCAGGATTGGTTTGGGCAGAACGCTCGTGAGAATTGGCCGGCGTAGGACAGCCCTGCGGACCGCCGTGCTCTCCATGGCCCAGGGCCCTTTCTCGCCCAGGGCATGTTGCTGTCGCCAAGAAATGGCTCGGAAAAGACGCAGCCCACTCCGGCACGCCGGCGCATTGGAGCGTTCCCGGAGCAGAGTTGAAGAACGGGTGGTGGCCTGGTGTGCGCCTCTGTCTTTCGGGTAGATGGGCCGGCCAAGGATGGGGATGACCTCATCTTGGTCATACAGGTTGATCTCACTGTGAGGGTTGTCCGAAGCACCAGAGGGGCCGATGGAGACTGCTTGGTTGGGAGATGCGTGGCTGCGGGTCTAAGGGTTTCCCATATGGAGGCCATGAGGGACAGGACCCCGGAAGCAGGTTGGGGAAGCAGGCGAGTGTTCCAGATCGGACTTCGTGATGGGCCTGGCCCCGTCTAGAGCGCTGGGATGGGACCCCGGCAAGTCGAGGATCCACGGCCGTTGTCCTCGCTGCATTCCATCTTGTGGAGTGCCTCTTGGCGGCGATCGGGTGCGGGCACTCACAGTGCCCTTCAGGGCCCCGAGGTGGGGGCGGCCCAGCAGACGTGCGGCGCCCGAATGACTTCGCCGGGCTTTTTCCGGCCAATTCTCACGAGCGTTCTGCACAAACCAGGATTGGTTTGGGCAAAACGCTCGAGAGAATTGGCCGGCGTAGGATAGCCCTGCGGACCGCCGTGCTCTCCATGGCCCAGGGCCCTTTCTCGCCCAGGGCATGTTGCTGCCGCCTATAAATGGCTCGGAAAAGACGCGGCCCACCCCGGCACGCCGGCGCATTGGAGCGTTCATGGAGCAGAGTTGAAGAACGGGTGGTGGCCTGGTGTGCGCCTCTGTCTTTCGGGTAGAAGGGCCGGCCAAGGATGGGGATGACCTCATCTTGGTCATACAGGTTTATCTCACTCTGAGGGTTGTCCGAAGCACCAGAGGGGCCGATGGAGACTGCGTGGTTGGGAGATGCGTGGCTGCGGGTCTAAGGGTTTCCCATATGGAGGCCATGAGGGACAGGACCCCGGAAGCAGGTTGGGGAAGCAGGCGAGTGTTCCAGATCAGACTTCGTGATGGGCCTGGCCCCGTGGTAGAGCTCACGGATGGAACCCCCGCAAGTCGAGGATCCACGGGCGTTGTCCTCGCTGCATTCCATTTTGTGGAGTGCCTCTTGGCGGCAATCGGGTGCGGGCACTCACAGTGCCCTTCAGGGCCCCGAGGTGGGGGCGGCCCAGAAGACATGCGGCGCCCGAATTAATTCGCCGGGCTTTTTCCGGCCAATTCTCACGAGCGTTCTGCCCAAACCAGGATTGGTTTGGGCAGAACGCTCGTGAGAATTGGCCGGTGTAGGACAGCCCTGCGGACCGCCGTGCTCTCCATGGCCCAGGGCCCTTTCTCGCTCAGGGCATGTTGCTGCCGCCAAGAAATGGCTCGGAAAAGACGCGGCCCACCCCGGCACGCCGGCGCATTGGAGCGTTCCCGGAGCAGAGTTGAAGAACGGGTGGTGGCCTGGTGTGCGCCTCTGTCTTTCGGGTAGATGGGCCGGCCAATGATGGGGTTGGCCTCATCTTGGTGATACAGGTTGATCTCACTCTGAGGGTTGTCCGAAGCACCAGAGGGGCCGATGGAGACTGCGTGGTTGGGAGATGCGTGGCTGCGGGTCTAAGGGTTTCTCATATAGAGGCCATGAGGGACAGGACCCCGGAAGCAGGTTGGGGAAGCAGGCGAGTGTTCCAGACCGGACTTCGTGATGGGCCTGGCCCCGTGATAGAGCGCTGGGATGGGACCCCGGCAAGTCGAGGATCCACGGGCGTTGTCCTCGCTGCATTCCATCTTGTGGAGTGCCTCTTGGCGGCGATCGTGTGCGGGCACTCACAGTGCCCTTCAGGGCCCCGAGGTGGGGGCGTCCCAGCAGACGTGCGGCGCCTGAATGACTTCGCCGGGATTCTTCCGGCCAATTCTCACGAGCGTTCTGCCCAAACCAGGATTGGTTTGGGCAGAACGCTCGTGAGAATTGGCCGGCGTAGGACAGCCCTGCGGACCGCCGTGCTCTCCATGGCCCAGGGCCCTTTCTCGCCCAGGGCATGTTGCTGCCGCCAAGAAATGGCTCGGAAAAGACGCGGCCCACCCCAGAATGCCGGCGCATTGGAGCGTTCCCGGAGCAGAGTTGAAGAACGGGTGGTGGCCCGGTGTGCGCCTCTGTCTTTCGGGTAGATGGGCCGGCCAAGGATGGGGATGACCTCATCTTGGTCATACAGGTTGATCTCACTCTGAGGGTTGTCCGAAGCACCAGAGGGGCCGATGGAGACTGTGTGGTTGGGAGATGCGTGGCTGCGGGTCTAAGGGTTTCCCATACGGAGGCCATGAGGGACAGGACCGCGGAAGCAGGTTGGGGAAGCAGGCGAGTGTTCCAGACCGGACTTCGTGATGGTCCTGGCCCCGTGGTAGAGCGCAGGGATGGGACCCCGGCAAGTCGAGGATCCACGGGCGTTGTCCTCGTTGCATTCCATCTTGTGGAGTGCCTCTTGGCGGCGATCGGGTGCGGGCACTCACAGCGCCCTTCAGGGCCCCGAGGTGGGGGCAGCCCAGTAGACGTGCGGCGCCCAAATGACTTCGCCGTGCTTTTTCCGGCCAATTCTCGCGAGCGTTCTGCCCAAACCAGAATTGGTTTGGGCAGAACGCTCGCGAGAATTGGCCTGCGTAGGACAGCCCTGCGGACCGCCGTGCTCTCCATGGCCCAGGGCCCTTTTTCGCCCTGGGCATGTTGCTGCCGCCAAGAAATGGCTCGGAAAAGACGTGGCCCACCCCGGCATGCCGGCGCATTGGAGCGTTCCCGGAGCAGAGTTGAAGAACGGGTGGTGGCCCGGTGTGCGCCTCTGTCTTTCGGGTAGATGGGCCGGCCAAGGATGGGGATGACCTCATCTTGGTCATACAGGTTGATCTCACTCTGAGGGTTGTCCGAAGCACCAGAGGGGCCGATGGAGACTGCGTGGTTGAGAGATGCGTGGCTGCGGGTCTAAGGGTTTCCCATACGGAGGCCATGAGGGACAGGACCCCGGAAGCAGGTTGGGGAAGCAGGCGAGTGTTCCTGACCGGACTTCGAGATGGGCCTGGCCCCGTGGTAGAGCACAGGGATGGGACCCCGGCAAGTCGAGGATCCACGGGCGTTGTCCTCGCTGCATTCCATCTTGTGGAGTGCCTCTTGGCGGCGATCGGGTGCGGGCACTCACAGTGCGCTTCAGGGCCCCGAGGTGGGGGCGGCCCAGCAGACGTGCGGTGACCGAATGACTTCGCCGGGCTTTTTCCGGCCAATTCTCACGAGCGTTCCGCCCAAACCAGGATTGGTTTGGGCGGAACGCTCGTGAGAATTGGCCGGCGTAAGACAGCCCTACGGACCGCCGTGCTCTCAATGGCCCAGGGCCCTTTTTCGCCCTGGGCATGTTGCTGCCGCCAAGAAATGGCTCGGAAAAGACGCGGCCCACCCCGGCACGCCGGTGCATTGGAGCGTTCCCGGAGCAGAGTTGAAGAACGGGTGGTGGCCTGGTGTGCGCCTCTATCTTTCGGGTAGATGGGCCGGCCAAGGATGGGGATGGCCTCATCTTGGTCATACAGGTTGATCTCACTCTGAGGGTTGTCCGAAGCACCAGAGGGGCCGATGGAGACTGCGTGGTTGGGATATGCGTGGCTTCGGGTCTAAGGGTTTCCGATATGGAGGCCATGAGGGAGAGGACCCCGGAAGCAGTTTGGGGAAGCAGGCGAGTGTTCCCGACCGGACTTCGTGATGGGCCTGGCCCCGTGGTAGAGCGCACGGATGGGACCCCGGCAAGTCGAGGATCCACGGGCGTTGTCCTCGAGCATTCCATCTTGTGGAGTGCCTCTTGGTGGCGATCGGGTGCGGGCACTCACAGTGCCCTTCAGGGCCCCGAGGTGGGGGCGGCCCAGCAGACGTGCGGCGCCCGAATGACTTCGCCGGGCTTTTTCCGGCCAATTCTCACGAGCGTTCTGCCCAAACCAGGATTGGCTCGGAAAAGACGCGGCCCACTCCGGCATGCCGGCGTATTGGAGCGTTCCCGGAGCAGAGATGAAGAACGGGTGGTGGACTGGTGTGCGCCTCTGTCGTTCGGGTAGATGGGCCGGCCAAGAATGGGGATGACCTCATCTTGGTCATATAGGTTGATCTCATTCTGAGGGTTGTCCGAAGCACCAGAGGGGCCGATGGAGACTGCGTGGTTGGGAGATGCGTGGCTGCGGGTCTAAGGGTTTCCCATATGGAGGCAATGAGGGACAGGACCCCTGAAGCAGGTTGGGGAAGCAGGCGAGTGTTCCAGACCGGACTTCGAGATGGGCCTGGCCCCGTAGTAGAGCGCAGGAATGGGACTCCGGCAAGTCGAGGATCCACGGGCGTTGTCCTCGCTGCATTCCATCTTGTGGAGTGCCTCTTGGCGGCGATCGGGGGCGGGCACTCACAGTGCCCTTCAGGGCCCCGAGGTGGGGGCGGCCCAGCAGACGTGCGGCGCCCGAATGACTTCGCCGGGCTTTTTCCGGCCAATTCTCACGAGCGTTCTGCCCAAACCAGGATTGGTTTGGGCAGAACGCTCGTGAGAATTGGCCGGCGTAGGACAGCCCTGTGGACCGCCGTGCTCTCCATGGCCCAGGGCCCTTTCTCGCCCAGGGCATGTTGCTGCCGCCAAGAAATGGCTCGGAAAAGACGCGGCCCAACCCGGCACGCCGGTGCATTGGAGCGTTCCCGGAGCAGAGTTGAAGAACCGGTGGTGGCCTGGTGTGCGCCTCTATCTTTCGGGTAGATGGGCCGGCCAAGGATGGGGATGACCTCATCTTGGTCATACAGGTTTATGTCACTCTGAGGGTTTTTCGAAGCACCAGAGGGGCCGATGGAGACTGCGTGCTTGGGAGATGCGTGGCTGCGGGTCTAAGTGTTTCCCATTTGGAGGCCATGAGGGACAGGACCCCGGAAGCGGGTTGGGGAAGCAGGCGAGTGTTCCAGACCGGACTTCGTGATGGGCCTGGCCCCGTGGTAGAGCGCAAGGATGGGACCCCCGCAAGTCGAGGATCCACGGACGTTGTCCTCGCTGCATTCCATCTTATGGAGTGCCTCTTGTCGGCGATCAGGTGCGGGAACTCACAGTGCCCTTCAGGGCCCCGAGGTGGGGGCGGCTCAGCAGACGTGCGGCGCCCGAATGACTTCGCCGTGATTTTTCCGGCAAATTCTCACGAGCGTTCTGCCCAAACCAATCCTGGTTTGGGCAGAAGGCTCGTGAGAATTGGCCGGCGTAGGACAGCCCTGCGGACCGCCGTGCTCTCCATGGCCCAGGGCCCTTTCTCGCCCTGGGCATGTTGCTGCCGCCAAGAAATGGCTCGGAAAAGACGCGGCCCACCCCGGCATGCCGGCGCATTGGAGCGTTCCCGTGGCAAAGTTGAAGAACGGGTGGTGGCCCGGTGTGCGCCTCTGTCTTTCGGGTAGATGGGCCGGCCAAGGATGGGGATGACCTCATCTTGGTCATACAGGTTGATCTCACTCTGAGGGTTGTCCGAAGCACCAGAGGGGCCGATGGAGACTGCGTGGTTGGGAGATGGGTGGCTGCGGGTCTAAGGGTTTCCCATACGGAGGCCATGAGGGACAGGACCCCGGAAGCAGGTTGGGGAAGCAGGCGAGTGTTCCTGACCGGACTTCGAGATGGGCCTGGCCCCGTGGTAGAGCACAGGGATGGGACCCCGGCAAGTCGAGGATCCACGGGCGTTGTCCTCGCTGCATTCCATCTTGTGGAGTGCCTCTTGGCGGCGATCGGGTGCGGGCACTCACAGTGCGCTTCAGGGCCCCGAGGTGGGGGCGGCCCAGCAGACGTGCGGTGACCGAATGACTTCGCCGGGCTTTTTCCGGCCAATTCTCACGAGCGTTCCGCCCAAACCAGGATTGGTTTGGGCGGAACGCTCGTGAGAATTGGCCGGCGTAAGACAGCCCTACGGACCGCCGTGCTCTCAATGGCCCAGGGCCCTTTTTCGCCCTGGGCATGTTGCTGCCGCCAAGAAATGGCTCGGAAAAGACGCGGCCCACCCCGGCACGCCGGTGCATTGGAGCGTTCCCGGAGCAGAGTTGAAGAACGGGTGGTGGCCTGGTGTGCGCCTCTATCTTTCGGGTAGATGGGCCGGCCAAGGATGGGGATGGCCTCATCTTGGTCATACAGGTTGATCTCACTCTGAGGGTTGTCCGAAGCACCAGAGGGGCCGATGGAGACTGCGTGGTTGGGATATGCGTGGCTTCGGGTCTAAGGGTTTCCGATATGGAGGCCATGAGGGAGAGGACCCCGGAAGCAGTTTGGGGAAGCAGGCGAGTGTTCCCGACCGGACTTCGTGATGGGCCTGGCCCCGTGGTAGAGCGCACGGATGGGACCCCGGCAAGTCGAGGATCCACGGTCGTTGTCCTCGAGCATTCCATCTTGTGGAGTGCCTCTTGGTGGCGATCGGGTGCGGGCACTCACAGTGCCCTTCAGGGCCCCGAGGTGGGGGCGGCCCAGCAGACGTGCGGCGCCCGAATGACTTCGCCGGGCTTTTTCCGGCCAATTCTCACGAGCGTTCTGCCCAAACCAGGATTGGCTCGGAAAAGACGCGGCCCACTCCGGCATGCCGGCGTATTGGAGCGTTCCCGGAGCAGAGATGAAGAACGGGTGGTGGACTGGTGTGCGCCTCTGTCGTTCGGGTAGATGGGCCGGCCAAGAATGGGGATGACCTCATCTTGGTCATATAGGTTGATCTCATTCTGAGGGTTGTCCGAAGCACCAGAGGGGCCGATGGAGACTGCGTGGTTGGGAGATGCGTGGCTGCGGGTCTAAGGGTTTCCCATTTGGAGGCAATGAGGGACAGGACCCCTGAAGCAGGTTGGGGAAGCAGGCGAGTGTTCCAGACCGGACTTCGAGATGGGCCTGGCCCCGTAGTAGAGCGCAGGAATGGGACTCCGGCAAGTCGAGGATCCACGGGCGTTGTCCTCGCTGCATTCCATCTTGTGGAGTGCCTCTTGGCGGCGATCGGGGGCGGGCACTCACAGTGCCCTTCAGGGCCCCGAGGTGGGGGCGGCCCAGCAGACGTGCGGCGCCCGAATGACTTCGCCGGGCTTTTTCCGGCCAATTCTCACGAGCGTTCTGCCCAAACCAGGATTGGTTTGGGCAGAACGCTCGTGAGAATTGGCCGGCGTAGGACAGCCCTGTGGACCGCCGTGCTCTCCATGGCCCAGGGCCCTTTCTCGCCCAGGGCATGTTGCTGCCGCCAAGAAATGGCTCGGAAAAGACGCGGCCCAACCCGGCACGCCGGTGCATTGGAGCGTTCCCGGAGCAGAGTTGAAGAACCGGTGGTGGCCTGGTGTGCGCCTCTATCTTTCGGGTAGATGGGCCGGCCAAGGATGGGGATGGCCTCATCTTGGTCATACAGGTTGATCTCACTCTGAGAGTTGTCCGAAGCACCAGAGGGGCCGATGGAGACTGCGTGGTTGGCAGATGCGTGGCTACGGGTCTAAGGGTTTCCCATATGGAGGCCATGAGGGACAGGACCCCGGAAGCAGGTTGGGGAAGCAGGCGAGTGTTCCCGACCGGACTTCGTGATGGGCCTGGCCCCGTGGTAGAGCGCACGGATGGGACCCCGGCAAGTCGAGGATCCACGGGCGTTGTCCTCGCAGCATTCTATCTTATGGAGTGCCTCTTGTCGGCGATCGGGTGCGGGCACTCACAGTGCCCTTCAGGGCCCCGAGGTGGGGGCGGCCCAGCAGACGTGCGGCGCCCGAATGACTTCGCCGGGCTTTTTTCGGCCAATTCTCACGAGCGTTCTGCCCAAACCAGGATTGGTTTGGGCAGAACGCTCGTGAGAATTGGCCGGCTTAGGACAGCCCTGCGGACCGCCGTGCTCTCCATGGCCCAGGGCCCTTTCTCGCCCAGGGCATGTTGCTGTCGCCAAGAAATGGCTCAGAAAAGACGCGGCCCAACCCGGCACGCCGGCGCATTGGAGCGTTCCCGGAGCAGAGTTGAAGAACGGGTGGTGGCCTGGTGTGCGCCTCTGTCTTTCGGGTAGATGGGCCGGCCAAGGATGGGAATGACCTCATCTTGGTCATACAGGTTTATGTCACTCTGAGGGTTTTTCGAAGCACCAGAGGGGCCGATGGAGACTGCGTGGTTGGGAGATGCGTGGCTGCGGGTCAAAGGGTTTCCCATTTGGAGGCCATGAGGGACAGGACCCCGGAAGCAGGTTGGGGAAGCAGGCGAGTGTTCCAGACCGGACTTCGTGATGGGCCTGGCCCCGTGGTAGAGCGCAGGGATGGGACCCCCGCAAGTCGAGGATCCACGGACGTTGTCCTCGCTGCATTCCATCTTATGGAGTGCCTCTTGTCGGCGATCAGGTGCGGGAACTCACAGTGCCCTTCAGGGCCCCGAGGTGGGGGCGGCCCAGCAGACGTGCGGCGCCCGAATGACTTCGCCGGGCTTTTTCCGGCCAATTCTCACGACCATTCTGCCCAAACCAGGATTGGCTCGGAAAAGACGCGGCCCACTCCGGCATGCCGGCGTATTGGAGCGTTCCCGGAGCAGAGATGAAGAACGGGTGGTGGACTGGTGTGCGCCTCAGTCGTTCGGGTAGATGGGCCGGCCAAGAATGGGGATGACCTCATCTTGGTCATACAGGTTGATCTCATTCTGAGGGTTGTCCGAAGCACCAGAGGGGCCGATGGAGACTGCGTGGTTGGGAGATGCGTGGCTGCGGGTCTAAGGGTTTCCCATATGGAGGCAATGAGGGACAGGACCCCGGAAGCAGGTTGGGGAAGCAGGCGAGTGTTCCAGACCGGACTTCGAGATGGGCCTGGCCCCGTAGTAGAGCGCAGGAATGGGACCCCGGCAAGTCGAGGATCCACGGGCGTTGTCCTCGCTGCATTCCATCTTGTGGAGTGCCTCTTGGTGGCGATCGGGGGCGGGCACTCACAGTGCCCTTCAGGGCCCCGAGGTGGGGGCGGCCCAGCAGAGGTGCGGCGCCCGAATGACTTCGCCGGGCTTTTTCCGGCCAATTCTCACGAGCGTTCTGCCCAAACCAGGATTGGTTTGGGCAGAACGCTCGTGAGAATTGGCCGGCGTAGGACAGCCCTGCGGACCGCCGTGCTCTCCATGGCCCAGGGCCCTTTCTCGCCCAGGGCATGTTGCTGTCGCCAAGAAATGGCTCAGAAAAGACGCGGCCCAACCCGGTACGCCGGCGCATTGGAGCGTTCCCGGAGCAGAGTTGAAGAACGGGTGGTGGCCTGGTGTGCGCCTCGGTCTTTCGGGTAGATGGGCCGGCCAAGGATGGGGATGACCTCATCTTGGTCATACAGGTTTATGTCACTCTGAGGGTTTTTCGAAGCACCAGAGGGGCCGATGGAGACTGCGTGCTTGGGAGATGCGTGGCTGCGGGTCTAAGTGTTTCCCATTTGGAGGCCATGAGGGACAGGACCCCGGAAGCGGGTTGGGGAAGCAGGCGAGTGTTCCAGACCGGACTTCGTGATGGGCCTGGCCCCGTGGTAGAGCGCAGGGATGGGACCCCCGCAAGTCGAGGATCCACGGACGTTGTCCTCGCTGCATTCCATCTTATGGAGTGCCTCTTGTCGGCGATCAGGTGCGGGAACTCACAGTGCCCTTCAGGGCCCCGAGGTGGGGGCGGCTCAGCAGACGTGCGGCGCCCGAATGACTTCGCCGTGATTTTTCCGGCAAATTCTCACGAGCGTTCTGCCCAAACCAATCCTGGTTTGGGCAGAAGGCTCGTGAGAATTGGCCGGCGTAGGACAGCCCTGCGGACCGCCGTGCTCTCCATGGCCCAGGGCCCTTTCTCGCCCTGGGCATGTTGCTGCCGCCAAGAAATGGCTCGGAAAAGACGCGGCCCACCCCGGCATGCCGGCGCATTGGAGCGTTCCCGTGGCAAAGTTGAAGAACGGGTGGTGGCCCGGTGTGCGCCTCTGTCTTTCGGGTAGATGGGCCGGCCAAGGATGGGGATGACCTCATCTTGGTCATACAGGTTGATCTCACTCTGAGGGTTGTCCGAAGCACCAGAGGGGCCGATGGAGACTGCGTGGTTGGGAGATGCGTGGCTGCGGGTCTAAGGGTTTACCATACGGAGGCCATGAGGGACAGGACCCCGGAAGCAGGTTGGGGAAGCAGGCGAGTGTTCCTGACCGGACTTCGAGATGGGCCTGGCCCCGTGGTAGAGCGCAGGGATGGGACCCCGGCAAGTCGAGGATCCACGGGCGTTGTCCTCGCTGCATTCCATCTTGTGGAGTGCCTCTTGGCGGCGATCGGGTGCGGGCACTCACAGTGCGCTTCAGGGCCCCGAGGTGGGGGCGGCCCAGCAGACGTGCGGTGACCGAATGACTTCGCCGGGCTTTTTCCGGCCAATTCTCACGAGCGTTCCGCCCAAACCAGGATTGGTTTGGGCGGAACGCTCGTGAGAATTGGCCGGCGTAGGACAGCCCTGCGGACCGCCGTGCTCTCCATGGCCCAGGGCCCTTTTTCGCCCTGGGCATGTTGCTGCCGCCAAGAAATGGCTCGGAAAAGACGCGGCCCACCCCGGCACGCCGGTGCATTGGAGCGTTCCCGGAGCAGAGTTGAAGAACGGGTGGTGGCCTGGTGTGCGCCTCTATCTTTCGGGTAGATGGGCCGGCCAAGATGGGGATGGCCTCATCTTGGTCATACAGGTTGATCTCACTCTGAGGGTTGTCCGAAGCACCAGAGGGGCCGATGGAGACTGCGTGGTTGGGATATGCGTGGCTTCGGGTCTAAGGGTTTCCGATATGGAGGCCATGAGGGAGAGGACCCCGGAAGCAGTTTGGGGAAGCAGGCGAGTGTTCCCGACCGGACTTCGTGATGGGCCTGGCCCCGTGGTAGAGCGCACGGATGGGACCCCGGCAAGTCGAGGATCCACGGGCGTTGTCCTCGAGCATTCCATCTTGTGGAGTGCCTCTTGGCGGCGATCGGGTGCGGGCACTCACAGTGCCCTTCAGGGCCCCGAGGTGGGGGCGGCCCAGCAGACGTGCGGCGCCCGAATGACTTCGCCGGGCTTTTTCCGGCCAATTCTCACGAGCGTTCTGACCAAACCAGGATTGGCTCGGAAAAGACGCGGCCACTCCGGCATGCCGGCGTATTGGAGCGTTCCCGGAGCAGAGATGAAGAACGGGTGGTGGACTGGTGTGCGCCTCTGTCGTTCGGGTAGATGGGCCGGCCAAGAATGGGGATGACCTCATCTTGGTCATACAGGTTGATCTCATTCTGAGGGTTGTCCGAAGCACCAGAGGGGCCGATGGAGACTGCGTGGTTGGGAGATGCGTGGCTGCGGGTCTAAGGGTTTCCCATATGGAGGCAATGAGGGACAGGACCCCGGAAGCAGGTTGGGGAAGCAGGCGAGTGTTCCAGACCGGACTTCGAGATGGGCCTGGCCCCGTAGTAGAGCGCAGGAATGGGACCCCGGCAAGTCGAGGATCCACGGGCGTTGTCCTCGCTGCATTCCATCTTGTGGAGTGCCTCTTGGCGGCGATCGGGGGCGGGCACTCACAGTGCCCTTCAGGGCCCCGAGGTGGGGGCGGCCCAGCAGAGGTGCGGCGCCCGAATGACTTCGCCGGGCTTTTTCCGGCCAATTCTCACGAGCGTTCTGCCCAAACCAGGATTGGTTTGGGCAGAACGCTCGTGAGAATTGGCCGGCGTAGGACAGCCCTGTGGACCGCCGTGCTCTCCATGGCCCAGGGCCCTTTCTCTCCCAGGGCATGTTGCTGCCGCCAAGAAATGGCTCGGAAAAGACGCGGCCCAACCCGGCACGCCGGTGCATTGGAGCGTTCCCGGAGCAGAGTTGAAGAACCGGTGGTGGCCTGGTGTGCGCCTCTATCTTTCGGGTAGATGGGCCGGCCAAGGATGGGGATGGCCTCATCTTGGTCATACAGGTTGATCTCACTCTGAGAGTTGTCCGTAGCACCAGAGGGGCCGATGGAGACTGCGTGGTTGGCAGATGCGTGGCTACGGGTCTAAGGGTTTCCCATATGGAGGCCATGAGGGACAGGACCCCGGAAGCAGGTTGGGGAAGCAGGCGAGTGTTCCCGACCGGACTTCGTGATGGGCCTGGCCCCGTGGTAGAGCGCACGGATGGGACCCCGGCAAGTCGAGGATCCACGGGCGTTGTCCTCGCAGCATTCCATCTTGTGGAGTGCCTCTTGGCGGCGATCGGGTGCGGGCACTCACAGTGCCCTTCAGGGCCCCGAGGTGGGGGCGGCCCAGCAGACGTGCGGCGCCCGAATGACTTCGCCGGGCTTTTTTCGGCCAATTCTCACGAGCGTTCTGCCCAAACCAGGATTGGTTTGGGCAGAACGCTCGTGAGAATTGGCCGGCTTAGGACAGCCCTGCGGACCGCCGTGCTCTCCATGGCCCAGGGCCCTTTCTCGCCCAGGGCATGTTGCTGTCGCCAAGAAATGGCTCAGAAAAGACGCGGCCCAACCCGGCACGCCGGCGCATTGGAGCGTTCCCGGAGCAGAGTTGAAGAACGGGTGGTGGCCTGGTGTGCGCCTCTGTCTTTCGGGTAGATGGGCCGGCCAAGGATGGGAATGACCTCATCTTGGTCATACAGGTTTATGTCACTCTGAGGGTTTTTCGAAGCACCAGAGGGGCCGATGGAGACTGCGTGGTTGGGAGATGCGTGGCTGCGGGTCAAAGGGTTTCCCATTTGGAGGCCATGAGAGACAGGACCCCGGAAGCAGGTTGGGGAAGCAGGCGAGTGTTCCAGACCGGACTTCGTGATGGGCCTGGCCCCGTGGTAGAGCGCAGGGATGGGACCCCCGCAAGTCGAGGATCCACGGACGTTGTCCTCCTTGCATTCCATCTTATGGAGTGCCTCTTGTCGGCGATCGGGTGCGGGAACTCACAGTGCCCTTCAGGGCCCCGAGGTGGGGGCGGCCCAGCAGACGTGTGGTGCCCGAATGACTTCGCCGTGATTTTTCCTTCAAATTCTCACGAGCGTTCAGCCCAAACCAGGATTGGTTTGGGCAGAACGCTCGTGAGAATTGGCCGGCGTAGGACAGCCCTGCGGACCGCCGTGCTCTCCATGGCCCAGGGCCCTTTCTCGCCCAGGGCATGTTGCTGCCGCCAAGAAATGGCTCGGAAAAGACGCGGCCCACTCCGGCACGCCGGCGCAATGGAGCGTTCCCGGAGCAGAGTTGAAGAACGGGTGGTGGCCTGTTGTGCGCCTCTGTCGTTCGGGTAGATGGGCCGGCCCAGAATGGGGATGACCTCATCTTGGTCATACAGGTTTATGACACTCTGAGGGATGTCCGAAGCACCAGAGGGTCCGATGGAGTCTGCGTGGTTGGGAGATGCGTGGCTGCGGGTCTAAGTGTTTCCCATATGGAGGCCATGAGGGACAGGACCCCAGAAGCAGGTTGGGGAAGCAGGCGAGTGTTCCAGACCGGACTTCGTGATGGGCCTGGCCCATCCCTGGTAGAGCGCAGGGATGGGACCCCGTCAAGTCGAGGATCCACGGGCGTTGTCCTCGCTGCATTCCATCATGTGGAGTGCCTCTTGGCGGCGATCGGGTGCGGTCACTCACAGTGCCCTTCACGGCCCCGAGGTGGGGGCGGCCCAGCAGACATGCGGCGCCCGAATGTCTTCGCCGGGCTTTTTCCGGCCAATTCTCACGAGCGTTCTGCCCAAACCAGGATTGGCTCGGAAATGACGCGGCCCACCCCGGCATGCAGGCGCATTGGAGCGTTCCCGGAGCAGAGATGAAGAACGGGTGGTGGCCTGGTGTGCGCCTCTGTCGTTCTGGTAGATAGGCCGGCCAAGAATGGGGATGACCTCATCTTGGTCATACAGGTTGATCTCACTCTGAGGGTTGTCCGAAGCACCAGAGGGGCCGATGGAGACTGCGTGCTTGGGAGATGCGTGGCTGCGGGTCTAAGGGTTTCCCATATGGAGGCCATGAGGGACAGGACCCCGGAAGCAGGTTGGGGTAGCAGGCGAGTGTTCCAGACCGGACTTCGTGATGGGCCTGGCCCATCCCTGGTAGAGCGCAGGGATGGGACCCCGTCAAGTCGAGGATCCACGGGCGTTGTCCTCGCTGCATTCCATCTTGTGGAGTGCCTCTTGGCGGCGATCGGGTGCGGGCCCTCACAGTGCCCTTCACGGCCCCGAGGTGGGGGCGGCCCAGCAGACGTGCGGCGCCCGAATGACTTCGCCGGGCTTTTTCCGGCCAATTCTCACGATCGTTCTGCCCAAACCAGGATTGGCTCGGAAAAGACGCGGCCCACCCCGGCATGCCGGCGCATTGGAGCGTTCCCGGAGCAGAGATGAAGAACGGGTGGTGGCCTGGTGTGCGCCTCTGTCGTTCGGGTAGATGGGCCGGCCAAGGATGGGGATGACCTCATCTTGGTCATACAGGTTGATCTCCCTCTGAGGGTTGTCCGAAGCACCAGAGGGTCCGATGGAGACTGCGTGGTTGGGAGATGCGTGGCTGCGGGTCTATGGGTTTCCCATATGGAGGCCATGAGGGACAGGACCCCGGAAGCAGGTTGGGGTAGCAGGCGAGTGTTCCAGACCGGACTTCGTGATGGGCCTGGCCCATCCCTGGTAGAACGCAGGGATGGGACCCCGTCAAGTCGAGGATCCACGGGCGTTGTCCTCGCTGCATTCCATCTTGTGGAGTGCCTCTTGGCGGCGATCGGGTGCGGGCCCTCACAGTGCCCTTCACGGCCCCGAGGTGGGGGCGGCCCAGCAGACGTGCGGCGCCCGAATGACTTCGCCGGGCTTTTTCCGGCCAATTCTCACGATCGTTCTGCCCAAACCAGGATTGGCTCGGAAAAGACGCGGCCCACCCCGGCATGCCGGCGCATTGGAGCGTTCCCGGAGCAGAGATGAAGAACGGGTGGTGGCCTGGTGTGCGCCTCTGTCGTTCGGGTAGATGGGCCGGCCAAGAATGGGGATGACCTCATCTTGGTCATACAGGTTGATCTCACTCTGAGGGTTGTCCGAAGCACCAGAGGGGCCGATGGAGACTGCGTGGTTGGGAGATGCGTGGCTGCGGGTCTATGGGTTTCCCATATGGAGGCCATGAGGGACAGGACCCCGGAAGCAGGTTGGGGAAGAAGGCGAGTGTTCCAGACCTGACTTCGAGATGGGCCTGGCCCCGTAGTAGAGCGCAGGAATGGGACCCCGGCAAGTCGAGGATCCACGGGCGTTGTCCTCGCTGCATTCCATCTTGTGGAGTGCCTCTTGGCGGCGATCGGGTGCGGGTACTCACAGTGCCCTTCAGGGCCTTGAGGTGGGTGCGGCCCAGCAGAAGTGCGGCGCCCGAATGACTTCGTCGGGCTTTTTCTGGCCAATTCTCACGAGCGTTCTGCCCAAACCAGGATTGGTTTGGGCAGAACGCTCGTGAGAATTGGCCGGCGTAGGACAGCCCTGCGGACCGCCGTGCTCTCCATGGCCCAGGGCCCTTTCTAGCCCAGGGCATGTTGCTGCCGCCAAGAAATGGCTCGTAAAAGACGCGGCCCACCCCGGCACGCCGGCGCATTGGAGCGTTCCCGGAGCAGAGCTGAAGAACGGGTGGTGGCCTGGTGTGCGCCTCTGTCTTTCGGGTAGATGGGCCGGCCAAGGATGGGGATGACCTCATCTTGGTATTACAGTTGATCTCACTCTGAGGGTTGTCCGAAGCACCAGAGGGGCCGATGGAGACTGCGTGGTTGGGTGATGCGTGACTGCGGCTCTAAGGGTTTCCCATATGGAGGCCATGAGGGACAGGACCCCGGAAGCAGGTTGAGGAAGCAGGCAAGTGTTCCAGACCGGACTTCGTGATGGGCCTGGCCCCGTGGTAGAGCGCAGGGATGGGAACCCGGCAAGTCGAGGATCCACGGGCGTTGTCCTCGCTGCATTGCATCTTGTGGAGTGCCTCTTGGCGGCGATCGGGTGCGGGCACTCACAGTACCCTTCAGGGCCCCGAGGTGGGGGCGGCCCAGCAGGCGTGCGGCGCCCGAATGACTTCGCCGGGCTTTTTCCGGCCAATTCTCACGAGCGTTCTTCCCAAACCAGGATTGGGTCGTAAAACATCCCTGCGGACCGCCGTGCTCTCCATGGCCCAGGGCCCTTTCTCGCCCAGGGCATGTTGCTGCCGCCAAGAAATGGCTCGGAAAAGAAGCGGCCCACCACGGCACGCCGGCGCATTGGAGCGTTCCCGGAGCAGAGTTGAAGAACGGGTGGTGGCCTGGTGTGCGCCTCTCTCTTTCGGGTAGATGGGCCGGCCAAGGATGGGGATGACCTCATCTTGGTCATACAGGTTTATCTCCCTCTGAGGGTTGTTCGACGCACCAGAGGGGCCGATGGAGACTGCGTGGTTGGGAGATGCGTGGCTGCGGGTCTAAGGGTTTCCCATATGGAGGCCATGAGAGACAGGACCCCGGAAGCAGGTTGGGGAAGCAGGCGAGTGTTCCAGACCGGACTTCGTGATGGGCCTGGCCCCGTGGTAGAGCGCAGGGATGGGACCCCCGCAAGTCGAGGATCCACGGACGTTGTCCTCGCTGCATTCCATCTTATGGAGTGCCTCTTGTCGGCGATCAGGTGCGGGAACTCACAGTGCCCTTCAGGGCCCCGAGGTGGGGGCGGCCCAGCAGACGTGCGGCGCCCGAATGACTTCGCCGGGCTTTTTCCGGCCAATTCTCACGAGCGTTCTGCCCAAACCAGGATTGGCTCGGAAAAGACGCGGCCCACTCCGGCATGCCGGCGTATTGGAGCGTTCCCGGAGCTGAGATGAAGAACGGGTGGTGGACTGGTGTGCGCCTCAGTCGTTCGGGTAGATGGGCCGGCCAAGAATGGGGATGACCTCATCTTGGTCATACAGGTTGATCTCATTCTGAGGGTTGTCCGAAGCACCAGAGGGGCCGATGGAGACTGCGTGGTTGGGAGATGCGTGGCTGCGGGTCTAAGGGTTTCCCATATGGAGGCAATGAGGGACAGGACCCCGGAAGCAGGTTGGGGAAGCAGGCGAGTGTTCCAGACCGGACTTCGAGATGGGCCTGGCCCCGTAGTAGAGCGCAGGAATGGGACCCCGGCAAGTCGAGGATCCACGGGCGTTGTCCTCGCTGCATTCCATCTTGTGGAGTGCCTCTTGGCGGCGATCGGGGGCGGGCACTCACAGTGCCCTTCAGGGCCCCGAGGTGGGGGCGGCCCAGCAGAGGTGCGGCGCCCGAATGACTTCGCCGGGCTTTTTCCGGCCAATTCTCACGAGCGTTCTGCCCAAACCAGGATTGGTTTGGGCAGAACGCTCGTGAGAATTGGCCGGCGTAGGACAGCCCTGTGGACCGCCGTGCTCTCCATGGCCCAGGGCCCTTTCTCGCCCAGGGCATGTTGCTGCCACCAAGAAATGGCTCGGAAAAGACGCGGCCCAACCCGTCACGCCGGTGCATTGGAGCGTTCCCGGAGCTGAGTTGAAGAACCGGTGGTGGCCTGGTGTGCGCCTCTATCTTTCGGGTAGATGGGCCGGCCAAGGATGGGGATGGCCTCATCTTGGTCATACAGGTTGATCTCACTCTGAGGGTTGTCCGAAGCACCAGAGGGGCCGATGGAGACTGCGTGGTTGGGAGATGCGTGGCTGCGGGTCTAAGGGTTTCCCATATGGAGGCCATGAGGGACAAGACCCCGGAAGCAGGTTGGGGAAGCAGGCGAGTGTTCCAGACCGGACTTCGTGATGGGCCTGGCCCCGCGGTAGGGCGCAGGGATGGGACCCCGGCAAGTCGAGGATCCACGGGCGTTGTCCTCGCTGCATTCCATCTTGTGGAGTGCCTCTTGGCGGCGATCGGGTGCGGGCACTCACAGTGACCTTCAGGGCCCCGAGGTGGGGGCGGCCCAGCAGACGTGCGGCGCCCGAATGACTTCGCCGGGCTTTTTCTGGCCAATTCTCACGAGCATTCTGCCCAAACCAGGATTGGCTCGGAAAAGACGCGGCCCACTCCGGCATGCCGGCGTATTGGAGCGTTCCCGGAGCAGAGATGAAGAACGGGTGGTGGACTGGTGTGCGCCTCAGTCGTTCGGGTAGATGGGCCGGCCAAGAATGGGGATGACCTCATCTTGGTCATACAGGTTGATCTCATTCTGAGGGTTGTCCGAAGCACCAGAGGGGCCGATGGAGACTGCGTGGTTGGGAGATGCGTGGCTGCGGGTCTAAGGGTTTCCCATATGGAGGCAATGAGGGACAGGACCCCGGAAGCAGGTTGGGGAAGCAGGCGAGTGTTCCAGACCGGACTTCGAGATGGGCCTGGCCCCGTAGTAGAGCGCAGGAATGGGACCCCGGCAAGTCGAGGATCCACGGGCGTTGTCCTCGCTGCATTCCATCTTGTGGAGTGCCTCTTGGCGGCGATCGGGGGCGGGCACTCACAGTGCCCTTCAGGGCCCCGAGGTGGGGGCGGCCCAGCAGAGGTGCGGCGCCCGAATGACTTCGCCGGGCTTTTTCCGGCCAATTCTCACGAGCGTTCTGCCCAAACCAGGATTGGTTTGGGCAGAACGCTCGTGAGAATTGGCCGGCGTAGGACAGCCCTGTGGACCGCCGTGCTCTCCATGGCCCAGGGCCCTTTCTCGCCCAGGCATGTTGCTGCCGCCAAGAAATGGCTCGGAAAAGACGCGGCCCACCCCGGCACGCCGGCGCATTGGAGCGTTCCCGGAGCAGAGTTGAAGAACGGGTGGTGGCCTGGTGTGCGCCTCTGTCTTTCGGGTAGATGGGCCGGCCAAGGATGGGGATGGCCTCATCTTGGTCATACAGGTTGATCTCACTCTGAGGGTTGTCCGAAGCACCAGAGGGGCCGATGGAGACTGCGTGGTTGGGAGATGCGTGGCTGCGGGTCTAAGGGTTTCCCATATGGAGGCCATGAGGGACAAGACCCCGGAAGCAGGTTGGGGAAGCAGGCGAGTGTTCCAGACCGGACTTCGTGATGGGCCTGGCCCCGCGGTAGGGCGCAGGGATGGGACCCCGGCAAGTCGAGGATCCACGGGCGTTGTCCTCGCTGCATTCCATCTTGTGGAGTGCCTCTTGGCGGCGATCGGGTGCGGGCACTCACAGTGCCCTTCAGGGCCCCGAGGTGGGGGCGGCCCAGCAGACGTGCGGCGCCCGAATGACTTCGCCGGGCTTTTTCCGGTCAATTCTCACGAGCGTTCCGCCCAAACCAGGATTGGTTTGGGCGGAACGCTCGTGAGAATTGGCCGGCGTAGGACAGCCCTACGGACCGCCGTACTCTCCATGGCCCAGGGCCCTTTTTCGCCCTGGGCATGTTGCTGCCACCAAGAAATGGCTCGGAAAAGACGCGGCCCAACCCGTCACGCCGGTGCATTGGAGCGTTCCCGGAGCTGAGTTGAAGAACCGGTGGTGGCCTGGTGTGCGCCTCTATCTTTCGGGTAGATGGGCCGGCCAAGGATGGGGATGGCCTCATCTTGGTCATACAGGTTGATCTCACTCTGAGGGTTGTCCCAAGCACCAGAGGGGCCGATGGAGACTGCGTGGTTGGGAGATGCGTGGCTGCGGGTCTAAGGGTTTCCCATATGGAGGCAATGAGGGACAGGACCCCGGAAGCAGGTTGGGGAAGCAGGCGAGTGTTCCAGACCGGACTTCGAGATGGGCCTGGCCCCGTAGTAGAGCGCAGGAATGGGACCCCGGCAAGTCGAGGATCCACGGGCGTTGTCCTCGCTGCATTCCATCTTGTGGGGTGCCTCTTGGCGGCGATCGGGGGCGGGCACTCACAGTGCCCTTCAGGGCCCCGAGGTGGGGGCGGCCCAGCAGAGGTGCGGCGCCCGAATGACTTCGCCGGGCTTTTTCCGGCCAATTCTCACGAGCGTTCTGCCCAAACCAGGATTGGTTTGGGCAGAACGCTCGTGAGAATTGGCCGGCGTAGGACAGCCCTGTGGACCGCCGTGCTCTCCATGGCCCAGGGCCCTTTCTCTCCCAGGGCATGTTGCTGCCGCCAAGAAATGGCTCGGAAAAGACGCGGCCCAACCCGGCACGCCGGTGCATTGGAGCGTTCCCGGAGCAGAGTTGAAGAACCGGTGGTGGCCTGGTGTGCGCCTCTATCTTTCGGGTAGATGGGCCGGCCAAGGATGGGGATGGCCTCATCTTGGTCATACAGGTTGATCTCACTCTGAGAGTTGTCCGTAGCACCAGAGGGGCCGATGGAGACTGCGTGGTTGGCAGATGCGTGGCTACGGGTCTAAGGGTTTCCCATATGGAGGCCATGAGGGACAGGACCCCGGAAGCAGGTTGGGGAAGCAGGCGAGTGTTCCCGACCGGACTTCGTGATGGGCCTGGCCCCGTGGTAGAGCGCACGGATGGGACCCCGGCAAGTCGAGGATCCACGGGCGTTGTCCTCGCAGCATTCCATCTTGTGGAGTGCCTCTTGGCGGCGATCGGGTGCGGGCACTCACAGTGCCCTTCAGGGCCCCGAGGTGGGGGCGGCCCAGCAGACGTGCGGCGCCCGAATGACTTCGCCGGGCTTTTTTCGGCCAATTCTCACGAGCGTTCTGCCCAAACCAGGATTGGTTTGGGCAGAACGCTCGTGAGAATTGGCCGGCTTAGGACAGCCCTGCGGACCGCCGTGCTCTCCATGGCCCAGGGCCCTTTCTCGCCCAGGGCATGTTGCTGTCGCCAAGAAATGGCTCAGAAAAGACGCGGCCCAACCCGGCACGCCGGCGCATTGGAGCGTTCCCGGAGCAGAGTTGAAGAACGGGTGGTGGCCTGGTGTGCGCCTCTGTCTTTCGGGTAGATGGGCCGGCCAAGGATGGGAATGACCTCATCTTGGTCATACAGGTTTATGTCACTCTGAGGGTTTTTCGAAGCACCAGAGGGGCCGATGGAGACTGCGTGGTTGGGAGATGCGTGGCTGCGGGTCAAAGGGTTTCCCATTTGGAGGCCATGAGAGACAGGACCCCGGAAGCAGGTTGGGGAAGCAGGCGAGTGTTCCAGACCGGACTTCGTGATGGGCCTGGCCCCGTGGTAGAGCGCAGGGATGGGACCCCCGCAAGTCGAGGATCCACGGACGTTGTCCTCCTTGCATTCCATCTTATGGAGTGCCTCTTGTCGGCGATCGGGTGCGGGAACTCACAGTGCCCTTCAGGGCCCCGAGGTGGGGGCGGCCCAGCAGACGTGTGGCGCCCGAATGACTTCGCCGTGATTTTTCCGGCAAATTCTCACGAGCGTTCAGCCCAAACCAGGATTGGTTTGGGCAGAACGCTCGTGAGAATTGGCCGGCGTAGGACAGCCCTGCGGACCGCCGTGCTCTCCATGGCCCAGGGCCCTTTCTCGCCCAGGGCATGTTGCTGCCGCCAAGAAATGGCTCGGAAAAGACGCGGCCCACTCCGGCACGCCGGCGCAATGGAGCGTTCCCGGAGCAGAGTTGAAGAACGGGTGGTGGCCTGTTGTGCGCCTCTGTCGTTCGGGTAGATGGGCCGGCCCAGAATGGGGATGACCTCATCTTGGTCATACAGGTTTATGACACTCTGAGGGATGTCCGAAGCACCAGAGGGTCCGATGGAGTCTGCGTGGTTGGGAGATGCGTGGCTGCGGGTCTAAGTGTTTCCCATATGGAGGCCATGAGGGACAGGACCCCAGAAGCAGGTTGGGGAAGCAGGCGAGTGTTCCAGACCGGACTTCGTGATGGGCCTGGCCCATCCCTGGTAGAGCGCAGGGATGGGACCCCGTCAAGTCGAGGATCCACGGGCGTTGTCCTCGCTGCATTCCATTTTGTGGAGTGCCTCTTGGCGGCGATCGGGTGCGGTCACTCACAGTGCCCTTCACGGCCCCGAGGTGGGGGCGGCCCAGCAGACGTGCGGCGCCCGAATGTCTTCGCCGGGCTTTTTCCGGCCAATTCTCACGAGCGTTCTGCCCAAACCAGGATTGGCTCGGAAATGACGCGGCCCACCCCGGCATGCAGGCGCATTGGAGCGTTCCCGGAGCAGAGATGAAGAACGGGTGGTGGCCTGGTGTGCGCCTCTGTCGTTCTGGTAGATAGGCCGGCCAAGAATGGGGATGACCTCATCTTGGTCATACAGGTTGATCTCACTCTGAGGGTTGTCCGAAGCACCAGAGGGGCCGATGGAGACTGCGTGCTTGGGAGATGCGTGGCTGCGGGTCTAAGGGTTTCCCATATGGAGGCCATGAGGGACAGGACCCCGGAAGCAGGTTGGGGTAGCAGGCGAGTGTTCCAGACCGGACTTCGTGATGGGCCTGGCCCATCCCTGGTAGAGCGCAGGGATGGGACCCCGTCAAGTCGAGGATCCACGGGCGTTGTCCTCGCTGCATTCCATCTTGTGGAGTGCCTCTTGGCGGCGATCGGGTGCGGGCCCTCACAGTGCCCTTCACGGCCCCGAGGTGGGGGCGGCCCAGCAGACGTGCGGCGCCCGAATGACTTCGCCGGGCTTTTTCCGGCCAATTCTCACGATCGTTCTGCCCAAACCAGGATTGGCTCGGAAAAGACGCGGCCCACCCCGGCATGCCGGCGCATTGGAGCGTTCCCGGAGCAGAGATGAAGAACGGGTGGTGGCCTGGTGTGCGCCTCTGTCTTTCGGGTAGATGGGCCGGCCAAGGATGGGGATGACCTCATCTTGGTCATACAGGTTGATCTCCCTCTGAGGGTTGTCCGAAGCACCAGAGGGTCCGATGGAGACTGCGTGGTTGGGAGATGCGTGGCTGCGGGTCTATGGGTTTCCCATATGGAGGCCATGAGGGACAGGACCCCGGAAGCAGGTTGGGGTAGCAGGCGAGTGTTCCAGACCGGACTTCGTGATGGGCCTGGCCCATCCCTGGTAGAACGCAGGGATGGGACCCCGTCAAGTCGAGGATCCACGGGCGTTGTCCTCGCTGCATTCCATCTTGTGGAGTGCCTCTTGGCGGCGATCGGGTGCGGGCCCTCACAGTGCCCT
The DNA here is from genome assembly GCF_030435805.1 of Mustela lutreola. Classification (NCBI taxonomy): domain Eukaryota; kingdom Metazoa; phylum Chordata; class Mammalia; order Carnivora; family Mustelidae; genus Mustela; species Mustela lutreola. The sequence continues at coordinate 506,989 of NC_081296.1, read as the reverse complement.
TCACGGCCCCGAGGTGGGGGCGGCCCAGCAGACGTGCGGCGCCCGAATGACTTCGCCGGGCTTTTTCCGGCCAATTCTCACGATCGTTCTGCCCAAACCAGGATTGGCTCGGAAAAGACGCGGCCCACCCCGGCATGCCGGCGCATTGGAGCGTTCCCGGAGCAGAGATGAAGAACGGGTGGTGGCCTGGTGTGCGCCTCTGTCGTTCGGGTAGATGGGCCGGCCAAGAATGGGGATGACCTCATCTTGGTCATACAGGTTGATCTCACTCTGAGGGTTGTCCGAAGCACCAGAGGGGCCGATGGAGACTGCGTGGTTGGGAGATGCGTGGCTGCGGGTCTATGGGTTTCCCATATGGAGGCCATGAGGGACAGGACCCCGGAAGCAGGTTGGGGAAGAAGGCGAGTGTTCCAGACCTGACTTCGAGATGGGCCTGGCCCCGTAGTAGAGCGCAGGAATGGGACCCCGGCAAGTCGAGGATCCACGGGCGTTGTCCTCGCTGCATTCCATCTTGTGGAGTGCCTCTTGGCGGCGATCGGGTGCGGGTACTCACAGTGCCCTTCAGGGCCTTGAGGTGGGTGCGGCCCAGCAGAAGTGCGGCGCCCGAATGACTTCGTCGGGCTTTTTCTGGCCAATTCTCACGAGCGTTCTGCCCAAACCAGGATTGGTTTGGGCAGAACGCTCGTGAGAATTGGCCGGCGTAGGACAGCCCTGCGGACCGCCGTGCTCTCCATGGCCCAGGGCCCTTTCTAGCCCAGGGCATGTTGCTGCCGCCAAGAAATGGCTCGTAAAAGACGCGGCCCACCCCGGCACGCCGGCGCATTGGAGCGTTCCCGGAGCAGAGCTGAAGAACGGGTGGTGGCCTGGTGTGCGCCTCTGTCTTTCGGGTAGATGGGCCGGCCAAGGATGGGGATGACCTCATCTTGGTATTACAGTTGATCTCACTCTGAGGGTTGTCCGAAGCACCAGAGGGGCCGATGGAGACTGCGTGGTTGGGTGATGCGTGACTGCGGCTCTAAGGGTTTCCCATATGGAGGCCATGAGGGACAGGACCCCGGAAGCAGGTTGGGGAAGCAGGCAAGTGTTCCAGACCGGACTTCGTGATGGGCCTGGCCCCGTGGTAGAGCGCAGGGATGGGAACCCGGCAAGTCGAGGATCCACGGGCGTTGTCCTCGCTGCATTGCATCTTGTGGAGTGCCTCTTGGCGGCGATCGGGTGCGGGCACTCACAGTACCCTTCAGGGCCCCGAGGTGGGGGCGGCCCAGCAGGCGTGCGGCGCCCGAATGACTTCGCCGGGCTTTTTCCGGCCAATTCTCACGAGCGTTCTGCCCAAACCAGGATTGGGTCGTAAAACATCCCTGCGGACCGCCGTGCTCTCCATGGCCCAGGGCCCTTTCTCGCCCAGGGCATGTTGCTGCCGCCAAGAAATGGCTCGGAAAAGAAGCGGCCCACCACGGCACGCCGGCGCATTGGAGCGTTCCCGGAGCAGAGTTGAAGAACGGGTGGTGGCCTGGTGTGCGCCTCTCTCTTTCGGGTAGATGGGCCGGCCAAGGATGGGGATGACCTCATCTTGGTCATACAGCTTTATCTCCCTCTGAGGGTTGTCCGACGCACCAGAGGGGCCGATGGAGACTGCGTGGTTTGGAGATGCGTGGCTGCGGGTCTAAGGGTTTCCCATATGGAGGCCATGAGAGACAGGACCCCGGAAGCAGGTTGGGGAAGCAGGCGAGTGTTCCAGACCGGACTTCGGGACGGGCCTGGCCCCGTGGTAGAGCGCAGGGATGGGACCCCGGCAAGTCGAGGATCCACGGGCGTTGTCCTCGCTGCATTGCATCTTGTGGAGTGCCTCTTGGCAGCGATCGCGTGCGGGCACTCACAGTGCCCTTCAGGGCCCCGAGTTGGGGGCGGCCCAGCAGCCGTGCGGCGCCCGAATGACTTCGCCGGGCTTTTTCCGGCCAATTTTCACGAGCGTTGTGCCCAAACCAGGATTGGTTTGGGCAGAACGCTCGTGAGAATTGGCCGGCGTAGGACAGCCCTGCGAACCGCCGTGCTCTCCATGGCCCAGGGCCCTTTCGCGCCCAGGGCATGTTGCTGCCGCCAAGAAATGGCTCGGAAAAGACGCGGCCCACCTCGGCAGCCGGCGCATTGGAGCGTTCCCGGAGCAGAGTTGAAGAACGGGTGGTGGCCTGGTGTGCGCCTCTGTCTTTCGGGTAGATGGGCCGGCCAAGGATGGGGATGACCTCATCTTGGTCATACAGGTTTATGTCACTCTGAGGGTTGTCTGAAGCACCAGAGGGGCCGATGGAGACTGCGTGGTTGGGAGATGCGTGGCTCGGGTCTAAGGGTTTCCGATATGGAGGCCATGAGGGACAGGACCCCGGAATCAGTTTGGGGAAGCAGGCGAGTGTTCCAGACCGGACTTCATGATGGGACTGGCACCGTGGTAGAGTGCAAGGATGGGACCCCGGCAAGTCGAGGATCCACGGGCGTTGTCCTTGCTGCATTCCATCTTGTGGTGTGCCTCCTTGCGGCGATCGGGTGCGGGCACTCACAGTGCCCTTCAGGGCCCCCAGGTGGGGGCGGCCCAGCAGAAGTGCGGCGCCCGAATGACTTCGCCGGGATTCTTCCGGCCAATTCTCACGAGCGTTCTGCCCAAATCAGGATTGGTTTGGGCAGAACGCTCGTGAGAATTGGACGGCGTAGGATAGCCCTGCGGACCGCTGTGCTCTCCATGGCCCAGGGCCCTTTCTCGCCCAGGGCATGTTGCTGCCGCCAAGAAATGGCTCGGAAAAGACGCGGCCCACCCCGGCACGCCGGCGCATTGGAGCGTTCATGGAGCAGAGTTGAAGAACGGGTGGTGGCCTGGTGTGCGCCTCTGTCTTTCGGATAGAAGGGCCGGCCAAGGATGGGGATGACCTCATCTTGGTCATACAGGTTTATCTCACTCTGAGGGTTGTCCGAAGCACCAGAGGGGCCGATGGAGACTGCGTGGTTGGGAGATGCGTGGCTGCGGGTCTAAGGGTTTCCCATATGGAGGCCATGAGGGACTGGACCCCGGAAGCAGGTTGGGGAAGCAGGCGAGTGTTCCAGATCGGACTTCGTGATGGGCCTGGCCCCGTGGTAGAGCTCACGGATGGAACCCCCGCAAGTCGAGGATCCACGGGCGTTGTCCTCGCTGCATTCCATCTTGTGGAGTGCCTCTTGGCGGCGATCGGGTGCGGGCACTCACAGTGCCCTTCAGGGCCCCGAGGTGGGGGCGGACCAGCAGACGTGCGTTGCCCGAATGACTTCGCCGGGCTTTTTCCGGCCAATTCTCACGAGCGTTCGGCCCAAACCAGGATTGGTTTGGGCAGAACGCTCGTGAGAATTGGCCGGCGTAGGACAGCCCTGCGGACCGCCGTGCTCTCCATGGCCCAGGGCCCTTTCTCGCCCAGGGCATGTTGCTGCCGCCAAGAAATGGGTCGGAAAAGACACGGCCCACCTCGGCACGCCGGCGCATTGGAGCGTTCCCGGAGCAGAGTTGAAGAACGGGTGGTGGCCTGGTGTGCGCCGCTGTCTTTCGGGTAGATGGGCCGGCCAAGGATGGGGATGACCTCATCTTGGTCATACATGTTGATCTCCCTCTGAGGGTTGTCCGAAGCACCAGAGGGGCCGATGGAGACTGCGTGGTTGGGAGATGCGTGGCTGCGGGTCTATGGGTTTCCCATATGGAGGCCATGAGGGACAGGACCCCGGAAGCAGGTTGGGGTAGCAGGCGAGTGTTCCAGACCGGACTTCGTGATGGGCCTGGCCCATCCCTGGTAGAGCGCACGGATGGGACCCCGGCAAGTCGAGGATCCACGGGCGTTGTCCTCGCTGCATTCCATCTTGTGGAGTGCCTCTTGGCGGCGATCGGGTGCGGGCCCTCACAGTGCCCTTCACGGCCCCGAGGTGGGGGCGGCCCAGCAGACGTGCGGCGCCCGAATGACTTCGCCGGGCTTTTTCCGGCCAATTCTCACGATCGTTCTGCCCAAACCAGGATTGGCTCGGAAAAGACGCGGCCCACCCCGGCATGCCGGCGCATTGGAGCGTTCCCGGAGCAGAGATGAAGAGCGGGTGGTGGCCTGGTGTGCGCCTCTGTCTTTCGGGTAGATGGGCCGGCCAAGGATGCGGATGACCTCATCTTGGTCATACAGGTTGATCTCCCTCTGAGGGTTGTCCGAAGCACCAGAGGGGCCGATGGAGACTGCGTGGTTGGGAGATGCGTGGCTGCGGGTCTATGGGTTTCCCATATGGAGGCCATGAGGGACAGGACCCCGGAAGCAGGTTGGGGAAGCAGGCGAGTGTTCCAGACCGGACTTCGACATGGGCCTGGCCCCGTGGTAGAGCGCACGGATGGGACCCCGGCAAGTCGAGGATCCACGGGCGTTGTCCTCGCTGCATTCCATCTTGTGGAGTGCCTCTTGGCGGCGATCGGGTGCGGGCACTCACAGTGCCCTTCAGGGCCCCGAGGTGGGGGCGGCCCAGCAGACGTGCGGTGCCCGAATGACTTCGCCGGGCTTTTTTCGGCCAATTCTCACGAGCGTTCTGCCCAAACCAGGATTGGTTTGGGCAGAACGCTCGTGAGAATTGGCCGGCGTAGGACAGCCCTGCGGACCGCCGTGCTCTCCATGGCCCAGGGCCCTTTCTCGCCCAGGGCTTGTTGCTGTCGCCAAGAAATGGCTCAGAAAAGACGCGGCCCAACCCGGCACGCCGGCGCATTGGAGCGTTCCCGGAGCAGAGTTGAAGAACGGGTGGTGGCCTGGTGTGCGCCTCTGTCTTTCGGGTAGATGGGCCGGCCAAGGATGGGGATGACCTCATCTTGGTCATACAGGTTTATGTCACTCTGAGGGTTTTTCGAAGCACCAGAGGGGCCGATGGAGACTGCGTGGTTGGGAGATGCGTGGCTGCGGGTCAAAGGGTTTCCCATTTGGAGGCCATGAGGGACAGGACCCCGGAAGCAGGTTGGGGAAGCAGGCGAGTGTTCCAGACCGGACTTCGTGATGGGCCTGGCCCCGTGGTAGAGCGCAGGGATGGGACCCCCGCAAGTCGAGGATCCACGGACGTTGTCCTCGCTGCATTCCATCTTATGGAGTGCCTCTTGTCGGCGATCAGGTGCGGGAACTCACAGTGCCCTTCAGGGCCCCGAGGTGGGGGCGGCCCAGCAGACGTGCGGCGCCCGAATGACTTCGCCGGGCTTTTTCCGGCCAATTCTCACGAGCGTTCTGCCCAAACCAGGATTGGCTCGGAAAAGACGCGGCCCACTCCGGCATGCCGGCGTATTGGAGCGTTCCCGGAGCAGAGATGAAGAACGGGTGGTGGACTGGTGTGCGCCTCAGTCGTTCGGGTAGATGGGCCGGCCAAGAATGGGGATGACCTCATCTTGGTCATACAGGTTGATCTCATTCTGAGGGTTGTCCGAAGCACCAGAGGGGCCGATGGAGACTGCGTGGTTGGGAGATGCGTGGCTGCGGGTCTAAGGGTTTCCCATATGGAGGCAATGAGGGACAGGACCCCGGAAGCAGGTTGGGGAAGCAGGCGAGTGTTCCAGACCGGACTTCGAGATGGGCCTGGCCCCGTAGTAGAGCGCAGGAATGGGACCCCGGCAAGTCGAGGATCCACGGGCGTTGTCCTCGCTGCATTCCATCTTGTGGAGTGCCTCTTGGCGGCGATCGGGGGCGGGCACTCACAGTGCCCTTCAGGGCCCCGAGGTGGGGGCGGCCCAGCAGAGGTGCGGCGCCCGAATGACTTCGCCGGGCTTTTTCCGGCCAATTCTCACGAGCGTTCTGCCCAAACCAGGATTGGTTTGGGCAGAACGCTCGTGAGAATTGGCCGGCGTAGGACAGCCCTGTGGACCGCCGTGCTCTCCATGGCCTAGGGCCCTTTCTCGCCCAGGGCATGTTGCTGCCGCCAAGAAATGGCTCGGAAAAGACGCGGCCCACCCCGGCACGCCGGCGCATTGGAGCGTTCCCGGAGCAGAGTTGAAGAACGGGTGGTGGCCTGGTGTGCGCCTCTGTCTTTCGGGTAGATGGGCCGGCCAAGGATGGGGATGGCCTCATCTTGGTCATACAGGTTGATCTCACTCTGAGGGTTGTCCGAAGCACCAGAGGGGCCGATGGAGACTGCGTGGTTGGGAGATGCGTGGCTGCGGGTCTAAGGGTTTCCCATATGGAGGCAATGAGGGACAGGACCCCGGAAGCAGGTTGGGGAAGCAGGCGAGTGTTCCAGACCGGACTTCGAGATGGGCCTGGCCCCGTAGTAGAGCGCAGGAATGGGACCCCGGCAAGTCGAGGATCCACGGGCGTTGTCCTCGCTGCATTCCATCTTGTGGAGTGCCTCTTGGCGGCGATCGGGAGCGGGCACTCACAGTGCCCTTCAGGGCCCCGAGGTGGGGGCGGCCCAGCAGAGGTGCGGCGCCCGAATGACTTCGCCGGGCTTTTTCCGGCCAATTCTCACGAGCGTTCTGCCCAAACCAGGATTGGTTTGGGCAGAACGCTCGTGAGAATTGGCCGGCGTAGGACAGCCCTGTGGACCGCCGTGCTCTCCATGGCCCAGGGCCCTTTCTCTCCCAGGGCATGTTGCTGCCGCCAAGAAATGGCTCGGAAAAGACGCGGCCCAACCCGGCACGCCGGTGCATTGGAGCGTTCCCGGAGCAGAGTTGAAGAACCGGTGGTGGCCTGGTGTGCGCCTCTATCTTTCGGGTAGATGGGCCGGCCAAGGATGGGGATGGCCTCATCTTGGTCATACAGGTTGATCTCACTCTGAGAGTTGTCCGTAGCACCAGAGGGGCCGATGGAGACTGCGTCGTTGGCAGATGCGTGGCTACGGGTCTAAGGGTTTCCCATATGGAGGCCATGAGGGACAGGACCCCGGAAGCAGGTTGGGGAAGCAGGCGAGTGTTCCCGACCGGACTTCGTGATGGGCCTGGCCCCGTGGTAGAGCGCACGGATGGGACCCCGGCAAGTCGAGGATCCACGGGCGTTGTCCTCGCAGCATTCCATCTTGTGGAGTGCCTCTTGGCGGCGATCGGGTGCGGGCACTCACAGTGCCCTTCAGGGCCCCGAGGTGGGGGCGGCCCAGCAGACGTGCGGCGCCCGAATGACTTCGCCGGGCTTTTTTCGGCCAATTCTCACGAGCGTTCTGCCCAAACCAGGATTGGTTTGGGCAGAACGCTCGTGAGAATTGGCCGGCTTAGGACAGCCCTGCGGACCGCCGTGCTCTCCATGGCCCAGGGCCCTTTCTCGCCCAGGGCATGTTGCTGTCGCCAAGAAATGGCTCAGAAAAGACGCGGCCCAACCCGGCACGCCGGCGCATTGGAGCGTTCCCGGAGCAGAGTTGAAGAACGGGTGGTGGCCTGGTGTGCGCCTCTGTCTTTCGGGTAGATGGGCCGGCCAAGGATGGGAATGACCTCATCTTGGTCATACAGGTTTATGTCACTCTGAGGGTTTTTCGAAGCACCAGAGGGGCCGATGGAGACTGCGTGGTTGGGAGATGCGTGGCTGCGGGTCAAAGGGTTTCCCATTTGGAGGCCATGAGAGACAGGACCCCGGAAGCAGGTTGGGGAAGCAGGCGAGTGTTCCAGACCGGACTTCGTGATGGGCCTGGCCCCGTGGTAGAGCGCAGGGATGGGACCCCCGCAAGTCGAGGATCCACGGACGTTGTCCTCCTTGCATTCCATCTTATGGAGTGCCTCTTGTCGGCGATCGGGTGCGGGAACTCACAGTGCCCTTCAGGGCCCCGAGGTGGGGGCGGCCCAGCAGACGTGTGGTGCCCGAATGACTTCGCCGTGATTTTTCCTTCAAATTCTCACGAGCGTTCAGCCCAAACCAGGATTGGTTTGGGCAGAACGCTCGTGAGAATTGGCCGGCGTAGGACAGCCCTGCGGACCGCCGTGCTCTCCATGGCCCAGGGCCCTTTCTCGCCCAGGGCATGTTGCTGCCGCCAAGAAATGGCTCGGAAAAGACGCGGCCCACTCCGGCACGCCGGCGCAATGGAGCGTTCCCGGAGCAGAGTTGAAGAACGGGTGGTGGCCTGTTGTGCGCCTCTGTCGTTCGGGTAGATGGGCCGGCCCAGAATGGGGATGACCTCATCTTGGTCATACAGGTTTATGACACTCTGAGGGATGTCCGAAGCACCAGAGGGTCCGATGGAGTCTGCGTGGTTGGGAGATGCGTGGCTGCGGGTCTAAGTGTTTCCCATATGGAGGCCATGAGGGACAGGACCCCAGAAGCAGGTTGGGGAAGCAGGCGAGTGTTCCAGACCGGACTTCGTGATGGGCCTGGCCCATCCCTGGTAGAGCGCAGGGATGGGACCCCGTCAAGTCGAGGATCCACGGGCGTTGTCCTCGCTGCATTCCATTATGTGGAGTGCCTCTTGGCGGCGATCGGGTGCGGTCACTCACAGTGCCCTTCACGGCCCCGAGGTGGGGGCGGCCCAGCAGACATGCGGCGCCCGAATGTCTTCGCCGGGCTTTTTCCGGCCAATTCTCACGAGCGTTCTGCCCAAACCAGGATTGGCTCGGAAATGACGCGGCCCACCCCGGCATGCAGGCGCATTGGAGCGTTCCCGGAGCAGAGATGAAGAACGGGTGGTGGCCTGGTGTGCGCCTCTGTCGTTCTGGTAGATAGGCCGGCCAAGAATGGGGATGACCTCATCTTGGTCATACAGGTTGATCTCACTCTGAGGGTTGTCCGAAGCACCAGAGGGGCCGATGGAGACTGCGTGCTTGGGAGATGCGTGGCTGCGGGTCTAAGGGTTTCCCATATGGAGGCCATGAGGGACAGGACCCCGGAAGCAGGTTGGGGTAGCAGGCGAGTGTTCCAGACCGGACTTCGTGATGGGCCTGGCCCATCCCTGGTAGAGCGCAGGGATGGGACCCCGTCAAGTCGAGGATCCACGGGCGTTGTCCTCGCTGCATTCCATCTTGTGGAGTGCCTCTTGGCGGCGATCGGGTGCGGGCCCTCACAGTGCCCTTCACGGCCCCGAGGTGGGGGCGGCCCAGCAGACGTGCGGCGCCCGAATGACTTCGCCGGGCTTTTTCCGGCCAATTCTCACGATCGTTCTGCCCAAACCAGGATTGGCTCGGAAAAGACGCGGCCCACCCCGGCATGCCGGCGCATTGGAGCGTTCCCGGAGCAGAGATGAAGAACGGGTGGTGGCCTGGTGTGCGCCTCTGTCTTTCGGGTAGATGGGCCGGCCAAGGATGGGGATGACCTCATCTTGGTCATACAGGTTGATCTCCCTCTGAGGGTTGTCCGAAGCACCAGAGGGTCCGATGGAGACTGCGTGGTTGGGAGATGCGTGGCTGCGGGTCTATGGGTTTCCCATATGGAGGCCATGAGGGACAGGACCCCGGAAGCAGGTTGGGGTAGCAGGCGAGTGTTCCAGACCGGACTTCGTGATGGGCCTGGCCCATCCCTGGTAGAACGCAGGGATGGGACCCCGTCAAGTCGAGGATCCACGGGCGTTGTCCTCGCTGCATTCCATCTTGTGGAGTGCCTCTTGGCGGCGATCGGGTGCGGGCCCTCACAGTGCCCTTCACGGCCCCGAGGTGGGGGCGGCCCAGCAGACGTGCGGCGCCCGAATGACTTCGCCGGGCTTTTTCCGGCCAATTCTCACGATCGTTCTGCCCAAACCAGGATTGGCTCGGAAAAGACGCGGCCCACCCCGGCATGCCGGCGCATTGGAGCGTTCCCGGAGCAGAGATGAAGAACGGGTGGTGGCCTGGTGTGCGCCTCTGTCGTTCGGGTAGATGGGCCGGCCAAGAATGGGGATGACCTCATCTTGGTCATACAGGTTGATCTCACTCTGAGGGTTGTCCGAAGCACCAGAGGGGCCGATGGAGACTGCGTGGTTGGGAGATGCGTGGCTGCGGGTCTATGGGTTTCCCATATGGAGGCCATGAGGGACAGGACCCCGGAAGCAGGTTGGGGAAGAAGGCGAGTGTTCCAGACCTGACTTCGAGATGGGCCTGGCCCCGTAGTAGAGCGCAGGAATGGGACCCCGGCAAGTCGAGGATCCACGGGCGTTGTCCTCGCTGCATTCCATCTTGTGGAGTGCCTCTTGGCGGCGATCGGGTGCGGGTACTCACAGTGCCCTTCAGGGCCTTGAGGTGGGTGCGGCCCAGCAGAAGTGCGGCGCCCGAATGACTTCGTCGGGCTTTTTCTGGCCAATTCTCACGAGCGTTCTGCCCAAACCAGGATTGGTTTGGGCAGAACGCTCGTGAGAATTGGCCGGCGTAGGACAGCCCTGCGGACCGCCGTGCTCTCCATGGCCCAGGGCCCTTTCTAGCCCAGGGCATGTTGCTGCCGCCAAGAAATGGCTCGTAAAAGACGCGGCCCACCCCGGCACGCCGGCGCATTGGAGCGTTCCCGGAGCAGAGCTGAAGAACGGGTGGTGGCCTGGTGTGCGCCTCTGTCTTTCGGGTAGATGGGCCGGCCAAGGATGGGGATGACCTCATCTTGGTATTACAGTTGATCTCACTCTGAGGGTTGTCCGAAGCACCAGAGGGGCCGATGGAGACTGCGTGGTTGGGTGATGCGTGACTGCGGCTCTAAGGGTTTCCCATATGGAGGCCATGAGGGACAGGACCCCGGAAGCAGGTTGAGGAAGCAGGCAAGTGTTCCAGACCGGACTTCGTGATGGGCCTGGCCCCGTGGTAGAGCGCAGGGATGGGAACCCGGCAAGTCGAGGATCCACGGGCGTTGTCCTCGCTGCATTGCATCTTGTGGAGTGCCTCTTGGCGGCGATCGGGTGCGGGCACTCACAGTACCCTTCAGGGCCCCGAGGTGGGGGCGGCCCAGCAGGCGTGCGGCGCCCGAATGACTTCGCCGGGCTTTTTCCGGCCAATTCTCACGAGCGTTCTGCCCAAACCAGGATTGGGTCGTAAAACATCCCTGCGGACCGCCGTGCTCTCCATGGCCCAGGGCCCTTTCTCGCCCAGGGCATGTTGCTGCCGCCAAGAAATGGCTCGGAAAAGAAGCGGCCCACCACGGCACGCCGGCGCATTGGAGCGTTCCCGGAGCAGAGTTGAAGAACGGGTGGTGGCCTGGTGTGCGCCTCTCTCTTTCGGGTAGATGGGCCGGCCAAGGATGGGGATGACCTCATCTTGGTCATACAGGTTTATCTCCCTCTGAGGGTTGTCCGACGCACCAGAGGGGCCGATGGAGACTGCGTGGTTGGGAGATGCGTGGCTGCGGGTCTAAGGGTTTCCCATATGGAGGCCATGAGAGACAGGACCCCGGAAGCAGGTTGGGGAAGCAGGCGAGTGTTCCAGACCGGACTTCGTGATGGGCCTGGCCCCGTGGTAGAGCGCAGGGATGGGACCCCCGCAAGTCGAGGATCCACGGACGTTGTCCTCGCTGCATTCCATCTTATGGAGTGCCTCTTGTCGGCGATCAGGTGCGGGAACTCACAGTGCCCTTCAGGGCCCCGAGGTGGGGGCGGCCCAGCAGACGTGCGGCGCCCGAATGACTTCGCCGGGCTTTTTCTGGCCAATTCTCACGAGCATTCTGCCCAAACCAGGATTGGCTCGGAAAAGACGCGGCCCACTCCGGCATGCCGGCGTATTGGAGCGTTCCCGGAGCAGAGATGAAGAACGGGTGGTGGACTGGTGTGCGCCTCAGTCGTTCGGGTAGATGGGCCGGCCAAGAATGGGGATGACCTCATCTTGGTCATACAGGTTGATCTCATTCTGAGGGTTGTCCGAAGCACCAGAGGGGCCGATGGAGACTGCGTGGTTGGGAGATGCGTGGCTGCGGGTCTAAGGGTTTCCCATATGGAGGCAATGAGGGACAGGACCCCGGAAGCAGGTTGGGGAAGCAGGCGAGTGTTCCAGACCGGACTTCGAGATGGGCCTGGCCCCGTAGTAGAGCGCAGGAATGGGACCCCGGCAAGTCGAGGATCCACGGGCGTTGTCCTCGCTGCATTCCATCTTGTGGAGTGCCTCTTGGCGGCGATCGGGGGCGGGCACTCACAGTGCCCTTCAGGGCCCCGAGGTGGGGGCGGCCCAGCAGAGGTGCGGCGCCCGAATGACTTCGCCGGGCTTTTTCCGGCCAATTCTCACGAGCGTTCTGCCCAAACCAGGATTGGTTTGGGCAGAACGCTCGTGAGAATTGGCCGGCGTAGGACAGCCCTGTGGACCGCCGTGCTCTCCATGGCCCAGGGCCCTTTCTCGCCCAGGCATGTTGCTGCCGCCAAGAAATGGCTCGGAAAAGACGCGGCCCACCCCGGCACGCCGGCGCATTGGAGCGTTCCCGGAGCAGAGTTGAAGAACGGGTGGTGGCCTGGTGTGCGCCTCTGTCTTTCGGGTAGATGGGCCGGCCAAGGATGGGGATGGCCTCATCTTGGTCATACAGGTTGATCTCACTCTGAGGGTTGTCCGAAGCACCAGAGGGGCCGATGGAGACTGCGTGGTTGGGAGATGCGTGGCTGCGGGTCTAAGGGTTTCCCATATGGAGGCCATGAGGGACAAGACCCCGGAAGCAGGTTGGGGAAGCAGGCGAGTGTTCCAGACCGGACTTCGTGATGGGCCTGGCCCCGCGGTAGGGCGCAGGGATGGGACCCCGGCAAGTCGAGGATCCACGGGCGTTGTCCTCGCTGCATTCCATCTTGTGGAGTGCCTCTTGGCGGCGATCGGGTGCGGGCACTCACAGTGCCCTTCAGGGCCCCGAGGTGGGGGCGGCCCAGCAGACGTGCGGCGCCCGAATGACTTCGCCGGGCTTTTTCCGGTCAATTCTCACGAGCGTTCCGCCCAAACCAGGATTGGTTTGGGCGGAACGCTCGTGAGAATTGGCCGGCGTAGGACAGCCCTACGGACCGCCGTACTCTCCATGGCCCAGGGCCCTTTTTCGCCCTGGGCATGTTGCTGCCACCAAGAAATGGCTCGGAAAAGACGCGGCCCAACCCGTCACGCCGGTGCATTGGAGCGTTCCCGGAGCTGAGTTGAAGAACCGGTGGTGGCCTGGTGTGCGCCTCTATCTTTCGGGTAGATGGGCCGGCCAAGGATGGGGATGGCCTCATCTTGGTCATACAGGTTGATCTCACTCTGAGGGTTGTCCGAAGCACCAGAGGGGCCGATGGAGACTGCGTGGTTGGGAGATGCGTGGCTGCGGGTCTAAGGGTTTCCCATATGGAGGCAATGAGGGACAGGACCCCGGAAGCAGGTTGGGGAAGCAGGCGAGTGTTCCAGACCGGACTTCGAGATGGGCCTGGCCCCGTAGTAGAGCGCAGGAATGGGACCCCGGCAAGTCGAGGATCCACGGGCGTTGTCCTCGCTGCATTCCATCTTGTGGAGTGCCTCTTGGCGGCGATCGGGGGCGGGCACTCACAGTGCCCTTCAGGGCCCCGAGGTGGGGGCGGCCCAGCAGAGGTGCGGCGCCCGAATGACTTCGCCGGGCTTTTTCCGGCCAATTCTCACGAGCGTTCTGCCCAAACCAGGATTGGTTTGGGCAGAACGCTCGTGAGAATTGGCCGGCGTAGGACAGCCCTGTGGACCGCCGTGCTCTCCATGGCCCAGGGCCCTTTCTCTCCCAGGGCATGTTGCTGCCGCCAAGAAATGGCTCGGAAAAGACGCGGCCCAACCCGGCACGCCGGTGCATTGGAGCGTTCCCGGAGCAGAGTTGAAGAACCGGTGGTGGCCTGGTGTGCGCCTCTATCTTTCGGGTAGATGGGCCGGCCAAGGATGGGGATGGCCTCATCTTGGTCATACAGGTTGATCTCACTCTGAGAGTTGTCCGTAGCACCAGAGGGGCCGATGGAGACTGCGTGGTTGGCAGATGCGTGGCTACGGGTCTAAGGGTTTCCCATATGGAGGCCATGAGGGACAGGACCCCGGAAGCAGGTTGGGGAAGCAGGCGAGTGTTCCCGACCGGACTTCGTGATGGGCCTGGCCCCGTGGTAGAGCGCACGGATGGGACCCCGGCAAGTCGAGGATCCACGGGCGTTGTCCTCGCAGCATTCCATCTTGTGGAGTGCCTCTTGGCGGCGATCGGGTGCGGGCACTCACAGTGCCCTTCAGGGCCCCGAGGTGGGGGCGGCCCAGCAGACGTGCGGCGCCCGAATGACTTCGCCGGGCTTTTTTCGGCCAATTCTCACGAGCGTTCTGCCCAAACCAGGATTGGTTTGGGCAGAACGCTCGTGAGAATTGGCCGGCTTAGGACAGCCCTGCGGACCGCCGTGCTCTCCATGGCCCAGGGCCCTTTCTCGCCCAGGGCATGTTGCTGTCGCCAAGAAATGGCTCAGAAAAGACGCGGCCCAACCCGGCACGCCGGCGCATTGGAGCGTTCCCGGAGCAGAGTTGAAGAACGGGTGGTGGCCTGGTGTGCGCCTCTGTCTTTCGGGTAGATGGGCCGGCCAAGGATGGGAATGACCTCATCTTGGTCATACAGGTTTATGTCACTCTGAGGGTTTTTCGAAGCACCAGAGGGGCCGATGGAGACTGCGTGGTTGGGAGATGCGTGGCTGCGGGTCAAAGGGTTTCCCATTTGGAGGCCATGAGAGACAGGACCCCGGAAGCAGGTTGGGGAAGCAGGCGAGTGTTCCAGACCGGACTTCGTGATGGGCCTGGCCCCGTGGTAGAGCGCAGGGATGGGACCCCCGCAAGTCGAGGATCCACGGACGTTGTCCTCCTTGCATTCCATCTTATGGAGTGCCTCTTGTCGGCGATCGGGTGCGGGAACTCACAGTGCCCTTCAGGGCCCCGAGGTGGGGGCGGCCCAGCAGACGTGTGGCGCCCGAATGACTTCGCCGTGATTTTTCCGGCAAATTCTCACGAGCGTTCAGCCCAAACCAGGATTGGTTTGGGCAGAACGCTCGTGAGAATTGGCCGGCGTAGGACAGCCCTGCGGACCGCCGTGCTCTCCATGGCCCAGGGCCCTTTCTCGCCCAGGGCATGTTGCTGCCGCCAAGAAATGGCTCGGAAAAGACGCGGCCCACTCCGGCACGCCGGCGCAATGGAGCGTTCCCGGAGCAGAGTTGAAGAACGGGTGGTGGCCTGTTGTGCGCCTCTGTCGTTCGGGTAGATGGGCCGGCCCAGAATGGGGATGACCTCATCTTGGTCATACAGGTTTATGACACTCTGAGGGATGTCCGAAGCACCAGAGGGTCCGATGGAGTCTGCGTGGTTGGGAGATGCGTGGCTGCGGGTCTAAGTGTTTCCCATATGGAGGCCATGAGGGACAGGACCCCAGAAGCAGGTTGGGGAAGCAGGCGAGTGTTCCAGACCGGACTTCGTGATGGGCCTGGCCCATCCCTGGTAGAGCGCAGGGATGGGACCCCGTCAAGTCGAGGATCCACGGGCGTTGTCCTCGCTGCATTCCATTTTGTGGAGTGCCTCTTGGCGGCGATCGGGTGCGGTCACTCACAGTGCCCTTCACGGCCCCGAGGTGGGGGCGGCCCAGCAGACGTGCGGCGCCCGAATGTCTTCGCCGGGCTTTTTCCGGCCAATTCTCACGAGCGTTCTGCCCAAACCAGGATTGGCTCGGAAATGACGCGGCCCACCCCGGCATGCAGGCGCATTGGAGCGTTCCCGGAGCAGAGATGAAGAACGGGTGGTGGCCTGGTGTGCGCCTCTGTCGTTCTGGTAGATAGGCCGGCCAAGAATGGGGATGACCTCATCTTGGTCATACAGGTTGATCTCACTCTGAGGGTTGTCCGAAGCACCAGAGGGGCCGATGGAGACTGCGTGCTTGGGAGATGCGTGGCTGCGGGTCTAAGGGTTTCCCATATGGAGGCCATGAGGGACAGGACCCCGGAAGCAGGTTGGGGTAGCAGGCGAGTGTTCCAGACCGGACTTCGTGATGGGCCTGGCCCATCCCTGGTAGAGCGCAGGGATGGGACCCCGTCAAGTCGAGGATCCACGGGCGTTGTCCTCGCTGCATTCCATCTTGTGGAGTGCCTCTTGGCGGCGATCGGGTGCGGGCCCTCACAGTGCCCTTCACGGCCCCGAGGTGGGGGCGGCCCAGCAGACGTGCGGCGCCCGAATGACTTCGCCGGGCTTTTTCCGGCCAATTCTCACGATCGTTCTGCCCAAACCAGGATTGGCTCGGAAAAGACGCGGCCCACCCCGGCATGCCGGCGCATTGGAGCGTTCCCGGAGCAGAGATGAAGAACGGGTGGTGGCCTGGTGTGCGCCTCTGTCTTTCGGGTAGATGGGCCGGCCAAGGATGGGGATGACCTCATCTTGGTCATACAGGTTGATCTCCCTCTGAGGGTTGTCCGAAGCACCAGAGGGTCCGATGGAGACTGCGTGGTTGGGAGATGCGTGGCTGCGGGTCTATGGGTTTCCCATATGGAGGCCATGAGGGACAGGACCCCGGAAGCAGGTTGGGGTAGCAGGCGAGTGTTCCAGACCGGACTTCGTGATGGGCCTGGCCCATCCCTGGTAGAACGCAGGGATGGGACCCCGTCAAGTCGAGGATCCACGGGCGTTGTCCTCGCTGCATTCCATCTTGTGGAGTGCCTCTTGGCGGCGATCGGGTGCGGGCCCTCACAGTGCCCTTCACGGCCCCGAGGTGGGGGCGGCCCAGCAGACGTGCGGCGCCCGAATGACTTCGCCGGGCTTTTTCCGGCCAATTCTCACGATCGTTCTGCCCAAACCAGGATTGGCTCGGAAAAGACGCGGCCCACCCCGGCATGCCGGCGCATTGGAGCGTTCCCGGAGCAGAGATGAAGAACGGGTGGTGGCCTGGTGTGCGCCTCTGTCGTTCGGGTAGATGGGCCGGCCAAGAATGGGGATGACCTCATCTTGGTCATACAGGTTGATCTCACTCTGAGGGTTGTCCGAAGCACCAGAGGGGCCGATGGAGACTGCGTGGTTGGGAGATGCGTGGCTGCGGGTCTAAGGGTTTCCCATATGGAGGCCATGAGGGACAAGACCCCTGAAGCAGGTTGGGGAAGCAGGCGAGTGTTCCAGACCGGACTTCGTGATGGGCCTGGCCCCGCGGTAGGGCGCAGGGATGGGACCCCGGCAAGTCGAGGATCCACGGGCGTTGTCCTCGCTGCATTCCATCTTGTGGAGTGCCTCTTGGCGGCGATCGGGTGCGGGCACTCACAGTGCCCTTCAGGGCCCCGAGGTGGGGGCGGCCCAGCAGACGTGCGGCGCCCGAATGACTTCGCCGGGCTTTTTCCGGTCAATTCTCACGAGCGTTCCGCCCAAACCAGGATTGGTTTGGGCGGAACGCTCGTGAGAATTGGCCGGCGTAGGACAGCCCTACGGACCGCCGTACTCTCCATGGCCCAGGGCCCTTTTTCGCCCTGGGCATGTTGCTGCCACCAAGAAATGGCTCGGAAAAGACGCGGCCCAACCCGTCACGCCGGTGCATTGGAGCGTTCCCGGAGCTGAGTTGAAGAACCGGTGGTGGCCTGGTGTGCGCCTCTATCTTTCGGGTAGATGGGCCGGCCAAGGATGGGGATGGCCTCATCTTGGTCATACAGGTTGATCTCACTCTGAGGGTTGTCCGAAGCACCAGAGGGGCCGATGGAGATTGCGTGGTTGGGAGATGCGTGGCTGCGGGTCTATGGGTTTCCCATATGGAGGCCATGAGGGACAGGACCCCGGAAGCAGGTTGGGGTAGCAGGCGAGTGTTCCAGACCGGACTTCGTGATGGGCCTGGCCCATCCCTGGTAGAACGCAGGGATGGGACCCCGTCAAGTCGAGGATCCACGGGCGTTGTCCTCGCTGCATTCCATCTTGTGGAGTGCCTCTTGGCGGCGATCGGGTGCGGGCCCTCACAGTGCCCTTCACGGCCCCGAGGTGGGGGCGGCCCAGCAGACGTGCGGCGCCCGAATGACTTCGCCGGGCTTTTTCCGGCCAATTCTCACGATCGTTCTGCCCAAACCAGGATTGGCTCGGAAAAGACGCGGCCCACCCCGGCATGCCGGCGCATTGGAGCGTTCCCGGAGCAGAGATGAAGAACGGGTGGTGGCCTGGTGTGCGCCTCTGTCGTTCGGGTAGATGGGCCGGCCAAGAATGGGGATGACCTCATCTTGGTCATACAGGTTGATCTCACTCTGAGGGTTGTCCGAAGCACCAGAGGGGCCGATGGAGACTGCGTGGTTGGGAGATGCGTGGCTGCGGGTCTATGGGTTTCCCATATGGAGGCCATGAGGGACAGGACCCCGGAAGCAGGTTGGGGAAGAAGGCGAGTGTTCCAGACCTGACTTCGAGATGGGCCTGGCCCCGTAGTAGAGCGCAGGAATGGGACCCCGGCAAGTCGAGGATCCACGGGCGTTGTCCTCGCTGCATTCCATCTTGTGGAGTGCCTCTTGGCGGCGATCGGGTGCGGGTACTCACAGTGCCCTTCAGGGCCTTGAGGTGGGTGCGGCCCAGCAGAAGTGCGGCGCCCGAATGACTTCGTCGGGCTTTTTCTGGCCAATTCTCACGAGCGTTCTGCCCAAACCAGGATTGGTTTGGGCAGAACGCTCGTGAGAATTGGCCGGCGTAGGACAGCCCTGCGGACCGCCGTGCTCTCCATGGCCCAGGGCCCTTTCTAGCCCAGGGCATGTTGCTGCCGCCAAGAAATGGCTCGTAAAAGACGCGGCCCACCCCGGCACGCCGGCGCATTGGAGCGTTCCCGAAGCAGAGCTGAAGAACGGGTGGTGGCCTGGTGTGCGCCTCTGTCTTTCGGGTAGATGGGCCGGCCAAGGATGGGGATGACCTCATCTTGGTATTACAGTTGATCTCACTCTGAGGGTTGTCCGAAGCACCAGAGGGGCCGATGGAGACTGCGTGGTTGGGTGATGCGTGACTGCGGCTCTAAGGGTTTCCCATATGGAGGCCATGAGGGACAGGACCCCGGAAGCAGGTTGAGGAAGCAGGCAAGTGTTCCAGACCGGACTTCGTGATGGGCCTGGCCCCGTGGTAGAGCGCAGGGATGGGAACCCGGCAAGTCGAGGATCCACGGGCGTTGTCCTCGCTGCATTGCATCTTGTGGAGTGCCTCTTGGCGGCGATCGGGTGCGGGCACTCACAGTACCCTTCAGGGCCCCGAGGTGGGGGCGGCCCAGCAGGCGTGCGGCGCCCGAATGACTTCGCCGGGCTTTTTCCGGCCAATTCTCACGAGCGTTCTGCCCAAACCAGGATTGGGTCGTAAAACATCCCTGCGGACCGCCGTGCTCTCCATGGCCCAGGGCCCTTTCTCGCCCAGGGCATGTTGCTGCCGCCAAGAAATGGCTCGGAAAAGAAGCGGCCCACCACGGCACGCCGGCGCATTGGAGCGTTCCCGGAGCAGAGTTGAAGAACGGGTGGTGGCCTGGTGTGCGCCTCTCTCTTTCGGGTAGATGGGCCGGCCAAGGATGGGGATGACCTCATCTTGGTCATACAGGTTTATCTCCCTCTGAGGGTTGTCCGACGCACCAGAGGGGCCGATGGAGACTGCGTGGTTGGGAGATGCGTGGCTGCGGGTCTAAGGGTTTCCCATATGGAGGCCATGAGAGACAGGACCCCGGAAGCAGGTTGGGGAAGCAGGCGAGTGTTCCAGACCGGACTTCGTGATGGGCCTGGCCCCGTGGTAGAGCGCAGGGATGGGACCCCCGCAAGTCGAGGATCCACGGACGTTGTCCTCGCTGCATTCCATCTTATGGAGTGCCTCTTGTCGGCGATCAGGTGCGGGAACTCACAGTGCCCTTCAGGGCCCCGAGGTGGGGGCGGCCCAGCAGACGTGCGTCGCCCGAATGACTTCGCCGGGCTTTTTCCGGCCAATTCTCACGAGCGTTCTGCCCAAACCAGGATTGGCTCGGAAAAGACGCGGCCCACTCCGGCATGCCGGCGTATTGGAGCGTTCCCGGAGCTGAGATGAAGAACGGGTGGTGGACTGGTGTGCGCCTCAGTCGTTCGGGTAGATGGGCCGGCCAAGAATGGGGATGACCTCATCTTGGTCATACAGGTTGATCTCATTCTGAGGGTTGTCCGAAGCACCAGAGGGGCCGATGGAGACTGCGTGGTTGGGAGATGCGTGGCTGCGGGTCTAAGGGTTTCCCATATGGAGGCAATGAGGGACAGGACCCCGGAAGCAGGTTGGGGAAGCAGGCGAGTGTTCCAGACCGGACTTCGAGATGGGCCTGGCCCCGTAGTAGAGCGCAGGAATGGGACCCCGGCAAGTCGAGGATCCACGGGCGTTGTCCTCGCTGCATTCCATCTTGTGGAGTGCCTCTTGGCGGCGATCGGGGGCGGGCACTCACAGTGCCCTTCAGGGCCCCGAGGTGGGGGCGGCCCAGCAGAGGTGCGGCGCCCGAATGACTTCGCCGGGCTTTTTCCGGCCAATTCTCACGAGCGTTCTGCCCAAACCAGGATTGGTTTGGGCAGAACGCTCGTGAGAATTGGCCGGCGTAGGACAGCCCTGTGGACCGCCGTGCTCTCCATGGCCCAGGGCCCTTTCTCGCCCAGGGCATGTTGCTGCCGCCAAGAAATGGCTCGGAAAAGACGCGGCCCACCCCGGCACGCCGGCGCATTGGAGCGTTCCCGGAGCAGAGTTGAAGAACGGGTGGTGGCCTGGTGTGCGCCTCTGTCTTTCGGGTAGATGGGCCGGCCAAGGATGGGGATGGCCTCATCTTGGTCATACAGGTTGATCTCACTCTGAGGGTTGTCCGAAGCACCAGAGGGGCCGATGGAGACTGCGTGGTTGGGAGATGCGTGGCTGCGGGTCTAAGGGTTTCCCATATGGAGGCCATGAGGGACAAGACCCCTGAAGCAGGTTGGGGAAGCAGGCGAGTGTTCCAGACCGGACTTCGTGATGGGCCTGGCCCCGCGGTAGGGCGCAGGGATGGGACCCCGGCAAGTCGAGGATCCACGGGCGTTGTCCTCGCTGCATTCCATCTTGTGGAGTGCCTCTTGGCGGCGATCGGGTGCGGGCACTCACAGTGCCCTTCAGGGCCCCGAGGTGGGGGCGGCCCAGCAGACGTGCGGCGCCCGAATGACTTCGCCGGGCTTTTTCCGGTCAATTCTCACGAGCGTTCCGCCCAAACCAGGATTGGTTTGGGCGGAACGCTCGTGAGAATTGGCCGGCGTAGGACAGCCCTACGGACCGCCGTACTCTCCATGGCCCAGGGCCCTTTTTCGCCCTGGGCATGTTGCTGCCACCAAGAAATGGCTCGGAAAAGACGCGGCCCAACCCGTCACGCCGGTGCATTGGAGCGTTCCCGGAGCTGAGTTGAAGAACCGGTGGTGGCCTGGTGTGCGCCTCTATCTTTCGGGTAGATGGGCCGGCCAAGGATGGGGATGGCCTCATCTTGGTCATACAGGTTGATCTCACTCTGAGGGTTGTCCGAAGCACCAGAGGGCCGATGGAGACTGCGTGGTTGGGAGATGCGTGGCTGCGGGTCTAAGGGTTTCCCATATGGAGGCCATGAGGGACAAGACCCCGGAAGCAGGTTGGGGAAGCAGGCGAGTGTTCCAGACCGGACTTCGTGATGGGCCTGGCCCCGCGGTAGGGCGCAGGGATGGGACCCCGGCAAGTCGAGGATCCACGGGCGTTGTCCTCGCTGCATTCCATCTTGTGGAGTGCCTCTTGGCGGCGATCGGGTGCGGGCACTCACAGTGACCTTCAGGGCCCCGAGGTGGGGGCGGCCCAGCAGACGTGCGGCGCCCGAATGACTTCGCCGGGCTTTTTCTGGCCAATTCTCACGAGCATTCTGCCCAAACCAGGATTGGCTCGGAAAAGACGCGGCCCACTCCGGCATGCCGGCGTATTGGAGCGTTCCCGGAGCAGAGATGAAGAACGGGTGGTGGACTGGTGTGCGCCTCAGTCGTTCGGGTAGATGGGCCGGCCAAGAATGGGGATGACCTCATCTTGGTCATACAGGTTGATCTCATTCTGAGGGTTGTCCGAAGCACCAGAGGGGCCGATGGAGACTGCGTGGTTGGGAGATGCGTGGCTGCGGGTCTAAGGGTTTCCCATATGGAGGCAATGAGGGACAGGACCCCGGAAGCAGGTTGGGGAAGCAGGCGAGTGTTCCAGACCGGACTTCGAGATGGGCCTGGCCCCGTAGTAGAGCGCAGGAATGGGACCCCGGCAAGTCGAGGATCCACGGGCGTTGTCCTCGCTGCATTCCATCTTGTGGAGTGCCTCTTGGCGGCGATCGGGGGCGGGCACTCACAGTGCCCTTCAGGGCCCCGAGGTGGGGGCGGCCCAGCAGAGGTGCGGCGCCCGAATGACTTCGCCGGGCTTTTTCCGGCCAATTCTCACGAGCGTTCTGCCCAAACCAGGATTGGTTTGGGCAGAACGCTCGTGAGAATTGGCCGGCGTAGGACAGCCCTGTGGACCGCCGTGCTCTCCATGGCCCAGGGCCCTTTCTCGCCCAGGCATGTTGCTGCCGCCAAGAAATGGCTCGGAAAAGACGCGGCCCACCCCGGCACGCCGGCGCATTGGAGCGTTCCCGGAGCAGAGTTGAAGAACGGGTGGTGGCCTGGTGTGCGCCTCTGTCTTTCGGGTAGATGGGCCGGCCAAGGATGGGGATGGCCTCATCTTGGTCATACAGGTTGATCTCACTCTGAGGGTTGTCCGAAGCACCAGAGGGGCCGATGGAGACTGCGTGGTTGGGAGATGCGTGGCTGCGGGTCTAAGGGTTTCCCATATGGAGGCCATGAGGGACAAGACCCCGGAAGCAGGTTGGGGAAGCAGGCGAGTGTTCCAGACCGGACTTCGTGATGGGCCTGGCCCCGCGGTAGGGCGCAGGGATGGGACCCCGGCAAGTCGAGGATCCACGGGCGTTGTCCTCGCTGCATTCCATCTTGTGGAGTGCCTCTTGGCGGCGATCGGGTGCGGGCACTCACAGTGCCCTTCAGGGCCCCGAGGTGGGGGCGGCCCAGCAGACGTGCGGCGCCCGAATGACTTCGCCGGGCTTTTTCCGGTCAATTCTCACGAGCGTTCCGCCCAAACCAGGATTGGTTTGGGCGGAACGCTCGTGAGAATTGGCCGGCGTAGGACAGCCCTACGGACCGCCGTACTCTCCATGGCCCAGGGCCCTTTTTCGCCCTGGGCATGTTGCTGCCACCAAGAAATGGCTCGGAAAAGACGCGGCCCAACCCGTCACGCCGGTGCATTGGAGCGTTCCCGGAGCTGAGTTGAAGAACCGGTGGTGGCCTGGTGTGCGCCTCTATCTTTCGGGTAGATGGGCCGGCCAAGGATGGGGATGGCCTCATCTTGGTCATACAGGTTGATCTCACTCTGAGGGTTGTCCGAAGCACCAGAGGGGCCGATGGAGACTGCGTGGTTGGGAGATGCGTGGCTGCGGGTCTAAGGGTTTCCCATATGGAGGCAATGAGGGACAGGACCCCGGAAGCAGGTTGGGGAAGCAGGCGAGTGTTCCAGACCGGACTTCGAGATGGGCCTGGCCCCGTAGTAGAGCGCAGGAATGGGACCCCGGCAAGTCGAGGATCCACGGGCGTTGTCCTCGCTGCATTCCATCTTGTGGAGTGCCTCTTGGCGGCGATCGGGGGCGGGCACTCAGTGCCCTTCAGGGCCCCGAGGTGGGGGCGGCCCAGCAGAGGTGCGGCGCCCGAATGACTTCGCCGGGCTTTTTCCGGCCAATTCTCACGAGCGTTCTGCCCAAACCAGGATTGGTTTGGGCAGAACGCTCGTGAGAATTGGCCGGCGTAGGACAGCCCTGTGGACCGCCGTGCTCTCCATGGCCCAGGGCCCTTTCTCTCCCAGGGCATGTTGCTGCCGCCAAGAAATGGCTCGGAAAAGACGCGGCCCAACCCGGCACGCCGGTGCATTGGAGCGTTCCCGGAGCAGAGTTGAAGAACCGGTGGTGGCCTGGTGTGCGCCTCTATCTTTCGGGTAGATGGGCCGGCCAAGGATGGGGATGGCCTCATCTTGGTCATACAGGTTGATCTCACTCTGAGAGTTGTCCGTAGCACCAGAGGGGCCGATGGAGACTGCGTGGTTGGCAGATGCGTGGCTACGGGTCTAAGGGTTTCCCATATGGAGGCCATGAGGGACAGGACCCCGGAAGCAGGTTGGGGAAGCACGCGAGTGTTCCCGACCGGACTTCGTGATGGGCCTGGCCCCGTGGTAGAGCGCACGGATGGGACCCCGGCAAGTCGAGGATCCACGGGCGTTGTCCTCGCAGCATTCCATCTTGTGGAGTGCCTCTTGGCGGCGATCGGGTGCGGGCACTCACAGTGCCCTTCAGGGCCCCGAGGTGGGGGCGGCCCAGCAGACGTGCGGCGCCCGAATGACTTCGCCGGGCTTTTTTCGGCCAATTCTCACGAGCGTTCTGCCCAAACCAGGATTGGTTTGGGCAGAACGCTCGTGAGAATTGGCCGGCTTAGGACAGCCCTGCGGACCGCCGTGCTCTCCATGGCCCAGGGCCCTTTCTCGCCCAGGGCATGTTGCTGTCGCCAAGAAATGGCTCAGAAAAGACGCGGCCCAACCCGGCACGCCGGCGCATTGGAGCGTTCCCGGAGCAGAGTTGAAGAACGGGTGGTGGCCTGGTGTGCGCCTCTGTCTTTCGGGTAGATGGGCCGGCCAAGGATGGGAATGACCTCATCTTGGTCATACAGGTTTATGTCACTCTGAGGGTTTTTCGAAGCACCAGAGGGGCCGATGGAGACTGCGTGGTTGGGAGATGCGTGGCTGCGGGTCAAAGGGTTTCCCATTTGGAGGCCATGAGAGACAGGACCCCGGAAGCAGGTTGGGGAAGCAGGCGAGTGTTCCAGACCGGACTTCGTGATGGGCCTGGCCCCGTGGTAGAGCGCAGGGATGGGACCCCCGCAAGTCGAGGATCCACGGACGTTGTCCTCCTTGCATTCCATCTTATGGAGTGCCTCTTGTCGGCGATCGGGTGCGGGAACTCACAGTGCCCTTCAGGGCCCCGAGGTGGGGGCGGCCCAGCAGACGTGTGGCGCCCGAATGACTTCGCCGTGATTTTTCCGGCAAATTCTCACGAGCGTTCAGCCCAAACCAGGATTGGTTTGGGCAGAACGCTCGTGAGAATTGGCCGGCGTAGGACAGCCCTGCGGACCGCCGTGCTCTCCATGGCCCAGGGCCCTTTCTCGCCCAGGGCATGTTGCTGCCGCCAAGAAATGGCTCGGAAAAGACGCGGCCCACTCCGGCACGCCGGCGCAATGGAGCGTTCCCGGAGCAGAGTTGAAGAACGGGTGGTGGCCTGTTGTGCGCCTCTGTCGTTCGGGTAGATGGGCCGGCCCAGAATGGGGATGACCTCATCTTGGTCATACAGGTTTATGACACTCTGAGGGATGTCCGAAGCACCAGAGGGTCCGATGGAGTCTGCGTGGTTGGGAGATGCGTGGCTGCGGGTCTAAGTGTTTCCCATATGGAGGCCATGAGGGACAGGACCCCAGAAGCAGGTTGGGGAAGCAGGCGAGTGTTCCAGACCGGACTTCGTGATGGGCCTGGCCCATCCCTGGTAGAGCGCAGGGATGGGACCCCGTCAAGTCGAGGATCCACGGGCGTTGTCCTCGCTGCATTCCATTTTGTGGAGTGCCTCTTGGCGGCGATCGGGTGCGGTCACTCACAGTGCCCTTCACGGCCCCGAGGTGGGGGCGGCCCAGCAGACGTGCGGCGCCCGAATGTCTTCGCCGGGCTTTTTCCGGCCAATTCTCACGAGCGTTCTGCCCAAACCAGGATTGGCTCGGAAATGACGCGGCCCACCCCGGCATGCAGGCGCATTGGAGCGTTCCCGGAGCAGAGATGAAGAACGGGTGGTGGCCTGGTGTGCGCCTCTGTCGTTCTGGTAGATAGGCCGGCCAAGAATGGGGATGACCTCATCTTGGTCATACAGGTTGATCTCACTCTGAGGGTTGTCCGAAGCACCAGAGGGGCCGATGGAGACTGCGTGCTTGGGAGATGCGTGGCTGCGGGTCTAAGGGTTTCCCATATGGAGGCCATGAGGGACAGGACCCCGGAAGCAGGTTGGGGTAGCAGGCGAGTGTTCCAGACCGGACTTCGTGATGGGCCTGGCCCATCCCTGGTAGAGCGCAGGGATGGGACCCCGTCAAGTCGAGGATCCACGGGCGTTGTCCTCGCTGCATTCCATCTTGTGGAGTGCCTCTTGGCGGCGATCGGGTGCGGGCCCTCACAGTGCCCTTCACGGCCCCGAGGTGGGGGCGGCCCAGCAGACGTGCGGCGCCCGAATGACTTCGCCGGGCTTTTTCCGGCCAATTCTCACGATCGTTCTGCCCAAACCAGGATTGGCTCGGAAAAGACGCGGCCCACCCCGGCATGCCGGCGCATTGGAGCGTTCCCGGAGCAGAGATGAAGAACGGGTGGTGGCCTGGTGTGCGCCTCTGTCTTTCGGGTAGATGGGCCGGCCAAGGATGGGGATGACCTCATCTTGGTCATACAGGTTGATCTCCCTCTGAGGGTTGTCCGAAGCACCAGAGGGTCCGATGGAGACTGCGTGGTTGGGAGATGCGTGGCTGCGGGTCTATGGGTTTCCCATATGGAGGCCATGAGGGACAGGACCCCGGAAGCAGGTTGGGGTAGCAGGCGAGTGTTCCAGACCGGACTTCGTGATGGGCCTGGCCCATCCCTGGTAGAACGCAGGGATGGGACCCCGTCAAGTCGAGGATCCACGGGCGTTGTCCTCGCTGCATTCCATCTTGTGGAGTGCCTCTTGGCGGCGATCGGGTGCGGGCCCTCACAGTGCCCTTCACGGCCCCGAGGTGGGGGCGGCCCAGCAGACGTGCGGCGCCCGAATGACTTCGCCGGGCTTTTTCCGGCCAATTCTCACGATCGTTCTGCCCAAACCAGGATTGGCTCGGAAAAGACGCGGCCCACCCCGGCATGCCGGCGCATTGGAGCGTTCCCGGAGCAGAGATGAAGAACGGGTGGTGGCCTGGTGTGCGCCTCTGTCGTTCGGGTAGATGGGCCGGCCAAGAATGGGGATGACCTCATCTTGGTCATACAGGTTGATCTCACTCTGAGGGTTGTCCGAAGCACCAGAGGGGCCGATGGAGACTGCGTGGTTGGGAGATGCGTGGCTGCGGGTCTATGGGTTTCCCATATGGAGGCCATGAGGGACAGGACCCCGGAAGCAGGTTGGGGAAGAAGGCGAGTGTTCCAGACCTGACTTCGAGATGGGCCTGGCCCCGTAGTAGAGCGCAGGAATGGGACCCCGGCAAGTCGAGGATCCACGGGCGTTGTCCTCGCTGCATTCCATCTTGTGGAGTGCCTCTTGGCGGCGATCGGGTGCGGGTACTCACAGTGCCCTTCAGGGCCTTGAGGTGGGTGCGGCCCAGCAGAAGTGCGGCGCCCGAATGACTTCGTCGGGCTTTTTCTGGCCAATTCTCACGAGCGTTCTGCCCAAACCAGGATTGGTTTGGGCAGAACGCTCGTGAGAATTGGCCGGCGTAGGACAGCCCTGCGGACCGCCGTGCTCTCCATGGCCCAGGGCCCTTTCTAGCCCAGGGCATGTTGCTGCCGCCAAGAAATGGCTCGTAAAAGACGCGGCCCACCCCGGCACGCCGGCGCATTGGAGCGTTCCCGGAGCAGAGCTGAAGAACGGGTGGTGGCCTGGTGTGCGCCTCTGTCTTTCGGGTAGATGGGCCGGCCAAGGATGGGGATGACCTCATCTTGGTATTACAGTTGATCTCACTCTGAGGGTTGTCCGAAGCACCAGAGGGGCCGATGGAGACTGCGTGGTTGGGTGATGCGTGACTGCGGCTCTAAGGGTTTCCCATATGGAGGCCATGAGGGACAGGACCCCGGAAGCAGGTTGGGGAAGCAGGCAAGTGTTCCAGACCGGACTTCGTGATGGGCCTGGCCCCGTGGTAGAGCGCAGGGATGGGAACCCGGCAAGTCGAGGATCCACGGGCGTTGTCCTCGCTGCATTGCATCTTGTGGAGTGCCTCTTGGCGGCGATCGGGTGCGGGCACTCACAGTACCCTTCAGGGCCCCGAGGTGGGGGCGGCCCAGCAGGCGTGCGGCGCCCGAATGACTTCGCCGGGCTTTTTCCGGCCAATTCTCACGAGCGTTCTGCCCAAACCAGGATTGGGTCGTAAAACATCCCTGCGGACCGCCGTGCTCTCCATGGCCCAGGGCCCTTTCTCGCCCAGGGCATGTTGCTGCCGCCAAGAAATGGCTCGGAAAAGAAGCGGCCCACCACGGCACGCCGGCGCATTGGAGCGTTCCCGGAGCAGAGTTGAAGAACGGGTGGTGGCCTGGTGTGCGCCTCTCTCTTTCGGGTAGATGGGCCGGCCAAGGATGGGGATGACCTCATCTTGGTCATACAGCTTTATCTCCCTCTGAGGGTTGTCCGACGCACCAGAGGGGCCGATGGAGACTGCGTGGTTTGGAGATGCGTGGCTGCGGGTCTAAGGGTTTCCCATATGGAGGCCATGAGAGACAGGACCCCGGAAGCAGGTTGGGGAAGCAGGCGAGTGTTCCAGACCGGACTTCGGGACGGGCCTGGCCCCGTGGTAGAGCGCAGGGATGGGACCCCGGCAAGTCGAGGATCCACGGGCGTTGTCCTCGCTGCATTGCATCTTGTGGAGTGCCTCTTGGCAGCGATCGCGTGCGGGCACTCACAGTGCCCTTCAGGGCCCCGAGTTGGGGGCGGCCCAGCAGCCGTGCGGCGCCCGAATGACTTCGCCGGGCTTTTTCCGGCCAATTTTCATGAGCGTTGTGCCCAAACCAGGATTGGTTTGGGCAGAACGCTCGTGAGAATTGGCCGGCGTAGGACAGCCCTGCGAACCGCCGTGCTCTCCATGGCCCAGGGCCCTTTCGCGCCCAGGGCATGTTGCTGCCGCCAAGAAATGGCTCGGAAAAGACGCGGCCCACCTCGGCAGCCGGCGCATTGGAGCGTTCCCGGAGCAGAGTTGAAGAACGGGTGGTGGCCTGGTGTGCGCCTCTGTCTTTCGGGTAGATGGGCCGGCCAAGGATGGGGATGACCTCATCTTGGTCATACAGGTTTATGTCACTCTGAGGGTTGTCTGAAGCACCAGAGGGGCCGATGGAGACTGCGTGGTTGGGAGATGCGTGGCTCGGGTCTAAGGGTTTCCGATATGGAGGCCATGAGGGACAGGACCCCGGAATCAGTTTGGGGAAGCAGGCGAGTGTTCCAGACCGGACTTCGTGATGGGACTGGCACCGTGGTAGAGTGCAAGGATGGGACCCCGGCAAGTCGAGGATCCACGGGCGTTGTCCTTGCTGCATTCCATCTTGTGGTGTGCCTCCTTGCGGCGATCGGGTGCGGGCACTCACAGTGCCCTTCAGGGCCCCCAGGTGGGGGCGGCCCAGCAGAAGTGCGGCGCCCGAATGACTTCGCCTGGATTCTTCCGGCCAATTCTCACGAGCGTTCTGCCCAAATCAGGATTGGTTTGGGCAGAACGCTCGTGAGAATTGGACGGCGTAGGATAGCCCTGCGGACCGCTGTGCTCTCCATGGCCCAGGGCCCTTTCTCGCCCAGGGCATGTTGCTGCCGCCAAGAAATGGCTCGGAAAAGACGCGGCCCACCCCGGCACGCCGGCGCATTGGAGCGTTCATGGAGCAGAGTTGAAGAACGAGTGGTGGCCTGGTGTGCGCCTCTGTCTTTCGGGTAGAAGGGCCGGCCAAGGATGGGGATGACCTCATCTTGGTCATACAGGTTTATCTCACTCTGAGGGTTGTCCGAAGCACCAGAGGGGCCGATGGAGACTGCGTGGTTGGGAGATGCGTGGCTGCGGGTCTAAGGGTTTCCCATATGGAGGCCATGAGGGACTGGACCCCGGAAGCAGGTTGGGGAAGCAGGCGAGTGTTCCAGATCGGACTTCGTGATGGGCCTGGCCCCGTGGTAGAGCTCACGGATGGAACCCCCGCAAGTCGAGGATCCACGGGCGTTGTCCTCGCTGCATTCCATCTTGTGGAGTGCCTCTTGGCGGCGATCGGGTGCGGGCACTCACAGTGCCCTTCAGGGCCCCGAGGTGGGGGCGGACCAGCAGACGTGCGTTGCCCGAATGACTTCGCCGGGCTTTTTCCGGCCAATTCTCACGAGCGTTCGGCCCAAACCAGGATTGGTTTGGGCAGAACGCTCGTGAGAATTGGCCGGCGTAGGACAGCCCTGCGGACCGCCGTGCTCTCCATGGCCCAGGGCCCTTTCTCGCCCAGGGCATGTTGCTGCCGCCAAGAAATGGGTCGGAAAAGACACGGCCCACCTCGGCACGCCGGCGCATTGGAGCGTTCCCGGAGCAGAGTTGAAGAACGGGTGGTGGCCTGGTGTGCGCCTCTGTCTTTCGGGTAGATGGGCCGGCCAAGGATGGGGATGACCTCATCTTGGTCATACATGTTGATCTCCCTCTGAGGGTTGTCCGAAGCACCAGAGGGGCCGATGGAGACTGCGTGGTTGGGAGATGCGTGGCTGCGGGTCTATGGGTTTCCCATATGGAGGCCATGAGGGACAGGACCCCGGAAGCAGGTTGGGGTAGCAGGCGAGTGTTCCAGACCGGACTTCGTGATGGGCCTGGCCCATCCCTGGTAGAGCGCACGGATGGGACCCCGGCAAGTCGAGGATCCACGGGCGTTGTCCTCGCTGCATTCCATCTTGTGGAGTGCCTCTTGGCGGCGATCGGGTGCGGGCCCTCACAGTGCCCTTCACGGCCCCGAGGTGGGGGCGGCCCAGCAGACGTGCGGCGCCCGAATGACTTCGCCGGGCTTTTTCCGGCCAATTCTCACGATCGTTCTGCCCAAACCAGGATTGGCTCGGAAAAGACGCGGCCCACCCCGGCATGCCGGCGCATTGGAGCGTTCCCGGAGCAGAGATGAAGAACGGGTGGTGGCCTGGTGTGCGCCTCTGTCTTTCGGGTAGATGGGCCGGCCAAGGATGCGGATGACCTCATCTTGGTCATACAGGTTGATCTCCCTCTGAGGGTTGTCCGAAGCACCAGAGGGGCCGATGGAGACTGCGTGGTTGGGAGATGCGTGGCTGCGGGTCTATGGGTTTCCCATATGGAGGCCATGAGGGACAGGACCCCGGAAGCAGGTTGGGGAAGCAGGCGAGTGTTCCAGACCGGACTTCGACATGGGCCTGGCCCCGTGGTAGAGCGCACGGATGGGACCCCGGCAAGTCGAGGATCCACGGGCGTTGTCCTCGCTGCATTCCATCTTGTGGAGTGCCTCTTGGCGGCGATCGGGTGCGGGCACTCACAGTGCCCTTCAGGGCCCCGAGGTGGGGGCGGCCCAGCAGACGTGCGGCGCCCGAATGACTTCGCCGGGCTTTTTTCGGCCAATTCTCACGAGCGTTCTGCCCAAACCAGGATTGGTTTGGGCAGAACGCTCGTGAGAATTGGCCGGCGTAGGACAGCCCTGCGGACCGCCGTGCTCTCCATGGCCCAGGGCCCTTTCTCGCCCAGGGCTTGTTGCTGTCGCCAAGAAATGGCTCAGAAAAGACGCGGCCCAACCCGGCACGCCGGCGCATTGGAGCGTTCCCGGAGCAGAGTTGAAGAACGGGTGGTGGCCTGGTGTGCGCCTCTGTCTTTCGGGTAGATGGGCCGGCCAAGGATGCGGATGACCTCATCTTGGTCATACAGGTTGATCTCCCTCTGAGGGTTGTCCGAAGCACCAGAGGGGCCGATGGAGACTGCGTGGTTGGGAGATGCGTGGCTGCGGGTCAAAGGGTTTCCCATTTGGAGGCCATGAGGGACAGGACCCCGGAAGCAGGTTGGGGAAGCAGGCGAGTGTTCCAGACCGGACTTCGTGATGGGCCTGGCCCCGTGGTAGAGCGCAGGGATGGGACCCCCGCAAGTCGAGGATCCACGGACGTTGTCCTCGCTGCATTCCATCTTATGGAGTGCCTCTTGTCGGCGATCAGGTGCGGGAACTCACAGTGCCCTTCAGGGCCCCGAGGTGGGGGCGGCCCAGCAGACGTGCGGCGCCCGAATGACTTCGCCGGGCTTTTTCCGGCCAATTCTCACGAGCGTTCTGCCCAAACCAGGATTGGCTCGGAAAAGACGCGGCCCACTCCGGCATGCCGGCGTATTGGAGCGTTCCCGGAGCAGAGATGAAGAACGGGTGGTGGACTGGTGTGCGCCTCAGTCGTTCGGGTAGATGGGCCGGCCAAGAATGGGGATGACCTCATCTTGGTCATACAGGTTGATCTCATTCTGAGGGTTGTCCGAAGCACCAGAGGGGCCGATGGAGACTGCGTGGTTGGGAGATGCGTGGCTGCGGGTCTAAGGGTTTCCCATATGGAGGCAATGAGGGACAGGACCCCGGAAGCAGGTTGGGGAAGCAGGCGAGTGTTCCAGACCGGACTTCGAGATGGGCCTGGCCCCGTAGTAGAGCGCAGGAATGGGACCCCGGCAAGTCGAGGATCCACGGGCGTTGTCCTCGCTGCATTCCATCTTGTGGAGTGCCTCTTGGCGGCGATCGGGGGCGGGCACTCACAGTGCCCTTCAGGGCCCCGAGGTGGGGGCGGCCCAGCAGAGGTGCGGCGCCCGAATGACTTCGCCGGGCTTTTTCCGGCCAATTCTCACGAGCGTTCTGCCCAAACCAGGATTGGTTTGGGCAGAACGCTCGTGAGAATTGGCCGGCGTAGGACAGCCCTGTGGACCGCCGTGCTCTCCATGGCCCAGGGCCCTTTCTCGCCCAGGGCATGTTGCTGCCGCCAAGAAATGGCTCGGAAAAGACGCGGCCCACCCCGGCACGCCGGCGCATTGGAGCGTTCCCGGAGCAGAGTTGAAGAACGGGTGGTGGCCTGGTGTGCGCCTCTGTCTTTCGGGTAGATGGGCCGGCCAAGGATGGGGATGGCCTCATCTTGGTCATACAGGTTGATCTCACTCTGAGGGTTGTCCGAAGCACCAGAGGGGCCGATGGAGACTGCGTGGTTGGGAGATGCGTGGCTGCGGGTCTAAGGGTTTCCCATATGGAGGCCATGAGGGACAAGACCCCGGAAGCAGGTTGGGGAAGCAGGCGAGTGTTCCAGACCGGACTTCGTGATGGGCCTGGCCCCGCGGTAGGGCGCAGGGATGGGACCCCGGCAAGTCGAGGATCCACGGGCGTTGTCCTCGCTGCATTCCATCTTGTGGAGTGCCTCTTGGCGGCGATCGGGTGCGGGCACTCACAGTGCCCTTCAGGGCCCCGAGGTGGGGGCGGCCCAGCAGACGTGCGGCGCCCGAATGACTTCGCCGGGCTTTTTCCGGTCAATTCTCACGAGCGTTCCGCCCAAACCAGGATTGGTTTGGGCGGAACGCTCGTGAGAATTGGCCGGCGTAGGACAGCCCTACGGACCGCCGTACTCTCCATGGCCCAGGGCCCTTTTTCGCCCTGGGCATGTTGCTGCCACCAAGAAATGGCTCGGAAAAGACGCGGCCCAACCCGTCACGCCGGTGCATTGGAGCGTTCCCGGAGCTGAGTTGAAGAACCGGTGGTGGCCTGGTGTGCGCCTCTATCTTTCGGGTAGATGGGCCGGCCAAGGATGGGGATGGCCTCAACTTGGTCATACAGGTTGATCTCACTCTGAGGGTTGTCCGAAGCACCAGAGGGGCCGATGGAGACTGCGTGGTTGGGAGATGCGTGGCTGCGGGTCTAAGGGTTTCCCATATGGAGGCCATGAGGGACAAGACCCCGGAAGCAGGTTGGGGAAGCAGGCGAGTGTTCCAGACCGGACTTCGTGATGGGCCTGGCCCCGCGGTAGGGCGCAGGGATGGGACCCCGGCAAGTCGAGGATCCACGGGCATTGTCCTCGCTGCATTCCATCTTGTGGAGTGCCTCTTGGCGGCGATCGGGTGCGGGCACTCACAGTGCCCTTCAGGGCCCCGAGGTGGGGGCGGCCCAGCAGACGTGCGGCGCCCGAATGACTTCGCCGGGCTTTTTCTGGCCAATTCTCACGAGCATTCTGCCCAAACCAGGATTGGCTCGGAAAAGACGCGTCCCACTCCGGCATGCCGGCGTATTGGAGCGTTCCCGGAGCAGAGATGAAGAACGGGTGGTGGACTGGTGTGCGCCTCAGTCGTTCGGGTAGATGGGCCGGCCAAGAATGGGGATGACCTCATCTTGGTCATACAGGTTGATCTCATTCTGAGGGTTGTCCGAAGCACCAGAGGGGCCGATGGAGACTGCGTGGTTGGGAGATGCGTGGCTGCGGGTCTAAGGGTTTCCCATATGGAGGCAATGAGGGACAGGACCCCGGAAGCAGGTTGGGGAAGCAGGCGAGTGTTCCAGACCGGACTTCGAGATGGGCCTGGCCCCGTAGTAGAGCGCAGGAATGGGACCCCGGCAAGTCGAGGATCCACGGGCGTTGTCCTCGCTGCATTCCATCTTGTGGAGTGCCTCTTGGCGGCGATCGGGGGCGGGCACTCACAGTGCCCTTCAGGGCCCCGAGGTGGGGGCGGCCCAGCAGAGGTGCGGCGCCCGAATGACTTCGCCGGGCTTTTTCCGGCCAATTCTCACGAGCGTTCTGCCCAAACCAGGATTGGTTTGGGCAGAACGCTCGTGAGAATTGGCCGGCGTAGGACAGCCCTGTGGACCGCCGTGCTCTCCATGGCCCAGGGCCCTTTCTCGCCCAGGCATGTTGCTGCCGCCAAGAAATGGCTCGGAAAAGACGCGGCCCACCCCGGCACGCCGGCGCATTGGAGCGTTCCCGGAGCAGAGTTGAAGAACGGGTGGTGGCCTGGTGTGCGCCTCGGTCTTTCGGGTAGATGGGCCGGCCAAGGATGGGGATGGCCTCATCTTGGTCATACAGGTTGATCTCACTCTGAGGGTTGTCCGAAGCACCAGAGGGGCCGATGGAGACTGCGTGGTTGGGAGATGCGTGGCTGCGGGTCTAAGGGTTTCCCATATGGAGGCCATGAGGGACAAGACCCCGGAAGCAGGTTGGGGAAGCAGGCGAGTGTTCCAGACCGGACTTCGTGATGGGCCTGGCCCCGCGGTAGGGCGCAGGGATGGGACCCCGGCAAGTCGAGGATCCACGGGCGTTGTCCTCGCTGCATCCCATCTTGTGGAGTGCCTCTTGGCGGCGATCGGGTGCGGGCACTCACAGTGCCCTTCAGGGCCCCGAGGTGGGGGCGGCCCAGCAGACGTGCGGCGCCCGAATGACTTCGCCGGGCTTTTTCCGGTCAATTCTCACGAGCGTTCCGCCCAAACCAGGATTGGTTTGGGCGGAACGCTCGTGAGAATTGGCCGGCGTAGGACAGCCCTACGGACCGCCGTACTCTCCATGGCCCAGGGCCCTTTTTCGCCCTGGGCATGTTGCTGCCACCAAGAAATGGCTCGGAAAAGACGCGGCCCAACCCGTCACGCCGGTGCATTGGAGCGTTCCCGGAGCAGAGTTGAAGAACCGGTGGTGGCCTGGTGTGCGCCTCTATCTTTCGGGTAGATGGGCCGGCCAAGGATGGGGATGGCCTCATCTTGGTCATACAGGTTGATCTCACTCGGAGGGTTGTCCGAAGCACCAGAGGGGCCGATGGAGACTGCGTGGTTGGCAGATGCGTGGCTACGGGTCTAAGGGTTTCCCATATGGAGGCCATGAGGGACAGGACCCCGGAAGCAGGTTGGGGAAGCAGGCGAGTGTTCCCGACCAGACTTCGTGATGGGCCTGGCCCCATGGTAGAGCGCACGGATGGGACCCCGGCAAGTCGAGGATCCACGGGCGTTGTCCTCGCTGCATTCCATCTTGTGGAGTGCCTATTGGCGGCGATCGGGTGCGGGAACTCACAGTGCCCTTCAGGGCTCCGAGGTGGGGGCGGCCCAGCAGACGTGCGGCGCCCGAATGACTTCGCCGGGCTTTTTTCGGCCAATTCTCACGAGCGTTCTGCCCAAACCAGGATTGGTTTGGGCAGAACGCTCGTGAGAATTGGCCGGCGTAGGACAGCCCTGCGGACCGCCGTGCTCTCCATGGCCCAGGGCCCTTTCTCGCCCAGGACATGTTGCTGTCGCCAAGAAATGGCTCGGAAAAGACGCAGCCCACTCCGGCACGCCGGCGCATTGGAGCGTTCCCGGAGCAGAGTTGAAGAACGGGTGGTGGCCTGGTGTGCGCCTCTGTCTTTCGGGTAGATGGGCCGGCCAAGGATGGGGATGACCTCATCTTGGTCATACAGGTTGATCTCACTGTGAGGGTTGTCCGAAGCACCAGAGGGGCCGATGGAGACTGCTTGGTTGGGAGATGCGTGGCTGCGGGTCTAAGGGTTTCCCATATGGAGGCCATGAGGGACAGGACCCCGGAAGCAGGTTGGGGAAGCAGGCGAGTGTTCCAGATCGGACTTCGTGATGGGCCTGGCCCCGTGGTAGAGCTCACGGATGGAACCCCCGCAAGTCGAGGATCCACGGCCGTTGTCCTCACTGCATTCCATCTTGTGGAGTGCCTCTTGGCGGCGATCGGGTGCGGGCACTCACAGTGCCCTTCAGGGCCCCGAGGTGGGGGCGGCCCAGCAGACGTGCAGCGCCCGAATGACTTCGCCGGGCTTTTTCCGGCCAATTCTCATGAGCGTTCTCCCCAAACCAGGATTGGTTTGGGCAGAACGCTCGTGAGAATTGGCCGGCGTAGGACAGCCCTGCGGACCGCCGTGCTCTCCATGGCCCAGGACCCTTTCTCGCCCAGGGCATGTTGCTGCCGCCAAGAAATGGCTCGGAAAAGACGCGGCCCACCCCGGCACGCCGGTGCATTGGAGCGTTCATGGAGCAGAGTTGAAGAACGGGTGGTGGCCTGGTGTGCGCCTCTTTCTTTCGGGTAGAAGGGCCGGCCAAGGATGGGGATGACCTCATCTTGGTCATACAGGTTTATCTCACTCTGAGGGTTGTCCGAAGCACCAGAGGGGCCGATGGAGACTGCGTGGTTGGGAGATGCGTGGCTGCGGGTCTAAGGGATTCCCATATGGAGGCCATGAGGGACTGGACCCCGGATGCAGGTTGGGGAAGCAGGCGAGTGTTCCAGACCGGACTTCTTGATGGGCCTGGCCCCGTGATAGAGCGCTGGGATGGGACCCCGGCAAGTCGAGGATCCACGGGCGTTGTCCTCGCTGCATTCCATCTTGTGGAGTGCCTCTTGGCGGCGATCGTGTGCGGGCACTCACAGTGCCCTTCAGGGCCCCGAGGTGGGGGCGGCCCAGCAGACGTGCGGCGCCCGAATGACTTCGCCGGGATTCTTCCGGCCAATTCTCACGAGCGTTCTGCCCAAACCAGGATTGGTTTGGGCAGAACGCTCGTGAGAATTGGCCGGCGTAGGACAGCCCTGCGGACCGCCGTGCTCTCCATGGCCCAGGGCCCTTTCTCGCCCAGGGCATGTTGCTGCCGCCTATAAATGGCTCGGAAAAGACGCGGCCCACTCCGGCATGCCGGCGTATTGGAGCGTTCCCGGAGCAGAGATGAAGAACGGGTGGTGGACTGGTGTGCGCCTCAGTCGTTCGGGTAGATGGGCCGGCCAAGGATGGGGATGACCTCATCTTGGTCATACAGGTTGATCTCATTCTGAGGGTTGTCCGAAGCACCAGAGGGGCCGATGGAGACTGCGTGGTTGGGAGATGCGTGGCTGCGGGTCTAAGGGTTTCCCATACGGAGGCCATGAGGGACAGGACCCCGGAAGCAGGTTGGGGAAGCAGGCGAGTGTTCCAGACCGGACTTCGTGATGGGCCTGGCCCCGTGGTAGAGCGCAGGGATGGGACCCCGGCAAGTCGAGGATCCACGGGCGTTGTCCTCGTTGCATTCCATCTTGTGGAGTGCCTCTTGGCGGCGATCGGGTGCGGGCACTCACAGCGCCCTTCAGGGCCCCGAGGTGGGGGCGGCCCAGTAGACGTGCGGCGCCCAAATGACTTCGCCGTGCTTTTTCCGGCCAATTCTCGCGAGCGTTCTGCCCAAACCAGAATTGGTTTGGGCAGAACGCTCGCGAGAATTGGCCTGCGTAGGACAGCCCTGCGGACCGCCGTGCTCTCCATGGCCCAGGGCCCTTTTTCGCCCTGGGCATGTTGCTGCCGCCAAGAAATGGCTCGGAAAAGACGTGGCCCACCCCGGCATGCCGGCGCATTGGAGCGTTCCCGGAGCAGAGTTGAAGAACGGGTGGTGGCCCGGTGTGCGCCTCTGTCTTTCGGGTAGATGGGCCGGCCAAGGATGGGGATGACCTCATCTTGGTCATACAGGTTGATCTCACTCTGAGGGTTGTCCGAAGCACCAGAGGGGCCGATGGAGACTGCGTGGTTGGGAGATGCGTGGCTGCGGGTCTAAGGGTTTCCCATACGGAGGCCATGAGGGACAGGACCCCGGAAGCAGGTTGGGGAAGCAGGCGAGTGTTCCTGACCGGACTTCGAGATGGGCCTGGCCCCGTGGTAGAGCACAGGGATGGGACCCCGGCAAGTCGAGGATCCACGGGCGTTGTCCTCGCTGCATTCCATCTTGTGGAGTGCCTCTTGGCGGCGATCGGGTGCGGGCACTCACAGTGCGCTTCAGGGCCCCGAGGTGGGGGCGGCCCAGCAGACGTGCGGTGACCGAATGACTTCGCCGGGCTTTTTCCGGCCAATTCTCACGAGCGTTCCGCCCAAACCAGGATTGGTTTGGGCGGAACGCTCGTGAGAATTGGCCGGCGTAAGACAGCCCTACGGACCGCCGTGCTCTCAATGGCCCAGGGCCCTTTTTCGCCCTGGGCATGTTGCTGCAGCCAAGAAATGGCTCGGAAAAGACGCGGCCCAACCCGGCACGCCGGTGCATTG
Organism: Mustela lutreola; assembly: GCF_030435805.1. Lineage (NCBI taxonomy): Eukaryota > Metazoa > Chordata > Mammalia > Carnivora > Mustelidae > Mustela > Mustela lutreola. The sequence goes on along the minus strand of NC_081296.1, from coordinate 468,403 downwards.
GAGCGTTCCCGGAGCAGAGTTGAAGAACGGGTGGTGGCCTGGTGTGCGCCTCTATCTTTCGGGTAGATGGGCCGGCCAAGGATGGGGATGGCCTCATCTTGGTCATACAGGTTGATCTCACTCTGAGGGTTGTCCGAAGCACCAGAGGGGCCGATGGAGACTGCGTGGTTGGGATATGCGTGGCTTCGGGTCTAAGGGTTTCCGATATGGAGGCCATGAGGGAGAGGACCCCGGAAGCAGTTTGGGGAAGCAGGCGAGTGTTCCCGACCGGACTTCGTGATGGGCCTGGCCCCGTGGTAGAGCGCACGGATGGGACCCCGGCAAGTCGAGGATCCACGGGCGTTGTCCTCGAGCATTCCATCTTGTGGAGTGCCTCTTGGTGGCGATCGGGTGCGGGCACTCACAGTGCCCTTCAGGGCCCCGAGGTGGGGGCGGCCCAGCAGACGTGCGGCGCCCGAATGACTTCGCCGGGCTTTTTCCGGCCAATTCTCACGAGCGTTCTGCCCAAACCAGGATTGGCTCGGAAAAGACGCGGCCCACTCCGGCATGCCGGCGTATTGGAGCGTTCCCGGAGCAGAGATGAAGAACGGGTGGTGGACTGGTGTGCGCCTCTGTCGTTCGGGTAGATGGGCCGGCCAAGAATGGGGATGACCTCATCTTGGTCATATAGGTTGATCTCATTCTGAGGGTTGTCCGAAGCACCAGAGGGGCCGATGGAGACTGCGTGGTTGGGAGATGCGTGGCTGCGGGTCTAAGGGTTTCCCATATGGAGGCAATGAGGGACAGGACCCCGGAAGCAGGTTGGGGAAGCAGGCGAGTGTTCCAGACCGGACTTCGAGATGGGCCTGGCCCCGTAGTAGAGCGCAGGAATGGGACCCCGGCAAGTCGAGGATCCACGGGCGTTGTCCTCGCTGCATTCCATCTTGTGGAGTGCCTCTTGGCGGCGATCGGGGGCGGGCACTCACAGTGCCCTTCAGGGCCCCGAGGTGGGGGCGGCCCAGCAGAGGTGCGGCGCCCGAATGACTTCGCCGGGCTTTTTCCGGCCAATTCTCACGAGCGTTCTGCCCAAACCAGGATTGGTTTGGGCAGAACGCTCGTGAGAATTGGCCGGCGTAGGACAGCCCTGCGGACCGCCGTGCTCTCCATGGCCCAGGGCCCTTTCTCGCCCAGGGCATGTTGCTGCCGCCAAGAAATGGCTCGGAAAAGACGCGGCCCAACCCGGCACGCCGGTGCATTGGAGCGTTCCCGGAGCAGAGTTGAAGAACCGGTGGTGGCCTGGTGTGCGCCTCTATCTTTCGGGTAGATGGGCCGGCCAAGGATGGGGATGGCCTCATCTTGGTCATACAGGTTGATCTCACTCTGAGAGTTGTCCGAAGCACCAGAGGGGCCGATGGAGACTGCGTGGTTGGCAGATGCGTGGCTACGGGTCTAAGGGTTTCCCATATGGAGGCCATGAGGGACAGGACCCCGGAAGCAGGTTGGGGAAGCAGGCGAGTGTTCCCGACCGGACTTCGTGATGGGCCTGGGCCGTGGTAGAGCGCACGGATGGGACCCCGGCAAGTCGAGGATCCACGGGCGTTGTCCTCGCAGCATTCCATCTTGTGGAGTGCCTCTTGGCGGCGATCGGGTGCGGGCACTCACAGTGCCCTTCAGGGCCCCGAGGTGGGGGCGGCCCAGCAGACGTGCGGCGCCCGAATGACTTCGCCGGGCTTTTTTCGGCCAATTCTCACGAGCGTTCTGCCCAAACCAGGATTGGTTTGGGCAGAACGCTCGTGAGAATTGGCCGGCTTAGGACAGCCCTGCGGACCGCCGTGCTCTCCATGGCCCAGGGCCCTTTCTCGCCCAGGGCATGTTGCTGTCGCCAAGAAATGGCTCAGAAAAGACGCGGCCCAACCCGGCACGCCGGCGCATTGGAGCGTTCCCGGAGCAGAGTTGAAGAACGGGTGGTGGCCTGGTGTGCGCCTCTGTCTTTCGGGTAGATGGGCCGGCCAAGGATGGGAATGACCTCATCTTGGTCATACAGGTTTATGTCACTCTGAGGGTTTTTCGAAGCACCAGAGGGGCCGATGGAGACTGCGTGGTTGGGAGATGCGTGGCTGCGGGTCAAAGGGTTTCCCATTTGGAGGCCATGAGGGACAGGACCCCGGAAGCAGGTTGGGGAAGCAGGCGAGTGTTCCAGACCGGACTTCGTGATGGGCCTGGCCCCGTGGTAGAGCGCAGGGATGGGACCCCCGCAAGTCGAGGATCCACGGACGTTGTCCTCGCTGCATTCCATCTTATGGAGTGCCTCTTGTCGGCGATCAGGTGCGGGAACTCACAGTGCCCTTCAGGGCCCCGAGGTGGGGGCGGCCCAGCAGACGTGCGGCGCCCGAATGACTTCGCCGGGCTTTTTCCGGCCAATTCTCACGACCATTCTGCCCAAACCAGGATTGGCTCGGAAAAGACGCGGCCCACTCCGGCATGCCGGCGTATTGGAGCGTTCCCGGAGCAGAGTTGAAGAACGGGTGGTGGCCTGGTGTGCGCCTCTGTCTTTCGGGTAGATGGGCCGGCCAAGGATGGGGATGACCTCATCTTGGTCATACAGGTTTATGTCACTCTGAGGGTTGTCTGAAGCACCAGAGGGGCCGATGGAGACTGCGTGGTTGGGAGATGCGTGGCTCGGGTCTAAGGGTTTCCGATATGGAGGCCATGAGGGACAGGACCCCGGAATCAGTTTGGGGAAGCAGGCGAGTGTTCCAGACCGGACTTCGTGATGGGACTGGCACCGTGGTAGAGTGCAAGGATGGGACCCCGGCAAGTCGAGGATCCACGGGCGTTGTCCTTGCTGCATTCCATCTTGTGGTGTGCCTCCTTGCGGCGATCGGGTGCGGGCACTCACAGTGCCCTTCAGGGCCCCCAGGTGGGGGCGGCCCAGCAGAAGTGCGGCGCCCGAATGACTTCGCCGGGATTCTTCCGGCCAATTCTCACGAGCGTTCTGCCCAAATCAGGATTGGTTTGGGCAGAACGCTCGTGAGAATTGGACGGCGTAGGATAGCCCTGCGGACCGCTGTGCTCTCCATGGCCCAGGGCCCTTTCTCGCCCAGGGCATGTTGCTGCCGCCAAGAAATGGCTCGGAAAAGACGCGGCCCACCCCGGCACGCCGGCGCATTGGAGCGTTCATGGAGCAGAGTTGAAGAACGGGTGGTGGCCTGGTGTGCGCCTCTGTCTTTCGGGTAGAAGGGCCGGCCAAGGATGGGGATGACCTCATCTTGGTCATACAGGTTTATCTCACTCTGAGGGTTGTCCGAAGCACCAGAGGGGCCGATGGAGACTGCGTGGTTGGGAGATGCGTGGCTGCGGGTCTAAGGGTTTCCCATATGGAGGCCATGAGGGACTGGACCCCGGAAGCAGGTTGGGGAAGCAGGCGAGTGTTCCAGATCGGACTTCGTGATGGGCCTGGCCCCGTGGTAGAGCTCACGGATGGAACCCCCGCAAGTCGAGGATCCACGGGCGTTGTCCTCGCTGCATTCCATCTTGTGGAGTGCCTCTTGGCGGCGATCGGGTGCGGGCACTCACAGTGCCCTTCAGGGCCCCGAGGTGGGGGCGGACCAGCAGACGTGCGTTGCCCGAATGACTTCGCCGGGCTTTTTCCGGCCAATTCTCACGAGCGTTCGGCCCAAACCAGGATTGGTTTGGGCAGAACGCTCGTGAGAATTGGCCGGCGTAGGACAGCCCTGCGGACCGCCGTGCTCTCCATGGCCCAGGGCCCTTTCTCGCCCAGGGCATGTTGCTGCCGCCAAGAAATGGGTCGGAAAAGACACGGCCCACCTCGGCACGCCGGCGCATTGGAGCGTTCCCGGAGCAGAGTTGAAGAACGGGTGGTGGCCTGGTGTGCGCCTCTGTCTTTCGGGTAGATGGGCCGGCCAAGGATGGGGATGACCTCATCTTGGTCATACAGGTTGATCTCCCTCTGAGGGTTGTCCGAAGCACCAGAGGGGCCGATGGAGACTGCGTGGTTGGGAGATGCGTGGCTGCGGGTCTATGGGTTTCCCATATGGAGGCCATGAGGGACAGGACCCCGGAAGCAGGTTGGGGTAGCAGGCGAGTGTTCCAGACCGGACTTCGTGATGGGCCTGGCCCATCCCTGGTAGAGCGCACGGATGGGACCCCGGCAAGTCGAGGATCCACGGGCGTTGTCCTCGCTGCATTCCATCTTGTGGAGTGCCTCTTGGCGGCGATCGGGTGCGGGCCCTCACAGTGCCCTTCACGGCCCCGAGGTGGGGGCGGCCCAGCAGACGTGCGGCGCCCGAATGACTTCGCCGGGCTTTTTCCGGCCAATTCTCACGATCGTTCTGCCCAAACCAGGATTGGCTCGGAAAAGACGCGGCCCACCCCGGCATGCCGGCGCATTGGAGCGTTCCCGGAGCAGAGATGAAGAACGGGTGGTGGCCTGGTGTGCGCCTCTGTCTTTCGGGTAGATGGGCCGGCCAAGGATGCGGATGACCTCATCTTGGTCATACAGGTTGATCTCCCTCTGAGGGTTGTCCGAAGCACCAGAGGGGCCGATGGAGACTGCGTGGTTGGGAGATGCGTGGCTGCGGGTCTATGGGTTTCCCATATGGAGGCCATGAGGGACAGGACCCCGGAAGCAGGTTGGGGAAGCAGGCGAGTGTTCCAGACCGGACTTCGACATGGGCCTGGCCCCGTGGTAGAGCGCACGGATGGGACCCCGGCAAGTCGAGGATCCACGGGCGTTGTCCTCGCTGCATTCCATCTTGTGGAGTGCCTCTTGGCGGCGATCGGGTGCGGGCACTCACAGTGCCCTTCAGGGCCCCGAGGTGGGGGCGGCCCAGCAGACGTGCGGCGCCCGAATGACTTCGCCGGGCTTTTTTCGGCCAATTCTCACGAGCGTTCTGCCCAAACCAGGATTGGTTTGGGCAGAACGCTCGTGAGAATTGGCCGGCGTAGGACAGCCCTGCGGACCGCCGTGCTCTCCATGGCCCAGGGCCCTTTCTCGCCCAGGGCTTGTTGCTGTCGCCAAGAAATGGCTCAGAAAAGACGCGGCCCAACCCGGCACGCCGGCGCATTGGAGCGTTCCCGGAGCAGAGTTGAAGAACGGGTGGTGGCCTGGTGTGCGCCTCTGTCTTTCGGGTAGATGGGCCGGCCAAGGATGGGGATGACCTCATCTTGGTCATACAGGTTTATGTCACTCTGAGGGTTTTTCGAAGCACCAGAGGGGCCGATGGAGACTGCGTGGTTGGGAGATGCGTGGCTGCGGGTCAAAGGGTTTCCCATTTGGAGGCCATGAGGGACAGGACCCCGGAAGCAGGTTGGGGAAGCAGGCGAGTGTTCCAGACCGGACTTCGTGATGGGCCTGGCCCCGTGGTAGAGCGCAGGGATGGGACCCCCGCAAGTCGAGGATCCACGGACGTTGTCCTCGCTGCATTCCATCTTATGGAGTGCCTCTTGTCGGCGATCAGGTGCGGGAACTCACAGTGCCCTTCAGGGCCCCGAGGTGGGGGCGGCCCAGCAGACGTGCGGCGCCCGAATGACTTCGCCGGGCTTTTTCCGGCCAATTCTCACGAGCGTTCTGCCCAAACCAGGATTGGCTCGGAAAAGACGCGGCCCACTCCGGCATGCCGGCGTATTGGAGCGTTCCCGGAGCAGAGATGAAGAACGGGTGGTGGACTGGTGTGCGCCTCAGTCGTTCGGGTAGATGGGCCGGCCAAGAATGGGGATGACCTCATCTTGGTCATACAGGTTGATCTCATTCTGAGGGTTGTCCGAAGCACCAGAGGGGCCGATGGAGACTGCGTGGTTGGGAGATGCGTGGCTGCGGGTCTAAGGGTTTCCCATATGGAGGCAATGAGGGACAGGACCCCGGAAGCAGGTTGGGGAAGCAGGCGAGTGTTCCAGACCGGACTTCGAGATGGGCCTGGCCCCGTAGTAGAGCGCAGGAATGGGACCCCGGCAAGTCGAGGATCCACGGGCGTTGTCCTCGCTGCATTCCATCTTGTGGAGTGCCTCTTGGCGGCGATCGGGGGCGGGCACTCACAGTGCCCTTCAGGGCCCCGAGGTGGGGGCGGCCCAGCAGAGGTGCGGCGCCCGAATGACTTCGCCGGGCTTTTTCCGGCCAATTCTCACGAGCGTTCTGCCCAAACCAGGATTGGTTTGGGCAGAACGCTCGTGAGAATTGGCCGGCGTAGGACAGCCCTGTGGACCGCCGTGCTCTCCATGGCCCAGGGCCCTTTCTCGCCCAGGGCATGTTGCTGCCGCCAAGAAATGGCTCGGAAAAGACGCGGCCCACCCCGGCACGCCGGCGCATTGGAGCGTTCCCGGAGCAGAGTTGAAGAACGGGTGGTGGCCTGGTGTGCGCCTCTGTCTTTCGGGTAGATGGGCCGGCCAAGGATGGGGATGGCCTCATCTTGGTCATACAGGTTGATCTCACTCTGAGGGTTGTCCGAAGCACCAGAGGGGCCGATGGAGACTGCGTGGTTGGGAGATGCGTGGCTGCGGGTCTAAGGGTTTCCCATATGGAGGCCATGAGGGACAAGACCCCGGAAGCAGGTTGGGGAAGCAGGCGAGTGTTCCAGACCGGACTTCGTGATGGGCCTGGCCCCGCGGTAGGGCGCAGGGATGGGACCCCGGCAAGTCGAGGATCCACGGGCGTTGTCCTCGCTGCATTCCATCTTGTGGAGTGCCTCTTGGCGGCGATCGGGTGCGGGCACTCACAGTGCCCTTCAGGGCCCCGAGGTGGGGGCGGCCCAGCAGACGTGCGGCGCCCGAATGACTTCGCCGGGCTTTTTCCGGTCAATTCTCACGAGCGTTCCGCCCAAACCAGGATTGGTTTGGGCGGAACGCTCGTGAGAATTGGCCGGCGTAGGACAGCCCTACGGACCGCCGTACTCTCCATGGCCCAGGGCCCTTTTTCGCCCTGGGCATGTTGCTGCCACCAAGAAATGGCTCGGAAAAGACGCGGCCCAACCCGTCACGCCGGTGCATTGGAGCGTTCCCGGAGCTGAGTTGAAGAACCGGTGGTGGCCTGGTGTGCGCCTCTATCTTTCGGGTAGATGGGCCGGCCAAGGATGGGGATGGCCTCAACTTGGTCATACAGGTTGATCTCACTCTGAGGGTTGTCCGAAGCACCAGAGGGGCCGATGGAGACTGCGTGGTTGGGAGATGCGTGGCTGCGGGTCTAAGGGTTTCCCATATGGAGGCCATGAGGGACAAGACCCCGGAAGCAGGTTGGGGAAGCAGGCGAGTGTTCCAGACCGGACTTCGTGATGGGCCTGGCCCCGCGGTAGGGCGCAGGGATGGGACCCCGGCAAGTCGAGGATCCACGGGCGTTGTCCTCGCTGCATTCCATCTTGTGGAGTGCCTCTTGGCGGCGATCGGGTGCGGGCACTCACAGTGCCCTTCAGGGCCCCGAGGTGGGGGCGGCCCAGCAGACGTGCGGCGCCCGAATGACTTCGCCGGGCTTTTTCTGGCCAATTCTCACGAGCATTCTGCCCAAACCAGGATTGGCTCGGAAAAGACGCGGCCCACTCCGGCATGCCGGCGTATTGGAGCGTTCCCGGAGCAGAGATGAAGAACGGGTGGTGGACTGGTGTGCGCCTCAGTCGTTCGGGTAGATGGGCCGGCCAAGAATGGGGATGACCTCATCTTGGTCATACAGGTTGATCTCATTCTGAGGGTTGTCCGAAGCACCAGAGGGGCCGATGGAGACTGCGTGGTTGGGAGATGCGTGGCTGCGGGTCTAAGGGTTTCCCATATGGAGGCAATGAGGGACAGGACCCCGGAAGCAGGTTGGGGAAGCAGGCGAGTGTTCCAGACCGGACTTCGAGATGGGCCTGGCCCCGTAGTAGAGCGCAGGAATGGGACCCCGGCAAGTCGAGGATCCACGGGCGTTGTCCTCGCTGCATTCCATCTTGTGGAGTGCCTCTTGGCGGCGATCGGGGGCGGGCACTCACAGTGCCCTTCAGGGCCCCGAGGTGGGGGCGGCCCAGCAGAGGTGCGGCGCCCGAATGACTTCGCCGGGCTTTTTCCGGCCAATTCTCACGAGCGTTCTGCCCAAACCAGGATTGGTTTGGGCAGAACGCTCGTGAGAATTGGCCGGCGTAGGACAGCCCTGTGGACCGCCGTGCTCTCCATGGCCCAGGGCCCTTTCTCGCCCAGGCATGTTGCTGCCGCCAAGAAATGGCTCGGAAAAGACGCGGCCCACCCCGGCACGCCGGCGCATTGGAGCGTTCCCGGAGCAGAGTTGAAGAACGGGTGGTGGCCTGGTGTGCGCCTCTGTCTTTCGGGTAGATGGGCCGGCCAAGGATGGGGATGGCCTCATCTTGGTCATACAGGTTGATCTCACTCTGAGGGTTGTCCGAAGCACCAGAGGGGCCGATGGAGACTGCGTGGTTGGGAGATGCGTGGCTGCGGGTCTAAGGGTTTCCCATATGGAGGCCATGAGGGACAAGACCCCGGAAGCAGGTTGGGGAAGCAGGCGAGTGTTCCAGACCGGACTTCGTGATGGGCCTGGCCCCGCGGTAGGGCGCAGGGATGGGACCCCGGCAAGTCGAGGATCCACGGGCGTTGTCCTCGCTGCATCCCATCTTGTGGAGTGCCTCTTGGCGGCGATCGGGTGCGGGCACTCACAGTGCCCTTCAGGGCCCCGAGGTGGGGGCGGCCCAGCAGACGTGCGGCGCCCGAATGACTTCGCCGGGCTTTTTCCGGTCAATTCTCACGAGCGTTCCGCCCAAACCAGGATTGGTTTGGGCGGAACGCTCGTGAGAATTGGCCGGCGTAGGACAGCCCTACGGACCGCCGTACTCTCCATGGCCCAGGGCCCTTTTTCGCCCTGGGCATGTTGCTGCCACCAAGAAATGGCTCGGAAAAGACGCGGCCCAACCCGTCACGCCGGTGCATTGGAGCGTTCCCGGAGCAGAGTTGAAGAACCGGTGGTGGCCTGGTGTGCGCCTCTATCTTTCGGGTAGATGGGCCGGCCAAGGATGGGGATGGCCTCATCTTGGTCATACAGGTTGATCTCACTCTGAGGGTTGTCCGAAGCACCAGAGGGGCCGATGGAGACTGCGTGGTTGGCAGATGCGTGGCTACGGGTCTAAGGGTTTCCCATATGGAGGCCATGAGGGACAGGACCCCGGAAGCAGGTTGGGGAAGCAGGCGAGTGTTCCCGACCGGACTTCGTGATGGGCCTGGCCCCATGGTAGAGCGCACGGATGGGACCCCGGCAAGTCGAGGATCCACGGGCGTTGTCCTCGCTGCATTCCATCTTGTGGAGTGCCTATTGGCGGCGATCGGGTGCGGGAACTCACAGTGCCCTTCAAGGCTCCGAGGTGGGGGCGGCCCAGCAGACGTGCGGCGCCCGAATGACTTCGCCGGGCTTTTTTCGGCCAATTCTCACGAGCGTTCTGCCCAAACCAGGATTGGTTTGGGCAGAACGCTCGTGAGAATTGGCCGGCTTAGGACAGCCCTGCGGACCGCCGTGCTCTCCATGGCCCAGGGCCCTTTCTCGCCCAGGGCATGTTGCTGTCGCCAAGAAATGGCTCGGAAAAGACGCAGCCCACTCCGGCACGCCGGCGCATTGGAGCGTTCCCGGAGCAGAGTTGAAGAACGGGTGGTGGCCTGGTGTGCGCCTCTGTCTTTCGGGTAGATGGGCCGGCCAAGGATGGGGATGACCTCATCTTGGTCATACAGGTTGATCTCACTGTGAGGGTTGTCCGAAGCACCAGAGGGGCCGATGGAGACTGCTTGGTTGGGAGATGCGTGGCTGCGGGTCTAAGGGTTTCCCATATGGAGGCCATGAGGGACAGGACCCCGGAAGCAGGTTGGGGAAGCAGGCGAGTGTTCCAGATCGGACTTCGTGATGGGCCTGGCCCCGTGGTAGAGCTCACGGATGGAACCCCCGCAAGTCGAGGATCCACGGCCGTTGTCCTCACTGCATTCCATCTTGTGGAGTGCCTCTTGGCGGCGATCGGGTGCGGGCACTCACAGTGCCCTTCAGGGCCCCGAGGTGGGGGCGGCCCAGCAGACGTGCAGCGCCCGAATGACTTCGCCGGGCTTTTTCCGGCCAATTCTCACGAGCGTTCTCCCCAAACCAGGATTGGTTTGGGCAGAACGCTCGTGAGAATTGGCCGGCGTAGGACAGCCCTGCGGACCGCCGTGCTCTCCATGGCCCAGGACACTTTCTCGCCCAGGGCATGTTGCTGCCGCCAAGAAATGGCTCGGAAAAGACGCGGCCCACCCCTGCACGCCGGTGCATTGGAGCGTTCATGGAGCAGAGTTGAAGAACGGGTGGTGGCCTGGTGTGCGCCTCTTTCTTTCGGGTAGAAGGGCCGGCCAAGGATGGGGATGACCTCATCTTGGTCATACAGGTTTATCTCACTCTGAGGGTTGTCCGAAGCACCAGAGGGGCCGATGGAGACTGCGTGGTTGGGAGATGCGTGGCTGCGGGTCTAAGGGATTCCCATATGGAGGCCATGAGGGACTGGACCCCGGATGCAGGTTGGGGAAGCAGGCGAGTGTTCCAGATCGGACTTCGTGATGGGCCTGGTCCCGTCTAGAGCGCTGGGATGGGACCCCGGCAAGTCGAGGATCCACGGCCGTTGTCCTCGCTGCATTCCATCTTGTGGAGTGCCTCTTGGCGGCGATCGGGTGCGGGCACTCACAGTGCCCTTCAGGGCCCCGAGGTGGGGGCGGCCCAGCAGACGTGCGGCGCCCGAATGACTTCGCCGGGCTTTTTCCGGCCAATTCTCACGAGCGTTCTGCACAAACCAGGATTGGTTTGGGCAAAAGGCTCGAGAGAATTGGCCGGCGTAGGATAGCCCTGCGGACCGCCGTGCTCTCCATGGCCCAGGGCCCTTTCTCGCCCAGGGCATGTTGCTGCCGCCTATAAATGGCTCGGAAAAGACGCGGCCCACCCCGGCACGCCGGCGCATTGGAGCGTTCATGGAGCAGAGTTGAAGAACGGGTGGTGGCCTGGTGTGCGCCTCTGTCTTTCGGGTAGAAGGGCCGGCCAAGGATGGGGATGACCTCATCTTGGTCATACAGGTTTATCTCACTCTGAGGGTTGTCCGAAGCACCAGAGGGGCCGATGGAGACTGCGTGGTTGGGAGATGCGTGGCTGCGGGTCTAAGGGTTTCTCATATAGAGGCCATGAGGGACAGGACCCCGGAAGCAGGTTGGGGAAGCAGGCGAGTGTTCCAGACCGGACTTCTTGATGGGCCTGGCCCCGTGATAGAGCGCTGGGATGGGACCCCGGCAAGTCGAGGATCCACGGGCGTTGTCCTCGCTGCATTCCATCTTGTGGAGTGCCTCTTGGCGGCGATCGTGTGCGGGCACTCACAGTGCCCTTCAGGGCCCCGAGGTGGGGGCGGCCCAGCAGACGTGCGGCGCCCGAATGACTTCGCCGGGATTCTTCCGGCCAATTCTCACGAGCGTTCTGCCCAAACCAGGATTGGTTTGGGCAGAACGCTCGTGAGAATTGGCCGGCGTAGGACAGCCCTGCGGACCGCCGTGCTCTCCATGGCCCAGGGCCCTTTCTCGCCCAGGGCATGTTGCTGCCGCCTATAAATGGCTCGGAAAAGACGCGGCCCACCCCGGCACGCCGGCGCATTGGAGCGTTCATGGAGCAGAGTTGAAGAACGGGTGGTGGCCTGGTGTGTGCCTCTGTCTTTCGGGTAGAAGGGCCGGCCAAGGATGGGGATGACCTCATCTTGGTCATACAGGTTTATCTCACTCTGAGGGTTGTCCGAAGCACCAGAGGGGCCGATGGAGACTGCGTGGTTGGGAGATGCGTGGCTGCGGGTCTAAGGGTTTCTCATATAGAGGCCATGAGGGACAGGACCCCGGAAGCAGGTTGGGGAAGCAGGCGAGTGTTCCAGACCGGACTTCTTGATGGGCCTGGCCCCGTGATAGAGCGCTGGGATGGGACCCCGGCAAGTCGAGGATCCACGGGCGTTGTCCTCGCTGCATTCCATCTTGTGGAGTGCCTCTTGGCGGCGATCGTGTGCGGGCACTCACAGTGCCCTTCAGGGCCCCGAGGTGGGGGCGGCCCAGCAGACGTGCGGCGCCCGAATGACTTCGCCGGGATTCTTCCGGCCAATTCTCACGAGCGTTCTGCCCAAACCAGGATTGGTTTGGGCAGAACGCTCGTGAGAATTGGCCGGCGTAGGTCAGCCCTGCGGACCGCCGTGCTCTCCATGGCCCAGGGCCCTTTCTCGCCCAGGGCATGTTGCTGCCGCCAAGAAATGGCTCGGAAAAGACGCGGCCCACCCCAGAATGCCGGCGCATTGGAGCGTTCCCGGAGCAGAGTTGAAGAACGGGTGGTGGCCCGGTGTGCGCCTCTGTCTTTCGGGTAGATGGGCCGGCCAAGGATGGGGATGACCTCATCTTGGTCATACAGGTTGATCTCACTCTGAGGGTTGTCCGAAGCACCAGAGGGGCCGATGGAGACTGTGTGGTTGGGAGATGCGTGGCTGCGGGTCTAAGGGTTTCCCATACGGAGGCCATGAGGGACAGGACCCCGGAAGCAGGTTGGGGAAGCAGGCGAGTGTTCCAGACCGGACTTCGTGATGGGCCTGGCCCCGTGGTAGAGCGCAGGGATGGGACCCCGGCAAGTCGAGGATCCACGGGCGTTGTCCTCGTTGCATTCCATCTTGTGGAGTGCCTCTTGGCGGCGATCGGGTGCGGGCACTCACAGCGCCCTTCAGGGCCCCGAGGTGGGGGCAGCCCAGTAGACGTGCGGCGCCCAAATGACTTCGCCGTGCTTTTTCCGGCCAATTCTCGCGAGCGTTCTGCCCAAACCAGAATTGGTTTGGGCAGAACGCTCGCGAGAATTGGCCTGCGTAGGACAGCCCTGCGGACCGCCGTGCTCTCCATGGCCCAGGGCCCTTTTTCGCCCTGGGCATGTTGCTGCCGCCAAGAAATGGCTCGGAAAAGACGTGGCCCACCCCGGCATGCCGGCGCATTGGAGCGTTCCCGGAGCAGAGTTGAAGAACGGGTGGTGGCCCGGTGTGCGCCTCTGTCTTTCGGGTAGATGGGCCGGCCAAGGATGGGGATGACCTCATCTTGGTCATACAGGTTGATCTCACTCTGAGGGTTGTCCGAAGCACCAGAGGGGCCGATGGAGACTGCGTGGTTGAGAGATGCGTGGCTGCGGGTCTAAGGGTTTCCCATACGGAGGCCATGAGGGACAGGACCCCGGAAGCAGGTTGGGGAAGCAGGCGAGTGTTCCTGACCGGACTTCGAGATGGGCCTGGCCCCGTGGTAGAGCACAGGGATGGGACCCCGGCAAGTCGAGGTTCCACGGGCGTTGTCCTCGCTGCATTCCATCTTGTGGAGTGCCTCTTGGCGGCGATCGGGTGCGGGCACTCACAGTGCGCTTCAGGGCCCCGAGGTGGGGGCGGCCCAGCAGACGTGCGGTGACCGAATGACTTCGCCGGGCTTTTTCCGGCCAATTCTCACGAGCGTTCCGCCCAAACCAGGATTGGTTTGGGCGGAACGCTCGTGAGAATTGGCCGGCGTAAGACAGCCCTACGGACCGCCGTGCTCTCAATGGCCCAGGGCCCTTTTTCGCCCTGGGCATGTTGCTGCCGCCAAGAAATGGCTCGGAAAAGACGCGGCCCACCCCGGCACGCCGGTGCATTGGAGCGTTCCCGGAGCAGAGTTGAAGAACGGGTGGTGGCCTGGTGTGCGCCTCTATCTTTCGGGTAGATGGGCCGGCCAAGGATGGGGATGGCCTCATCTTGGTCATACAGGTTGATCTCACTCTGAGGGTTGTCCGAAGCACCAGAGGGGCCGATGGAGACTGCGTGGTTGGGATATGCGTGGCTTCGGGTCTAAGGGTTTCCGATATGGAGGCCATGAGGGAGAGGACCCCGGAAGCAGTTTGGGGAAGCAGGCGAGTGTTCCCGACCGGACTTCGTGATGGGCCTGGCCCCGTGGTAGAGCGCACGGATGGGACCCCGGCAAGTCGAGGATCCACGGGCGTTGTCCTCGAGCATTCCATCTTGTGGAGTGCCTCTTGGTGGCGATCGGGTGCGGGCACTCACAGTGCCCTTCAGGGCCCCGAGGTGGGGGCGGCCCAGCAGACGTGCGGCGCCCGAATGACTTCGCCGGGCTTTTTCCGGCCAATTCTCACGAGCGTTCTGCCCAAACCAGGATTGGCTCGGAAAAGACGCGGCCCACTCCGGCATGCCGGCGTATTGGAGCGTTCCCGGAGCAGAGATGAAGAACGGGTGGTGGACTGGTGTGCGCCTCTGTCGTTCGGGTAGATGGGCCGGCCAAGAATGGGGATGACCTCATCTTGGTCATATAGGTTGATCTCATTCTGAGGGTTGTCCGAAGCACCAGAGGGGCCGATGGAGACTGCGTGGTTGGGAGATGCGTGGCTGCGGGTCTAAGGGTTTCCCATATGGAGGCAATGAGGGACAGGACCCCTGAAGCAGGTTGGGGAAGCAGGCGAGTGTTCCAGACCGGACTTCGAGATGGGCCTGGCCCCGTAGTAGAGCGCAGGAATGGGACCCCGGCAAGTCGAGGATCCACGGGCGTTGTCCTCGCTGCATTCCATCTTGTGGAGTGCCTCTTGGCGGCGATCGGGGGCGGGCACTCACAGTGCCCTTCAGGGCCCCGAGGTGGGGGCGGCCCAGCAGAGGTGCGGCGCCCGAATGACTTCGCCGGGCTTTTTCCGGCCAATTCTCACGAGCGTTCTGCCCAAACCAGGATTGGTTTGGGCAGAACGCTCGTGAGAATTGGCCGGCGTAGGACAGCCCTGTGGACCGCCGTGCTCTCCATGGCCCAGGGCCCTTTCTCTCCCAGGGCATGTTGCTGCCGCCAAGAAATGGCTCGGAAAAGACGCGGCCCAACCCGGCACGCCGGTGCATTGGAGCGTTCCCGGAGCAGAGTTGAAGAACCGGTGGTGGCCTGGTGTGCGCCTCTATCTTTCGGGTAGATGGGCCGGCCAAGGATGGGGATGGCCTCATCTTGGTCATACAGGTTGATCTCACTCTGAGAGTTGTCCGAAGCACCAGAGGGGCCGATGGAGACTGCGTGGTTGGCAGATGCGTGGCTACGGGTCTAAGGGTTTCCCATATGGAGGCCATGAGGGACAGGACCCCGGAAGCAGGTTGGGGAAGCAGGCGAGTGTTCCCGACCGGACTTCGTGATGGGCCTGGCCCCGTGGTAGAGCGCACGGATGGGACCCCGGCAAGTCGAGGATCCACGGGCGTTGTCCTCGCAGCATTCCATCTTATGGAGTGCCTCTTGTCGGCGATCGGGTGCGGGCACTCACAGTGCCCTTCAGGGCCCCGAGGTGGGGGCGGCCCAGCAGACGTGCGGCGCCCGAATGACTTCGCCGGGCTTTTTTCGGCCAATTCTCACGAGCGTTCTGCCCAAACCAGGATTGGTTTGGGCAGAACGCTCGTGAGAATTGGCCGGCTTAGGACAGCCCTGCGGACCGCCGTGCTCTCCATGGCCCAGGGCCCTTTCTCGCCCAGCGCATGTTGCTGTCGCCAAGAAATGGCTCAGAAAAGACGCGGCCCAACCCGGCACGCCGGCGCATTGGAGCGTTCCCGGAGCAGAGTTGAAGAACGGGTGGTGGCCTGGTGTGCGCCTCTGTCTTTCGGGTAGATGGGCCGGCCAAGGATGGGAATGAGCTCATCTTGGTCATACAGGTTTATGTCACTCTGAGGGTTTTTCGAAGCACCAGAGGGGCCGATGGAGACTGCGTGGTTGGGAGATGCGTGGCTGCGGGTCAAAGGGTTTCCCATTTGGAGGCCATGAGGGACAGGACCCCGGAAGCAGGTTGGGGAAGCAGGCGAGTGTTCCAGACCGGACTTCGTGATGGGCCTGGCCCCGTGGTAGAGCGCAGGGATGGGACCCCCGCAAGTCGAGGATCCACGGACGTTGTCCTCGCTGCATTCCATCTTATGGAGTGCCTCTTGTCGGCGATCAGGTGCGGGAACTCACAGTGCCCTTCAGGGCCCCGAGGTGGGGGCGGCCCAGCAGACGTGCGGCGCCCGAATGACTTCGCCGGGCTTTTTCCGGCCAATTCTCACGAGCATTCTGCCCAAACCAGGATTGGCTCGGAAAAGACGCGGCCCACTCCGGCATGCCGGCGTATTGGAGCGTTCCCGGAGCAGAGATGAAGAACGGGTGGTGGACTGGTGTGCGCCTCAGTCGTTCGGGTAGATGGGCCGGCCAAGAATGGGGATGACCTCATCTTGGTCATACAGGTTGATCTCATTCTGAGGGTTGTCCGAAGCACCAGAGGGGCCGATGGAGACTGCGTGGTTGGGAGATGCGTGGCTGCGGGTCTAAGGGTTTCCCATACGGAGGCCATGAGGGACAGGACCCCGGAAGCAGGTTGGGGAAGCAGGCGAGTGTTCCAGACCGGACTTCGTGATGGGCCTGGCCCCGTGGTAGAGCGCAGGGATGGGACCCCGGCAAGTCGAGGATCCACGGGCGTTGTCCTCGTTGCATTCCATCTTGTGGAGTGCCTCTTGGCGGCGATCGGGTGCGGGCACTCACAGCGCCCTTCAGGGCCCCGAGGTGGGGGCAGCCCAGTAGACGTGCGGCGCCCAAATGACTTCGCCGTGCTTTTTCCGGCCAATTCTCGCGAGCGTTCTGCCCAAACCAGAATTGGTTTGGGCAGAACGCTCGCGAGAATTTGCCTGCGTAGGACAGCCCTGCGGACCGCCGTGCTCTCCATGGCCCAGGGCCCTTTTTCGCCCTGGGCATGTTGCTGCCGCCAAGAAATGGCTCGGAAAAGACGTGGCCCACCCCGGCATGCCGGCGCATTGGAGCGTTCCCGGAGCAGAGTTGAAGAACGGGTGGTGGCCCGGTGTGCGCCTCTGTCTTTCGGGTAGATGGGCCGGCCAAGGATGGGGATGACCTCATCTTGGTCATACAGGTTGATCTCACTCTGAGGGTTGTCCGAAGCACCAGAGGGGCCGATGGAGACTGCGTGGTTGGGAGATGCGTGGCTGCGGGTCTAAGGGTTTCCCATACGGAGGCCATGAGGGACAGGACCCCGGAAGCAGGTTGGGGAAGCAGGCGAGTGTTCCTGACCGGACTTCGAGATGGGCCTGGCCCCGTGGTAGAGCACAGGGATGGGACCCCGGCAAGTCGAGGATCCACGGGCGTTGTCCTCGCTGCATTCCATCTTGTGGAGTGCCTCTTGGCGGCGATCGGGTGCGGGCACTCACAGTGCGCTTCAGGGCCCCGAGGTGGGGGCGGCCCAGCAGACGTGCGGTGACCGAATGACTTCGCCGGGCTTTTTCCGGCCAATTCTCACGAGCGTTCCGCCCAAACCAGGATTGGTTTGGGCGGAACGCTCGTGAGAATTGGCCGGCGTAAGACAGCCCTACGGACCGCCGTGCTCTCAATGGCCCAGGGCCCTTTTTCGCCCTGGGCATGTTGCTGCAGCCAAGAAATGGCTCGGAAAAGACGCGGCCCACCCCGGCACGCCGGTGCATTGGAGCGTTCCCGGAGCAGAGTTGAAGAACGGGTGGTGGCCTGGTGTGCGCCTCTATCTTTCGGGTAGATGGGCCGGCCAAGGATGGGGATGGCCTCATCTTGGTCATACAGGTTGATCTCACTCTGAGGGTTGTCCGAAGCACCAGAGGGGCCGATGGAGACTGCGTGGTTGGGATATGCGTGGCTTCGGGTCTAAGGGTTTCCGATATGGAGGCCATGAGGGAGAGGACCCCGGAAGCAGTTTGGGGAAGCAGGCGAGTGTTCCCGACCGGACTTCGTGATGGGCCTGGCCCCGTGGTAGAGCGCACGGATGGGACCCCGGCAAGTCGAGGATCCACGGGCGTTGTCCTCGAGCATTCCATCTTGTGGAGTGCCTCTTGGTGGCGATCGGGTGCGGGCACTCACAGTGCCCTTCAGGGCCCCGAGGTGGGGGCGGCCCAGCAGACGTGCGGCGCCCGAATGACTTCGCCGGGCTTTTTCCGGCCAATTCTCACGAGCGTTCTGCCCAAACCAGGATTGGCTCGGAAAAGACGCGGCCCACTCCGGCATGCCGGCGTATTGGAGCGTTCCCGGAGCAGAGATGAAGAACGGGTGGTGGACTGGTGTGCGCCTCTGTCGTTCGGGTAGATGGGCCGGCCAAGAATGGGGATGACCTCATCTTGGTCATATAGGTTGATCTCATTCTGAGGGTTGTCCGAAGCACCAGAGGGGCCGATGGAGACTGCGTGGTTGGGAGATGCGTGGCTGCGGGTCTAAGGGTTTCCCATATGGAGGCAATGAGGGACAGGACCCCGGAAGCAGGTTGGGGAAGCAGGCGAGTGTTCCAGACCGGACTTCGAGATGGGCCTGGCCCCGTAGTAGAGCGCAGGAATGGGACCCCGGCAAGTCGAGGATCCACGGGCGTTGTCCTCGCTGCATTCCATCTTGTGGAGTGCCTCTTGGCGGCGATCGGGGGCGGGCACTCACAGTGCCCTTCAGGGCCCCGAGGTGGGGGCGGCCCAGCAGAGGTGCGGCGCCCGAATGACTTCGCCGGGCTTTTTCCGGCCAATTCTCACGAGCGTTCTGCCCAAACCAGGATTGGTTTGGGCAGAACGCTCGTGAGAATTGGCCGGCGTAGGACAGCCCTGTGGACCGCCGTGCTCTCCATGGCCCAGGGCCCTTTCTCGCCCAGGGCATGTTGCTGCCGCCAAGAAATGGCTCGGAAAAGACGCGGCCCAACCCGGCACGCCGGTGCATTGGAGCGTTCCCGGAGCAGAGTTGAAGAACCGGTGGTGGCCTGGTGTGCGCCTCTATCTTTCGGGTAGATGGGCCGGCCAAGGATGGGGATGGCCTCATCTTGGTCATACAGGTTGATCTCACTCTGAGAGTTGTCCGAAGCACCAGAGGGGCCGATGGAGACTGCGTGGTTGGCAGATGCGTGGCTACGGGTCTAAGGGTTTCCCATATGGAGGCCATGAGGGACAGGACCCCGGAAGCAGGTTGGGGAAGCAGGCGAGTGTTCCCGACCGGACTTCGTGATGGGCCTGGGCCGTGGTAGAGCGCACGGATGGGACCCCGGCAAGTCGAGGATCCACGGGCGTTGTCCTCGCAGCATTCCATCTTGTGGAGTGCCTCTTGGCGGCGATCGGGTGCGGGCACTCACAGTGCCCTTCAGGGCCCCGAGGTGGGGGCGGCCCAGCAGACGTGCGGCGCCCGAATGACTTCGCCGGGCTTTTTTCGGCCAATTCTCACGAGCGTTCTGCCCAAACCAGGATTGGTTTGGGCAGAACGCTCGTGAGAATTGGCCGGCTTAGGACAGCCCTGCGGACCGCCGTGCTCTCCATGGCCCAGGGCCCTTTCTCGCCCAGGGCATGTTGCTGTCGCCAAGAAATGGCTCAGAAAAGACGCGGCCCAACCCGGCACGCCGGCGCATTGGAGCGTTCCCGGAGCAGAGTTGAAGAACGGGTGGTGGCCTGGTGTGCGCCTCTGTCTTTCGGGTAGATGGGCCGGCCAAGGATGGGAATGACCTCATCTTGGTCATACAGGTTTATGTCACTCTGAGGGTTTTTCGAAGCACCAGAGGGGCCGATGGAGACTGCGTGGTTGGGAGATGCGTGGCTGCGGGTCAAAGGGTTTCCCATTTGGAGGCCATGAGGGACAGGACCCCGGAAGCAGGTTGGGGAAGCAGGCGAGTGTTCCAGACCGGACTTCGTGATGGGCCTGGCCCCGTGGTAGAGCGCAGGGATGGGACCCCCGCAAGTCGAGGATCCACGGACGTTGTCCTCGCTGCATTCCATCTTATGGAGTGCCTCTTGTCGGCGATCAGGTGCGGGAACTCACAGTGCCCTTCAGGGCCCCGAGGTGGGGGCGGCCCAGCAGACGTGCGGCGCCCGAATGACTTCGCCGGGCTTTTTCCGGCCAATTCTCACGACCATTCTGCCCAAACCAGGATTGGCTCGGAAAAGACGCGGCCCACTCCGGCATGCCGGCGTATTGGAGCGTTCCCGGAGCAGAGATGAAGAACGGGTGGTGGACTGGTGTGCGCCTCAGTCGTTCGGGTAGATGGGCCGGCCAAGAATGGGGATGACCTCATCTTGGTCATACAGGTTGATCTCATTCTGAGCGTTGTCCGAAGCACCAGAGGGGCCGATGGAGACTGCGTGGTTGGGAGATGCGTGGCTGCGGGTCTAAGGGTTTCCCATATGGAGGCAATGAGGGACAGGACCCCGGAAGCAGGTTGGGGAAGCAGGCGAGTGTTCCAGACCGGACTTCGAGATGGGCCTGGCCCCGTAGTAGAGCGCAGGAATGGGACCCCGGCAAGTCGAGGATCCACGGGCGTTGTCCTCGCTGCATTCAATCTTGTGGAGTGCCTCTTGGCGGCGATCGGGGGCGGGCACTCACAGTGCCCTTCAGGGCCCCGAGGTGGGGGCGGCCCAGCAGACGTGCGGCGCCCGAATGAGTTCGCCGGGCTTTTTCCGGCCAATTCTCACGAGCGTTCTGCCCAAACCAGGATTGGTTTGGGCAGAACGCTCGTGAGAATTGGCCGGCGTAGGACAGCCCTGTGGACCGCCGTGCTCTCCATGGCCCAGGGCCCTTTCTCGCCCAGGGCATGTTGCTGCCGCCAAGAAATGGCTCGGAAAAGACGCGGCCCACCCCGGCACGCCGGCGCATTGGAGCCTTCCCGGAGCAGAGTTGAAGAACGGGTGGTGGCCTGGTGTGCGCCTCTGTCTTTCGGGTAGATGGGCCGGCCAAGGATGGGGATGGCCTCATCTTGGTCATACAGGTTGATCTCACTCTGAGGGTTGTCCGAAGCACCAGAGGGGCCGATGGAGACTGCGTGGTTGGGAGATGCGTGGCTGCGGGTCTAAGGGTTTCCCATATGGAGGCCATGAGGGACAAGACCCCGGAAGCAGGTTGGGGAAGCAGGCGAGTGTTCCAGACCGGACTTCGTGATGGGCCTGGCCCCGCGGTAGGGCGCAGGGATGGGACCCCGGCAAGTCGAGGATCCACGGGCGTTGTCCTCGCTGCATTCCATCTTGTGGAGTGCCTCTTGGCGGCGATCGGGTGCGGGCACTCACAGTGCCCTTCAGGGCCCCGAGGTGGGGGCGGCCCAGCAGACGTGCAGCGCCCGAATGACTTCGCCGGGCTTTTTCCGGTCAATTCTCACGAGCGTTCCGCCCAAACCAGGATTGGTTTGGGCGGAACGCTCGTGAGAATTGGCCGGCGTAGGACAGCCCTACGGACCGCCGTACTCTCCATGGCCCAGGGCCCTTTTTCGCCCTGGGCATGTTGCTGCCACCAAGAAATGGCTCGGAAAAGACGCGGCCCAACCCGTCACGCCGGTGCATTGGAGCGTTCCCGGAGCAGAGTTGAAGAACCGGTGGTGGCCTGGTGTGCGCCTCTATCTTTCGGGTAGATGGGCCGGCCAAGGATGGGGATGGCCTCATCTTGGTCATACAGGTTGATCTCACTCTGAGGGTTGTCCGAAGCACCAGAGGGGCCGATGGAGACTGCGTGGTTGGCAGATGCGTGGCTACGGGTCTAAGGGTTTCCCATATGGAGGCCATGAGGGACAGGACCCCGGAAGCAGGTTGGGGAAGCAGGCGAGTGTTCCCGACCGGACTTCGTGATGGGCCTGGCCCCGTGGTAGAGCGCACGGATGGGACCCCGGCAAGTCGAGGATCCACGGGAGTTGTCCTCGCTGCATTCCATCTTGTGGAGTGCCTCTTGGCGGCGATCGGGTGCGGGCACTCACAGTGCCCTTCAGGGCCCCGAGGTGGGGGCGGCCCAGCAGACGTGCGGCGCCCGAATGACTTCGCCGGGCTTTTTTCGGCCAATTCTCACGAGCGTTCTGCCCAAACCAATCCTGGTTTGGGCAGAACGCTCGTGAGAATTGGCCGGCGTAGGACAGCCCTGCGGACCGCCGTGCTCTCCATGGCCCAGGGCCCTTTCTCGCCCTGGGCATGTTGCTGCCGCCAAGAAATGGCTCGGAAAAGACGCGGCCCACCCCGGCATGCCGGCGCATTGGAGCGTTCCCGTGGCAAAGTTGAAGAACGGGTGGTGGCCCGGTGTGCGCCTCTGTCTTTCGGGTAGATGGGCCGGCCAAGGATGGGGATGACCTCATCTTGGTCATACAGGTTGATCTCACTCTGAGGGTTGTCCGAAGCACCAGAGGGGCCGATGGAGACTGCGTGGTTGGGAGATGCGTGGCTGCGGGTCTAAGGGTTTCCCATACGGAGGCCATGAGGGACAGGACCCCGGAAGCAGGTTGGGGAAGCAGGCGAGTGTTCCTGACCGGACTTCGAGATGGGCCTGGCCCCGTGGTAGAGCGCAGGGATGGGACCCCGGCAAGTCGAGGATCCACGGGCGTTGTCCTCGCTGCATTCCATCTTGTGGAGTGCCTCTTGGCGGCGATCGGGTGCGGGCACTCACAGTGCGCTTCAGGGCCCCGAGGTGGGGGCGGCCCAGCAGACGTGCGGTGACCGAATGACTTCGCCGGGCTTTTTCCGGCCAATTCTCACGAGCGTTCCGCCCAAACCAGGATTGGTTTGGGCGGAACGCTCGTGAGAATTGGCCGGCGTAGGACAGCCCTGCGGACCGCCGTGCTCTCCATGGCCCAGGGCCCTTTTTCGCCCTGGGCATGTTGCTGCCGCCAAGAAATGGCTCGGAAAAGACGCGGCCCACCCCGGCACGCCGGTGCATTGGAGCGTTCCCGGAGCAGAGTTGAAGAACGGGTGGTGGCCTGGTGTGCGCCTCTATCTTTCGGGTAGATGGGCCGGCCAAGGATGGGGATGGCCTCATCTTGGTCATACAGGTTGATCTCACTCTGAGGGTTGTCCGAAGCACCAGAGGGGCCGATGGAGACTGCGTGGTTGGGATATGCGTGGCTTCGGGTCTAAGGGTTTCCGATATGGAGGCCATGAGGGAGAGGACCCCGGAAGCAGTTTGGGGAAGCAGGCGAGTGTTCCCGACCGGACTTCGTGATGGGCCTGGCCCCGTGGTAGAGCGCACGGATGGGACCCCGGCAAGTCGAGGATCCAAGGGCGTTGTCCTCGAGCATTCCATCTTGTGGAGTGCCTCTTGGCGGCGATCGGGTGCGGGCACTCACAGTGCCCTTCAGGGCCCCGAGGTGGGGGCGGCCCAGCAGACGTGCGGCGCCCGAATGACTTCGCCGGGCTTTTTCCGGCCAATTCTCACGAGCGTTCTGACCAAACCAGGATTGGCTCGGAAAAGACGCGGCCACTCCGGCATGCCGGCGTATTGGAGCGTTCCCGGAGCAGAGATGAAGAACGGGTGGTGGACTGGTGTGCGCCTCTGTCGTTCGGGTAGATGGGCCGGCCAAGAATGGGGATGACCTCATCTTGGTCATACAGGTTGATCTCATTCTGAGGGTTGTCCGAAGCACCAGAGGGGCCGATGGAGACTGCGTGGTTGGGAGATGCGTGGCTGCGGGTCTAAGGGTTTCCCATATGGAGGCAATGAGGGACAGGACCCCGGAAGCAGGTTGGGGAAGCAGGCGAGTGTTCCAGACCGGACTTCGAGATGGGCCTGGCCCCGTAGTAGAGCGCAGGAATGGGACCCCGGCAAGTCGAGGATCCACGGGCGTTGTCCTCGCTGCATTCCATCTTGTGGAGTTCCTCTTGGCGGCGATCGGGGGCGGGCACTCACAGTGCCCTTCAGGGCCCCGAGGTGGGGGCGGCCCAGCAGAGGTGCGGCGCCCGAATGACTTCGCCGGGCTTTTTCCGGCCAATTCTCACGAGCGTTCTGCCCAACCAGGATTGGTTTGGGCAGAACGCTCGTGAGAATTGGCCGGCGTAGGACAGCCCTGTGGACCGCCGTGCTCTCCATGGCCCAGGGCCCTTTCTCGCCCAGGGCATGTTGCTGCCGCCAAGAAATGGCTCGGAAAAGACGCGGCCCAACCCGGCACGCCGGTGCATTGGAGCGTTCCCGGAGCAGAGTTGAAGAACCGGTGGTGGCCTGGTGTGCGCCTCTATCTTTCGGGTAGATGGGCCGGCCAAGGATGGGGATGGCCTCATCTTGGTCATACAGGTTGATCTCACTCTGAGAGTTGTCCGAAGCACCAGAGGGGCCGATGGAGACTGCGTGGTTGGCAGATGCGTGGCTACGGGTCTAAGGGTTTCCCATATGGAGGCCATGAGGGACAGGACCCCGGAAGCAGGTTGGGGAAGCAGGCGAGTGTTCCCGACCGGACTTCGTGATGGGCATGGCCCCGTGGTAGAGCGCAGGGATGGGACCCCGGCAAGTCGAGGATCCACGGGCGTTGTCCTCGCAGCATTCCATCTTGTGGAGTGCCTCTTGGCGGCGATCGGGTGCGGGCACTCACAGTGCCCTTCAGGGCCCCGAGGTGGGGGCGGCCCAGCAGACGTACGGCGCCCGAATGACTTCGCCGGGCTTTTTTCGGCCAATTCTCACGAGCGTTCTGCCCAAACCAGGATTGGTTTGGGCAGAACGCTCGTGAGAATTGGCCGGCTTAGGACAGCCCTGCGGACCGCCGTGCTCTCCATGGCCCAGGGCCCTTTCTCGCCCAGGGCATGTTGCTGTCGCCAAGAAATGGCTCAGAAAAGACGCGGCCCAACCCGGCACGCCGGCGCATTGGAGCGTTCCCGGAGCAGAGTTGAAGAACGGGTGGTGGCCTGGTGTGCGCCTCTGTCTTTCGGGTAGATGGGCCGGCCAAGGATGGGAATGACCTCATCTTGGTCATACAGGTTTATGTCACTCTGAGGGTTTTTCGAAGCACCAGAGGGGCCGATGGAGACTGCGTGGTTGGGAGATGCGTGGCTGCGGGTCAAAGGGTTTCCCATTTGGAGGCCATGAGAGACAGGACCCCGGAAGCAGGTTGGGGAAGCAGGCGAGTGTTCCAGACCGGACTTCGTGATGGGCCTGGCCCCGTGGTAGAGCGCAGGGATGGGACCCCCGCAAGTCGAGGATCCACGGACGTTGTCCTCGCTGCATTCCATCTTATGGAGTGCCTCTTGTCGGCGATCAGGTGCGGGAACTCACAGTGCCCTTCAGGGCCCCGAGTTGGGGGCGGCCCAGCAGACGTGCGGCGCCCGAATGACTTCGCAGGGCTTTTTCCGGCCAATTCTCACGAGCGTTCTGCCCAAACCAGGATTGGTTTGGGCAGAAGGCTCGTGAGAATTGGCCGGCGTAGGACAGCCCTGTGGACCGCCGTGCTCTCCATGGCCCAGGGCCCTTTCTCGCCCAGGGCATGTTGCTGCCGCCAAGAAATGGCTCGGAAAAGACGCGGCCCACCCCGGCACGCCGGCGCATTGGAGCGTTCCCGGAGCAGAGTTGAAGAACGGGTGGTGGCCTGGTGTGCGCCTCTGTCTTTCGGGTAGATGGGCCGGCCAAGGATGGGGATGGCCTCATCTTGGTCATACAGGTTGATCTCACTCTGAGGGTTGTCCGAAGCACCAGAGGGGCCGATGGAGACTGCGTGGTTGGGAGATGCGTGGCTGCGGGTCTAAGGGTTTCCCATATGGAGGCCATGAGGGACAAGACCCCGGAAGCAGGTTGGGGAAGCAGGCGAGTGTTCCAGACCGGACTTCGTGATGGGCCTGGCCCCGCGGTAGGGCGCAGGGATGGGACCCCGGCATGTCGAGGATCCACGGGCGTTGTCCTCGCTGCATTCCATCTTGTGGAGTGCCTCTTGGCGGCGATCGGGTGCGGGCACTCACAGTGCCCTTCAGGGCCCCGAGGTGGGGGCGGCCCAGCAGACGTGCGGCGCCCGAATGACGTCGCCGGGCTTTTTCCGGTCAATTCTCACGAGCGTTCCGCCCAAACCAGGATTGGTTTGGGCGGAACGCTCGTGAGAATTGGCCGGCGTAGGACAGCCCTATGGACCGCCGTACTCTCCATGGCCCAGGGCCCTTTTTCGCCCTGGGCATGTTGCTGCCACCAAGAAATGGCTCGGAAAAGACGCGGCCCAACCCGTCACGCCGGTGCATTGGAGCGTTCCCGGAGCAGATTTGAAGAACCGGTGGTGGCCTGGTGTGCGCCTCTATCTTTCGGGTAGATGGGCCGGCCAAGGATGGGGATGGCCTCATCTTGGTCATACAGGTTGATCTCACTCTGAGGGTTGTCCGAAGCACCAGAGGGGCCGATGGAGACTGCGTGGTTGGCAGATGCGTGGCTACGGGTCTAAGGGTTTCCCATATGGAGGCCATGAGGGACAGGACCCCGGAAGCAGGTTGGGGAAGCAGGCGAGTGTTCCCGACCGGACTTCGTGATGGGCCTGGCCCCGTGGTAGAGCGCACGGATGGGACCCCGGCAAGTCGAGGATCCACGGGCGTTGTCCTCGCTGCATTCCATCTTGTGGAGTGCCTCTTGGCGGCGATCGGGTGCGGGCACTCACAGTGCCCTTCAGGGCCCCGAGGTGGGGGCGGCCCAGCAGACGTGCGGCGCCCGAATGACTTCGCCGGGCTTTTTTCGGCCAATTCTCACGAGCGTTCTGCCCAAACCAGGATTGGTTTGGGCAGAACGCTCGTGAGAATTGGCCGGCGTAGGACAGCCCTGCGGACCGCCGTGCTCTCCATGGCCCAGGGCCCTTTCTCGCCCAGGGCATGTTGCTGTCGCCAAGAAATGGCTCAGAAAAGACGCGGCCCAACCCGGTACGCCGGCGCATTGGAGCGTTCCCGGAGCAGAGTTGAAGAACGGGTGGTGGCCTGGTGTGCGCCTCTGTCTTTCGGGTAGATGGGCCGGCCAAGGATGGGGATGACCTCATCTTGGTCATACAGGTTTATGTCACTCTGAGGGTTTTTCGAAGCACCAGAGGGGCCGATGGAGACTGCGTGGTTGGGAGATGCGTGGCTGCGGGTCTAAGGGTTTCCCATTTGGAGGCCATGAGGGACAGGACCCCGGAAGCGGGTTGGGGAAGCAGGCGAGTGTTCCAGACCGGACTTCGTGATGGGCCTGGCCCCGTGGTAGAGCGCAGGGATGGGACCCCCGCAAGTCGAGGATCCACGGACGTTGTCCTCGCTGCATTCCATCTTATGGAGTGCCTCTTGTCGGCGATCAGGTGCGGGAACTCACAGTGCCCTTCAGGGCCCCGAGGTGGGGGCGGCTCAGCAGACGTGCGGCGCCCGAATGACTTCGCCGTGATTTTTCCGGCAAATTCTCACGAGCGTTCTGCCCAAACCAATCCTGGTTTGGGCAGAAGGCTCGTGAGAATTGGCCGGCGTAGGACAGCCCTGCGGACCGCCGTGCTCTCCATGGCCCAGGGCCCTTTCTCGCCCAGGGCATGTTGCTGCCGCCAAGAAATGGCTCGGAAAAGACGCGGCCCACCCTGGCACGCCGGCGCATTGGAGCGTTCCCGGAGCAGAGTTGAAGAACGGGTGGTGGCCTGGTGTGCGCCTCTGTCTTTCGGGTAGATGGGCCGGCCAAGGATGGGGATGACCTCATCTTGGTCATACAGGTTGATCTCCCTCTGAGGGTTGTCCGAAGCACCAGAGGGTCCGATGGAGACTGCGTGGTTGGGAGATGCGTGGCTGCGGGTCTAAGGGTTTCCCATATGGAGGCCATGAGGGACAGGACCCCGGAAGCAGGTTGGGGAAGCAGGCGAGTGTTCCAGACCGGACTTCGTGATGGGACTGGCCCCGTGGTAGAGCGCTGGGATGGGACCCCGGCATGTCGAGTATCCACGGGCGTTGTCCTCGCTGCATTCCATCTTGTGGAGTGCCTCTTGGCGGCGATCGGGAGCGGGCACTCACAGTGCCCTTCAGGGCCCCGAGGTGGGGGCGGCCCAGCAGACCTGCGGCGCCCGAATGACTTCGCCGGGCTTTTTCCGGCCAATTCTCACGAGCGTTCTGCCCAAACCAGGATTGGTTTGGGCAAAACGCTCGTGAGAATTGGCCGGCGAAGGATAGCCCTGCGGACCGCCGTGTTCTCCATGGCCCAGGGCCCTTTCTCGCCCAGGGCATGTTGCTGCCGCCAAGAAATGGCTCGGAAAAGACGCGGCCCACCCCGGCACGCCGGCGCATTGGAGCGTTCATGGAGCAGAGTTGAAGAACGGGTGGTGGCCTGGTGTGCGCCTCTGTCTTTCGGGTAGAAGGGCCGGCCAAGGATGGGGATGACCTCATCTTGGTCATACAGGTTTATCTCACTCTGAGGGTTGTCCGAAGCACCAGAGGGGCCGATGGAGACTGCGTGGTTGGGAGATGCGTGGCTGCGGGTCTAAGGGTTTCTCATATAGAGGCCATGAGGGACAGGACCCCGGAAGCAGGTTGGGGAAGCAGGCGAGTGTTCCCGACCGGACTTCGTGATGGGCCTGGCCTCGTGATAGAGCGCTGGGATGGGACCCCGGCAAGTCGAGGATCCACGGGCGTTGTCCTCGCTGCATTCCATCTTGTGGAGTGCCTCTTGGCGGCGATCGGGTGCGGGCACTCACAGTGCCCTTCAGGGCCCCGAGGTGGGGGCGGCCCAGCAGACGTGCGGCGCCCGAATGACTTCGCCGGGATTCTTCCGGCCAATTCTCACGAGCGTTCTGCCCAAACCAGGATTGGTTTGGGCAGAACGCTCGTGAGAATTGGCCGGCGTAGGACAGCCCTGTGGACAGCCGTGCTCTCCATGGCCCAGGGCCCTTTCTCACCCAGGGCATGTTGCTGCCGCCAAGAAATGGCTCGGAAAAGACGCGGCCCACCCCGTCACGCCGGCGCATTGGAGCGTTCCCGGAGCAGAGTTGAAGAACGGGTGGTGGCCTGGTGTGCGCCTCTGTCTCCCGGGCGGACGGGCCGGCCAAGGATGGGGATGACCTCATCTTGGTCATACCGGTCTATCTCACTGTGAGGGTTGTCCGAAGCACCAGAGGGGCCGATGGAGACTGCGTGGTTGGGAGATGCGTGGCTGCGGGTCTAAGGGTTTCCGATATGGAGGCCGTGTGGGACAGGACCCCGGAAGAAGGTTGGGGAAGCAGGCGAGTGTCCCAGACCGGACTTCGTGATGGGCCTGGCCCCATGGTAGAGTGCAGGGATGGGACCCCTGCAAGTCGAGGATCCACGGGCGTTGTCCTCGCTGCATTCCGTCTTGTGGAGTGCCCCTTGGCGGCGATCGGGTGCGGGCACTCACCATGCCCTTCAAGGCCCCGAGGTGGGGGCGGCCCAGCAGACGTGCGGCGCCCGAATGACTTCGCCGGGCTTTTTCCGGCCAATTCTCACGAGCGTTCTGCCCAAACCAGGATTCGTTTGGGCAGAACGCTCGTAAGAATTGGCCGGCGTAGGACAGCCATGCGGACCGCCGTGTTCTCCATGGCCCAGGGCCCTTTCTCGCCCAGGGCATGTTGCTGCCGCCAAGAAATGGCTCGGAAAAGACGCTGCCAACCCCGGCTCGACGGCGCATTGGAGCGTTCCCGGAGCAGAGTTGAAGAACTGGTGGTGGCCTGGTGTGCGCCTCTGGCTCTCGGGTAGACCGGCCGGCCAAGGATGGGGATGACCTCATCTTGGTCATACCGGTTTATCTCACTCTGAGGGTTGTCCGAAGCACCAGAGGGGCCGATGGAGACTGCGTGGTTGGGAGATGCGTGGCTGCGGGTCTAAGGGTTTCCGATATGGAGGCCATGAGGGACAGGACCCCGGAAGCAGGTTGGGGAAGCAGGCGAGTGTCCCAGACCGGACTTCGTGATGGGCATGGCCCCATGGTAGAGCGCAGGGATGGGACCCCTGCAAGTCGAGGATCCACGGGCGTTGTCCTCGCTGCATTCCGTCTTGTGGAGTGCCCCTTGACGGCGATCGGGTGCGGGCACTCACCATGCCCTTCAAGGCCCGGAGGTGGGGACGGCCCAGCAGTCGTGCGGCGCCCGAATGACTTCGCCGGGCTTTAACCGGCCAATTCTCACGAGCGTTCTTCCCAAACGAGGACGCTCGTGAGAATTGGCCGGCGTAGGGCAGCCCTGCGGACCGCCGTGCTCTCCATGGCCCAGGGCCCTTTCTCGCCCAGGGCATGTTGCTGCCGCCAAGAAATGGCTCGGAAAAGACGCGGCCCACCCCGGCCCGCCGGCGCATTGGAGCGTTCCCGGAGCAGAGTTGAAGAACGGGTGGTGGCCTGGTGTGCGCCTCTGTCTTTCGGGTAGATGGGCCCGCCAAGGATGGGGATGACCTCATCTTGGTCATACAGGTTTATGTCACTCTGAGGGTTTTTCGAAGCACCAGAGGGGCCGATGGAGACTGCGTGGTTGGGAGATGCGTGGCTGCGGGTCAAAGGGTTTCCCATTTGGAGGCCATGAGGGACAGGACCCCGGAAGCAGGTTGGGGAAGCAGGCGAGTGTTCCAGACCGGACTTCGTGATGGGCCTGGCCCCGTGGTAGAGCGCAGGGATGGGACCCCCGCAAGTCGAGGATCCACGGACGTTGTCCTCGCTGCATTCCATCTTATGGAGTGCCTCTTGTCGGCGATCAGGTGCGGGAACTCACAGTGCCCTTCAGGGCCCCGAGGTGGGGGCGGCCCAGCAGACGTGCGGCGCCCGAATGACTTCGCCGGGCTTTTTCCGGCCAATTCTCACGACCATTCTGCCCAAACCAGGATTGGCTCGGAAAAGACGCGGCCCACTCCGGCATGCCGGCGTATTGGAGCGTTCCCGGAGCAGAGATGAAGAACGGGTGGTGGACTGGTGTGCGCCTCAGTCGTTCGGGTAGATGGGCCGGCCAAGAATGGGGATGACCTCATCTTGGTCATACAGGTTGATCTCATTCTGAGCGTTGTCCGAAGCACCAGAGGGGCCGATGGAGACTGCGTGGTTGGGAGATGCGTGGCTGCGGGTCTAAGGGTTTCCCATATGGAGGCAATGAGGGACAGGACCCCGGAAGCAGGTTGGGGAAGCAGGCGAGTGTTCCAGACCGGACTTCGAGATGGGCCTGGCCCCGTAGTAGAGCGCAGGAATGGGACCCCGGCAAGTCGAGGATCCACGGGCGTTGTCCTCGCTGCATTCCATCTTGTGGAGTGCCTCTTGGCGGCGATCGGGGGCGGGCACTCACAGTGCCCTTCAGGGCCCCGAGGTGGGGGCGGCCCAGCAGAGGTGCGGCGCCCGAATGATTTCGCCGGGCTTTTTCCGGCCAATTCTCACGAGCGTTCTGCCCAAACCAGGATTGGTTTGGGCGGAACGCTCGTGAGAATTGGCCGGCGTAGGACAGCCCTACGGACCGCCGTACTCTCCATGGCCCAGGGCCCTTTTTCGCCCTGGGCATGTTGCTGCCACCAAGAAATGGCTCGGAAAAGACGCGGCCCAACCCGTCACGCCGGTGCATTGGAGCGTTCCCGGAGCAGAGTTGAAGAACCGGTGGTGGCCTGGTGTGCGCCTCTATCTTTCGGGTAGATGGGCCGGCCAAGGATGGGGATGGCCTCATCTTGGTCATACAGGTTGATCTCACTCTGAGGGTTGTCCGAAGCACCAGAGGGGCCGATGGAGACTGCGTGGTTGGCAGATGCGTGGCTACGGGTCTAAGGGTTTCCCATATGGAGGCCATGAGGGACAGGACCCCGGAAGCAGGTTGGGGAAGCAGGCGAGTGTTCCCGACCGGACTTCGTGATGGGCCTGGCCCCGTGGTAGAGCGCACGGATGGGACCCCGGCAAGTCGAGGATCCACGGGAGTTGTCCTCGCTGCATTCCATCTTGTGGAGTGCCTCTTGGCGGCGATCGGGTGCGGGCACTCACAGTGCCCTTCAGGGCCCCGAGGTGGGGGCGGCCCAGCAGACGTGCGGCGCCCGAATGACTTCGCCGGGCTTTTTTCGGCCAATTCTCACGAGCGTTCTGCCCAAACCAATCCTGGTTTGGGCAGAACGCTCGTGAGAATTGGCCGGCGTAGGACAGCCCTGCGGACCGCCGTGCTCTCCATGGCCCAGGGCCCTTTCTCGCCCAGGGCATGTTGCTGTCGCCAAGAAATGGCTCAGAAAAGACGCGGCCCAACCCGGTACGCCGGCGCATTGGAGCGTTCCCGGAGCAGAGTTGAAGAACGGGTGGTGGCCTGGTGTGCGCCTCGGTCTTTCGGGTAGATGGGCCGGCCAAGGATGGGGATGACCTCATCTTGGTCATACAGGTTTATGTCACTCTGAGGGTTTTTCGAAGCACCAGAGGGGCCGATGGAGACTGCGTGCTTGGGAGATGCGTGGCTGCGGGTCTAAGGGTTTCCCATTTGGAGGCCATGAGGGACAGGACCCCGGAAGCGGGTTGGGGAAGCAGGCGAGTGTTCCAGACCGGACTTCGTGATGGGCCTGGCCCCGTGGTAGAGCGCAGGGATGGGACCCCCGCAAGTCGAGGATCCACGGACGTTGTCCTCGCTGCATTCCATCTTATGGAGTGCCTCTTGTCGGCGATCAGGTGCGGGAACTCACAGTGCCCTTCAGGGCCCCGAGGTGGGGGCGGCTCAGCAGACGTGCGGCGCCCGAATGACTTCGCCGTGATTTTTCCGGCAAATTCTCACGAGCGTTCTGCCCAAACCAATCCTGGTTTGGGCAGAAGGCTCGTGAGAATTGGCCGGCGTAGGACAGCCCTGCGGACCGCCGTGCTCTCCATGGCCCAGGGCCCTTTCTCGCCCTGGGCATGTTGCTGCCGCCAAGAAATGGCTCGGAAAAGACGCGGCCCACCCCGGCATGCCGGCGCATTGGAGCGTTCCCGTGGCAAATTTGAAGAACGGGTGGTGGCCCGGTGTGCGCCTCTGTCTTTCGGGTAGATGGGCCGGCCAAGAATGGGGATGACCTCATCTTGGTCATACAGGTTGATCTCACTCTGAGGGTTGTCCGAAGCACCAGAGGGGCCGATGGAGACTGCGTGGTTGGGAGATGCGTGGCTGCGGGTCTAAGGGTTTCCCATACGGAGGCCATGAGGGACAGGACCCCGGAAGCAGGTTGGGGAAGCAGGCGAGTGTTCCTGACCGGACTTCGAGATGGGCCTGGCCCCGTGGTAGAGCGCAGGGATGGGACCCCGGCAAGTCGAGGATCCACGGGCGTTGTCCTCGCTGCATTCCATCTTGTGGAGTGCCTCTTGGCGGCGATCGGGTGCGGGCACTCACAGTGCGCTTCAGGGCCCCGAGGTGGGGGCGGCCCAGCAGACGTGCGGTGACCGAATGACTTCGCCGGGCTTTTTCCGGCCAATTCTCACGAGCGTTCCGCCCAAACCAGGATTGGTTTGGGCGGAACGCTCGTGAGAATTGGCCGGCGTAGGACAGCCCTGCGGACCGCCGTGCTCTCCATGGCCCAGGGCCCTTTTTGGCCCTGGGCATGTTGCTGCCGCCAAGAAATGGCTCGGAAAAGACGCGGCCCACCCCGGCACGCCGGTGCATTGGAGCGTTCCCGGAGCAGAGTTGAAGAACGGGTGGTGGCCTGGTGTGCGCCTCTATCTTTCGGGTAGATGGGCCGGCCAAGGATGGGGATGGCCTCATCTTGGTCATACAGGTTGATCTCACTCTGAGGGTTGTCCGAAGCACCAGAGGGGCCGATGGAGACTGCGTGGTTGGGATATGCGTGGCTTCGGGTCTAAGGGTTTCCGATATGGAGGCCATGAGGGAGAGGACCCCGGAAGCAGTTTGGGGAAGCAGGCGAGTGTTCCCGACCGGACTTCGTGATGGGCCTGGCCCCGTGGTAGAGCGCACGGATGGGACCCCGGCAAGTCGAGGATCCACGGGCGTTGTCCTCGAGCATTCCATCTTGTGGAGTGCCTCTTGGCGGCGATCGGGTGCGGGCACTCACAGTGCCCTTCAGGGCCCCGAGGTGGGGGCGGCCCAGCAGACGTGCGGCGCCCGAATGACTTCGCCGGGCTTTTTCCGGCCAATTCTCACGAGCGTTCTGACCAAACCAGGATTGGCTCGGAAAAGACGCGGCCACTCCGGCATGCCGGCGTATTGGAGCGTTCCCGGAGCAGAGATGAAGAACGGGTGGTGGACTGGTGTGCGCCTCTGTCGTTCGGGTAGATGGGCCGGCCAAGAATGGGGATGACCTCATCTTGGTCATACAGGTTGATCTCATTCTGAGGGTTGTCCGAAGCACCAGAGGGGCCGATGGAGACTGCGTGGTTGGGAGATGCGTGGCTGCGGGTCTAAGGGTTTCCCATATGGAGGCAATGAGGGACAGGACCCCGGAAGCAGGTTGGGGAAGCAGGCGAGTGTTCCAGACCGGACTTCGAGATGGGCCTGGCCCCGTAGTAGAGCGCAGGAATGGGACCCCGGCAAGTCGAGGATCCACGGGCGTTGTCCTCGCTGCATTCCATCTTGTGGAGTTCCTCTTGGCGGCGATCGGGGGCGGGCACTCACAGTGCCCTTCAGGGCCCCGAGGTGGGGGCGGCCCAGCAGAGGTGCGGCGCCCGAATGACTTCGCCGGGCTTTTTCCGGCCAATTCTCACGAGCGTTCTGCCCAAACCAGGATTGGTTTGGGCAGAACGCTCGTGAGAATTGGCCGGCGTAGGACAGCCCTGTGGACCGCCGTGCTCTCCATGGCCCAGGGCCCTTTCTCGCCCAGGGCATGTTGCTGCCGCCAAGAAATGGCTCGGAAAAGATGCGGCCCAACCCGGCACGCCGGTGCATTGGAGCGTTCCCGGAGCAGAGTTGAAGAACCGGTGGTGGCCTGGTGTGCGCCTCTGTCTTTCGGGTAGATGGGCCGGCCAAGGATGGGAATGACCTCATCTTGGTCATACAGGTTTATGTCACTCTGAGGGTTTTTCGAAGCACCAGAGGGGCCGATGGAGACTGCGTGGTTGGGAGATGCGTGGCTGCGGGTCAAAGGGTTTCCCATTTGGAGGCCATGAGAGACAGGACCCCGGAAGCAGGTTGGGGAAGCAGGCGAGTGTTCCAGACCGGACTTCGTGATGGGCCTGGCCCCGTGGTAGAGCGCAGGGATGGGACCCCCGCAAGTCGAGGATCCACGGACGTTGTCCTCGCTGCATTCCATCTTATGGAGTGCCTCTTGTCGGCGATCAGGTGCGGGAACTCACAGTGCCCTTCAGGGCCCCGAGTTGGGGGCGGC
The DNA here is from genome assembly GCF_030435805.1 of Mustela lutreola. Taxonomy (NCBI): domain Eukaryota; kingdom Metazoa; phylum Chordata; class Mammalia; order Carnivora; family Mustelidae; genus Mustela; species Mustela lutreola. The sequence continues at coordinate 433,502 of NC_081296.1, read as the reverse complement.
CCAGCAGACGTGCGGCGCCCGAATGACTTCGCCGGGCTTTTTCCGGCCAATTCTCACGAGCGTTCTGCCCAAACCAGGATTGGTTTGGGCAGAACGCTCGTGAGAATTGGCCGGCGTAGGACAGCCCTGTGGACCGCCGTGCTCTCCATGGCCCAGGGCCCTTTCTCGCCCAGGGCATGTTGCTGCCGCCAAGAAATGGCTCGGAAAAGACGCGGCCCACCCCGGCACGCCGGCGCATTGGAGCGTTCCCGGAGCAGAGTTGAAGAACGGGTGGTGGCCTGGTGTGCGCCTCTGTCTTTCGGGTAGATGGGCCGGCCAAGGATGGGGATGGCCTCATCTTGGTCATACAGGTTGATCTCACTCTGAGGGTTGTCCGAAGCACCAGAGGGGCCGATGGAGACTGCGTGGTTGGGAGATGCGTGGCTGCGGGTCTAAGGGTTTCCCATATGGAGGCCATGAGGGACAAGACCCCGGAAGCAGGTTGGGGAAGCAGGCGAGTGTTCCAGACCGGACTTCGTGATGGGCCTGGCCCCGCGGTAGGGCGCAGGGATGGGACCCCGGCATGTCGAGGATCCACGGGCGTTGTCCTCGCTGCATTCCATCTTGTGGAGTGCCTCTTGGCGGCGATCGGGTGCGGGCACTCACAGTGCCCTTCAGGGCCCCGAGGTGGGGGCGGCCCAGCAGACGTGCGGCGCCCGAATGACGTCGCCGGGCTTTTTCCGGTCAATTCTCACGAGCGTTCCGCCCAAACCAGGATTGGTTTGGGCGGAACGCTCGTGAGAATTGGCCGGCGTAGGACAGCCCTACGGACCGCCGTACTCTCCATGGCCCAGGGCCCTTTTTCGCCCTGGGCATGTTGCTGCAACCAAGAAATGGCTCGGAAAAGACGCGGCCCAACCCGTCACGCCGGTGCATTGGAGCGTTCCCGGAGCAGATTTGAAGAACCGGTGGTGGCCTGGTGTGCGCCTCTATCTTTCGGGTAGATGGGCCGGCCAAGGATGGGGATGGCCTCATCTTGGTCATACAGGTTGATCTCACTCTGAGGGTTGTCCGAAGCACCAGAGGGGCCGATGGAGACTGCGTGGTTGGCAGATGCGTGGCTACGGGTCTAAGGGTTTCCCATATGGAGGCCATGAGGGACAGGACCCCGGAAGCAGGTTGGGGAAGCAGGCGAGTGTTCCCGACCGGACTTCGTGATGGGCCTGGCCCCGTGGTAGAGCGCACGGATGGGACCCCGGCAAGTCGAGGATCCACGGGCGTTGTCCTCGCTGCATTCCATCTTGTGGAGTGCCTCTTGGCGGCGATCGGGTGCGGGCACTCACAGTGCCCTTCAGGGCCCCGAGGTGGGGGCGGCCCAGCAGACGTGCGGCGCCCGAATGACTTCGCCGGGCTTTTTTCGGCCAATTCTCACGAGCGTTCTGCCCAAACCAGGATTGGTTTGGGCAGAACGCTCGTGAGAATTGGCCGGCGTAGGACAGCCCTGCGGACCGCCGTGCTCTCCATGGCCCAGGGCCCTTTCTCGCCCAGGGCATGTTGCTGTCGCCAAGAAATGGCTCAGAAAAGACGCGGCCCAACCCGGTACGCCGGCGCATTGGAGCGTTCCCGGAGCAGAGTTGAAGAACGGGTGGTGGCCTGGTGTGCGCCTCTGTCTTTCGGGTAGATGGGCCGGCCAAGGATGGGGATGACCTCATCTTGGTCATACAGGTTTATGTCACTCTGAGGGTTTTTCGAAGCACCAGAGGGGCCGATGGAGACTGCGTGGTTGGGAGATGCGTGGCTGCGGGTCTAAGGGTTTCCCATTTGGAGGCCATGAGGGACAGGACCCCGGAAGCGGGTTGGGGAAGCAGGCGAGTGTTCCAGACCGGACTTCGTGATGGGCCTGGCCCCGTGGTAGAGCGCAGGGATGGGACCCCCGCAAGTCGAGGATCCACGGACGTTGTCCTCGCTGCATTCCATCTTATGGAGTGCCTCTTGTCGGCGATCAGGTGCGGGAACTCACAGTGCCCTTCAGGGCCCCGAGGTGGGGGCGGCTCAGCAGACGTGCGGCGCCCGAATGACTTCGCCGTGATTTTTCCGGCAAATTCTCACGAGCGTTCTGCCCAAACCAATCCTGGTTTGGGCAGAAGGCTCGTGAGAATTGGCCGGCGTAGGACAGCCCTGCGGACCGCCGTGCTCTCCATGGCCCAGGGCCCTTTCTCGCCCAGGGCATGTTGCTGCCGCCAAGAAATGGCTCGGAAAAGACGCGGCCCACCCTGGCACGCCGGCGCATTGGAGCGTTCCCGGAGCAGAGTTGAAGAACGGGTGGTGGCCTGGTGTGCGCCTCTGTCTTTCGGGTAGATGGGCCGGCCAAGGATGGGGATGACCTCATCTTGGTCATACAGGTTGATCTCCCTCTGAGGGTTGTCCGAAGCACCAGAGGGTCCGATGGAGACTGCGTGGTTGGGAGATGCGTGGCTGCGGGTCTAAGGGTTTCCCATATGGAGGCCATGAGGGACAGGACCCCGGAAGCAGGTTGGGGAAGCAGGCGAGTGTTCCAGACCGGACTTCGTGATGGGACTGGCCCCGTGGTAGAGCGCTGGGATGGGACCACGGCATGTCGAGTATCCACGGGCGTTGTCCTCGCTGCATTCCATCTTGTGGAGTGCCTCTTGGCGGCGATCGGGAGCGGGCACTCACAGTGCCCTTCAGGGCCCCGAGGTGGGGGCGGCCCAGCAGACCTGCGGCGCCCGAATGACTTCGCCGGGCTTTTTCCGGCCAATTCTCACGAGCGTTCTGCCCAAACCAGGATTGGTTTGGGCAAAACGCTCGTGAGAATTGGCCGGCGAAGGATAGCCCTGCGGACCGCCGTGTTCTCCATGGCCCAGGGCCCTTTCTCGCCAAGGGCATGTTGCTGCCGCCAAGAAATGGCTCGGAAAAGACGCGGCCCACCCCGGCACGCCGGCGCATTGGAGCGTTCATGGAGCAGAGTTGAAGAACGGGTGGTGGCCTGGTGTGCGCCTCTGTCTTTCGGGTAGAAGGGCCGGCCAAGGATGGGGATGACCTCATCTTGGTCATACAGGTTTATCTCACTCTGAGGGTTGTCCGAAGCACCAGAGGGGCCGATGGAGACTGCGTTGTTGGGAGATGCGTGGCTGCGGGTCTAAGGGTTTCCCATATGGAGGCCATGAAGGACAGGACCCCGGAAGCAGGTTGGGGAAGCAGGCGAGTGTTCCAGATCAGACTTCGTGATGGGCCTGGCCCCGTGGTAGAGCTCACGGATGGAACCCCCGCAAGTCGAGGATCCACGGGCGTTGTCCTCGCTGCATTCCTTTTTGTGGAGTGCCTCTTGGCGGCAATCGGGTGCGGGCACTCACAGTGCCCTTCAGGGCCCCGAGGTGGGGGCGGCCCAGAAGACGTGCGGCGCCCGAATTAATTCGCCGGGCTTTTTCCGGCCAATTCTCATGAGCGTTCTGCCCAAACCAGGATTGGTTTGGGCAGAACGCTCGTGAGAATTGGCCGGCGTAGGACAGCCCTGTGGACCGCCGTGCTCTCCATGGCCCAGGGCCCTTTCTCACCCAGGGCATGTTGTTGCCGCCAAGAAATGGGTCGGAAAAGACGCGGCCCACCCCGTCACGCCGGCGCATTGGAGCGTTCCCGGAGCAGAGTTGAAGAACGGGTGGTGGCCTGGTGTGCGCCTCTGTCTTTCGGGTAGATGGGCCGGCCAAGGATGGGGTTGGCCTCATCTTGGTGATACAGGTTGATCTCACTCTGAGGGTTGTCCGAAGCACCAGAGGGGCCGATGGAGACTGCGTGGTTGGGAGATGCGTGGCTGCGGGTCTAAGGGTTTCTCATATAGAGGCCATGAGGGACAGGACCCCGGAAGCAGGTTGGGGAAGCAGGCGAGTGTTCCCGACCGGACTTCGTGATGGGCCTGGCCTCGTGATAGAGCGCTGGGATGGGACCCCGGCAAGTCGAGGATCCACGGGCGTTGTCCTCGCTGCATTCCATCTTGTGGAGTGCCTCTTGGCGGCGATCGGGTGCGGGCACTCACAGTGCCCTTCAGGGCCCCGAGGTGGGGGCGGCCCAGCAGACGTGCGGCGCCCGAATGACTTCGCCGGGATTCTTCCGGCCAATTCTCACGAGCGTTCTGCCCAAACCAGGATTGGTTTGGGCAGAACGCTCGTGAGAATTGGCCGGCGTAGGACAGCCCTGTGGACAGCCGTGCTCTCCATGGCCCAGGGCCCTTTCTCACCCAGGGCATGTTGCTGCCGCCAAGAAATGGCTCGGAAAAGACGCGGCCCACCCCGTCACGCCGGCGCATTGGAGCGTTCCCGGAGCAGAGTTGAAGAACGGGTGGTGGCCTGGTGTGCGCCTCTGTCTCCCGGGCGGACGGGCCGGCCAAGGATGGGGATGACCTCATCTTGGTCATACCGGTCTATCTCACTGTGAGGGTTGTCCGAAGCACCAGAGGGGCCGATGGAGACTGCGTGGTTGGGAGATGCGTGGCTGCGGGTCTAAGGGTTTCCGATATGGAGGCCGTGTGGGACAGGACCCCGGAAGAAGGTTGGGGAAGCAGGCGAGTGTCCCAGACCGGACTTCGTGATGGGCCTGGCCCCATGGTAGAGTGCAGGGATGGGACCCCTGCAAGTCGAGGATCCACGGGCGTTGTCCTCGCTGCATTCCGTCTTGTGGAGTGCCCCTTGGCGGCGATCGGGTGCGGGCACTCACCATGCCCTTCAAGGCCCCGAGGTGGGGGCGGCCCAGCAGACGTGCGGCGCCCGAATGACTTCGCCGGGCTTTTTCCGGCCAATTCTCACGAGCGTTCTGCCCAAACCAGGATTCGTTTGGGCAGAACGCTCGTAAGAATTGGCCGGCGTAGGACAGCCATGCGGACCGCCGTGTTCTCCATGGCCCAGGGCCCTTTCTCGCCCAGGGCATGTTGCTGCCGCCAAGAAATGGCTCGGAAAAGACGCTGCCAACCCCGGCTCGACGGCGCATTGGAGCGTTCCCGGAGCAGAGTTGAAGAACTGGTGGTGGCCTGGTGTGCGCCTCTGGCTCTCGGGTAGACCGGCCGGCCAAGGATGGGGATGACCTCATCTTGGTCATACCGGTTTATCTCACTCTGAGGGTTGTCCGAAGCACCAGAGGGGCCGATGGAGACTGCGTGGTTGGGAGATGCGTGGCTGCGGGTCTAAGGGTTTCCGATATGGAGGCCATGAGGGACAGGACCCCGGAAGCAGGTTGGGGAAGCAGGCGAGTGTCCCAGACCGGACTTCGTGATGGGCATGGCCCCATGGTAGAGCGCAGGGATGGGACCCCTGCAAGTCGAGGATCCACGGGCGTTGTCCTCGCTGCATTCCGTCTTGTGGAGTGCCCCTTGACGGCGATCGGGTGCGGGCACTCACCATGCCCTTCAAGGCCCGGAGGTGGGGACGGCCCAGCAGTCGTGCGGCGCCCGAATGACTTCGCCGGGCTTTAACCGGCCAATTCTCACGAGCGTTCTTCCCAAACGAGGACGCTCGTGAGAATTGGCCGGCGTAGGGCAGCCCTGCGGACCGCCGTGCTCTCCATGGCCCAGGGCCCTTTCTCGCCCAGGGCATGTTGCTGCCGCCAAGAAATGGCTCGGAAAAGACGCGGCCCACCACGGCCCGCCGGCGCATTGGAGCGTTCCCGGAGCAGAGTTGAAGAACGGGTGGTGGCCTGGTGTGCGCCTCTGTCTTTCGGGTAGATGGGCCCGCCAAGGATGGGGATGACCTCATCTTGGTCATACAGGTTTATGTCACTCTGAGGGTTTTTCGAAGCACCAGAGGGGCCGATGGAGACTGCGTGGTTGGGAGATGCGTGGCTGCGGGTCAAAGGGTTTCCCATTTGGAGGCCATGAGGGACAGGACCCCGGAAGCAGGTTGGGGAAGCAGGCGAGTGTTCCAGACCGGACTTCGTGATGGGCCTGGCCCCGTGGTAGAACGCAGGGATGGGACCCCCGCAAGTCGAGGATCCACGGACGTTGTCCTCGCTGCATTCCATCTTATGGAGTGCCTCTTGTCGGCGATCAGGTGCGGGAACTCACAGTGCCCTTCAGGGCCCCGAGGTGGGGGCGGCCCAGCAGACGTGCGGCGCCCGAATGACTTCGCCGGGCTTTTTCCGGCCAATTCTCACGAGCGTTCTGCCCAAACCAGGATTGGCTCGGAAAAGACGCGGCCCACTCCGGCATGCCGGCGTATTGGAGCGTTCCCGGAGCAGAGATGAAGAACGGGTGGTGGACTGGTGTGCGCCTCAGTCGTTCGGGTAGATGGGCCGGCCAAGAATGGGGATGACCTCATCTTGGTCATACAGGTTGATCTCATTCTGAGGGTTGTCCGAAGCACCAGAGGGGCCGATGGAGACTGCGTGGTTGGGAGATGCGTGGCTGCGGGTCTAAGGGTTTCCCATATGGAGGCAATGAGAGACAGGACCCCGGAAGCAGGTTGGGGAAGCAGGCGAGTGTTCCAGACCGGACTTCGAGATGGGCCTGGCCCCGTAGTAGAGCGCAGGAATGGGACCCCGGCAAGTCGAGGATCCACGGGCGTTGTCCTCGCTGCATTCCATCTTGTGGAGTGCCTCTTGGCGGCGATCGGAGGCGGGCACTCACAGTGCCCTTCAGGGCCCCGAGGTGGGGGCGGCCCAGCAGAGGTGCGGCGCCCGAATGACTTCGCCGGGCTTTTTCCGGCCAATTCTCACGAGCGTTCTGCCCAAACCAGGATTGGTTTGGGCAGAACGCTCATGAGAATTGGCCGGCGTGGGACAGCCCTGTGGACCGCCGTGCTCTCCATGGCCCAGGGCCCTTTCTCGCCCAGGGCATGTTGCTGCCGCCAAGAAATGGCTCGGAAAAGACGCGGCCCACCCCGGCACGCCGGCGCATTGGAGCGTTCCCGGAGCAGAGTTGAAGAACGGGTGGTGGCCTGGTGTGCGCCTCTGTCTTTCGGGTAGATGGGCCGGCCAAGGATGGGGATGGCCTCATCTTGGTCATACAGGTTGATCTCACTCTGAGGGTTGTCCGAAGCACCAGAGGGGCCGATGGAGACTGCGTGGTTGGGAGATGCGTGGCTGCGGGTCTAAGGGTTTCCCATATGGAGGCCATGAGGGACAAGACCCCGGAAGCAGGTTGGGGAAGCAGGCGAGTGTTCCAGACCGGACTTCGTGATGGGCCTGGCCCCGCGGTAGGGCGCAGGGATGGGACCCCGGCAAGTCGAGGATCCACGGGCGTTGTCCTCGCTGCATTCCATCTTGTGGAGTGCCTCTTGGCGGCGATCGGGTGCGGGCACTCACAGTGCCCTTCAGTGCCCCGAGGTGGGGGCGGCCCAGCAGACGTGCGGCGCCCGAATGACTTCGCCGGGCTTTTTCCGGTCAATTCTCACGAGCGTTCCGCCCAAACCAGGATTGGTTTGGGCGGAACGCTCGTGAGAATTGGCCGGCGTAGGACAGCCCTACGGACCGCCGTACTCTCCATGGCCCAGGGCCCTTTTTCGCCCTGGGCATGTTGCTGCCACCAAGAAATGGCTCGGAAAAGACACGGCCCAACCCGTCACGCCGGTGCATTGGAGCGTTCCCGGAGCAGAGTTGAAGAACCGGTGGTGGCCTGGTGTGTGCCTCTATCTTTCGGGTAGATGGGCCGGCCAAGGATGGGGATGGCCTCATCTTGGTCATACAGGTTGATCTCACTCTGAGTGTTGTCCGAAGCACCAGAGGGGCCGATGGAGACTGCGTGGTTGGCAGATGCGTGGCTACGGGTCTAAGGGTTTCCCATATGGAGGACATGAGGGACAGGACCCCGGAAGCAGGTTGGGGAAGCAGGCGAGTGTTCCCGACCGGACTTCGTGATGGGCCTGGCCCCGTGTTAGAGCGCACGGATGGGACCCCGGCAAGTCGAGGATCCACGGGCGTTGTCCTCGCTGCATTCCATCTTGTGGAGTGCCTCTTGGCGGCGATCGGGTGCGGGCACTCACAGTGCCCTTCAGGGCCCCGAGGTGGGGGCGGCCCAGCAGACGTGCGGCGCCCGAATGACTTCGCCGGGCTTTTTTCGGCCAATTCTCACGAGCGTTCTGCCCAAACCAGGATTGGTTTGGGCAGAACGCTCGTGAGAATTGGCCGGCGTAGGACAGCCCTGCGGACCGCCGTGCTCTCCATGGCCCAGGGCCCTTTCTCGCCCAGGGCATGTTGCTGTCGCCAAGAAATGGCTCAGAAAAGACGCGGCCCAACCCGGTACGCCGGCGCATTGGAGCGTTCCCGGAGCAGAGTTGAAGAACGGGTGGTGGCCTGGTGTGCGCCTCTGTCTTTCGGGTAGATGGGCCGGCCAAGGATGGGGATGACCTCATCTTGGTCATACAGGTTTATGTCACTCTGAGGGTTTTTCGAAGCACCAGAGGGGCCGATGGAGACTGCGTCGTTGGGAGATGCGTGGCTGCGGGTCTAAGGGTTTCCCATTTGGAGGCCATGAGGGACAGGACCCCGGAAGCGGGTTGGGGAAGCAGGCGAGTGTTCCAGACCGGACTTCGTGATGGGCCTGGCCCCGTGGTAGAGCGCAGGGATGGGACCCCCGCAAGTCGAGGATCCACGGACGTTGTCCTCGCTGCATTCCATCTTATGGAGTGCCTCTTGTCGGCGATCAGGTGCGGGAACTCACAGTGCCCTTCAGGGCCCCGAGGTGGGGGCGGCTCAGCAGACGTGCGGCGCCCGAATGACTTCGCCGTGATTTTTCCGGCCAATTCTCACGAGCGTTCTGCCCAAACCAGGATTGGTTTGGGCAGAACGCTCGTGAGAATTGGCCGGCGTAGGACATCCCTGCGGACCGCCCTGCTCTCCATGGCCCAGGGCCCTTTCTCGCCCAGGGCATGTTGCTGCCGCCAAGAAATGGCTCGGAAAAGACGCGGCCCACTCCGGCACGCCGGCGCATTGGACCGTTCCCGGAGCAGAGTTGATGAACGGGTGGTGGCCTGGTGTGCGCCTCTGTCGTTCGGGTAGATGGGCCGGCCAAGAATGGGGATGACCTCATCTTGGTCATACAGGTTTATCTCCCTCTGAGGGTTGTCCGAAGCACAAGAGGCGCCGATGGAGACTGCGTGGTTGGGAGATGCGTGGCTTCGGGTCTAAGGGTTTCCCAATGGAGGCCATGAGGGACAGGACCCCGGAAGCAGGTTGGGGAAGCAGGCGAGTGTTCCAGACCGGACTTCGAGATGGGCCTGGCCACGTAGTAGAGCGCAGGGATGGGACCCCGGCAAGTCGAGGATCCACGGGTGTTGTCCTCGCTGCATTCCATCTTGTGGAGTGCCTCTTGGCGGCGATCGGGTGCGGGCACTCACAGTGCCCTTCAGGGCCCCGAGGTGGGGGCGGACCAGCAGACGTGCGTTGCCCGAATGACTTCGCCGGGCTTTTTCCGGCCAATTCTCACGAGCGTTCTGCCCAAACCAGGATTGGTTTGGGCAGAACGCTCGTGAGAATTGGCCGGCGTAGGACAGCCTTGCGGACCGCCGTGCTCTCCATGGCCCAGGGCCCTTTCTCGCCCAGGGCATGTTGCTGCCGCCAAGAAATGGGTCGGAAAAGACACGGCCCACCTCGGCACGCCGGCGCATTGGAGCGTTCCCGGAGCAGAGTTGAAGAACGGGTGGTGGCCTGGTGTGCGCCTCTGTCTTTCGGGTAGATGGGCCGGCCAAGGATGGGGATGACCTCATCTTGGTCATACAGGTTGATCTCCCTCTGAGGGTTGTCCGAAGCACCAGAGGGGCCGATGGAGACTGCGTGGTTGGGAGATGCGTGGCTGCGGGTCTATGGGTTTCCCATATGGAGGCCATGAGGGACAGGACCCCGGAAGCAGGTTGGGGTAGCAGGCGAGTGTTCCAGACCGGACTTCGTGATGGGCCTGGCCCATCCCTGGTAGAGCGCAGCGATGGGACCCCGTCAAGTCGAGGATCCACGGGCGTTGTCCTCGCTGCATTCCATCTTGTGGAGTGCCTCTTGGCGGCGATCGGGTGCGGGCCCTCACAGTGCCCTTCACGGCCCCGAGGTGGGGGCGGCCCAGCAGACGTGCGGCGCCCGAATGACTTCGCCGGGCTTTTTCCGGCCAATTCTCACGATCGTTCTGCCCAAACCAGGATTGGCTCGGAAAAGACGCGGCCCACCCCGGCATGCCGGCGCATTGGAGCGTTCCCGGAGCAGAGATGAAGAACGGGTGGTGGCCTGGTGTGCGCCTCTGTCTTTCGGGTAGATGGGCCGGCCAAGGATGGGGATGACCTCATCTTGGTCATACAGGTTGATCTCCATCTGAGGGTTGTCCGAAGCACCAGAGGGGCCGAAGGAGAATGTGTGGTTGGGAGATGCGTGGCTGCGGGTCTATGGGTTTCCCATATGGAGGCCATGAGGGACAGGACCCCGGAAGCAGGTTGGGGAAGAAGGCGAGTGTTCCAGACCTGACTTCGAGATGGGCCTGGCCCCGTAGTAGAGCGCAGGAATGGGACCCCGGCAAGTCGAGGATCCACGGGCGTTGTCCTCGCTGCATTCCATCTTGTGGAGTGCCTCTTGGCGGCGATCGTGTGCGGGCACTCACAGTGCCCTTCAGGGCCTTGAGGTGGGGGCGGCCCAGCAGACGTGCGGCGCCCGAATGACTTCGCCGGGCTTTTTCTGGCCAATTCTCACGAGCGTTCTGCCCAAACCAGGATTGGTTTGGGCAGAACGCTCGTGAGAATTGGCCGGCGTAGGACAGCCCTGCGGACCGCCGTGCTCTCCATGGCCCAGGGCCCTTTCTAGCCCAGGGCATGTTGCTGCCGCCAAGAAATGGCTAGTAAAAGACGCGGCCCACCCCGGCACGCCGGCGCATTGGAGCGTTCCCGGAGCAGAGCTGAAGAACGGGTGGTGGCCTGGTGTGCGCCTCTGTCTTTCGGGTAGATGGGCCGGCCAAGGATGGGGATGACCTCATCTTGGTCATACAGGTTAATCTCACTCTGAGGGTTGTCCGAAGCACCAGAGGGGCCAATGGAGACTGCGTGTTTGGGAGATGCGTGGCTGCGGGTCTAAGGGTTTCCCATATGGAGGCCATGAGGGACAGGACCCCGGAAGCAGGTTGGGGAAGCAGGCGAGTGTTCCCGACCGGACTTCGTGATGGGCCTGGCCCCGTGGTAGAGCGCACGGATGGGACCCCGGCAAGTCGAGGATCCACGGGCGTTGTCCTCGCTGCATTCCATCTTGTGGAGTGCCTCTTGGCGGCGATCGGGTGCGGGCACTCACAGTGCCCTTCAGGCCCCCGAGGTGGGGGCGGCCCAGCAGACGTGCGGCGCCCGAATGACTTCGCCGGGCTTTTTCCGGCCAATTCTCACGAGCGTTCTGCCCAAACCAGGATTGGCTCGGAAAAGACGCGGCCCACTCCGGCATGCCGGCGTATTGGAGCGTTCCCGGAGCAGAGATGAAGAACGGGTGGTGGACTGGTGTGCGCCTCAGTCGTTCGGGTAGATGGGCCGGCCAAGGATGGGGATGACCTCATCTTGATCATACAGGTTTATCTCACTCTGAGGGTTGTCCGAGCACCAGAGGGGCCGAAGGAGACTGCGTGGTTGGGAGATGCTTGGCTGCGGGTCTAAGGGTTTCCGATATGGAGGCCATGAGGGACAGGACCCCGGAAGCAGGTTGGGGAAGCAGGCGAGTGTCCCAGACCGGACTTCGTGATGGGCCTGGCCCCATGGGAGAGCGCAGAGATGGGACCCCTGCAAGTCGAGGATCCATGGGCGTTGTCTTCGATGCATTCCATCTCGTGGAGTGCCCCATGGCGGAGATCGGGTGCGGGCACTCACCATGCCCTTCAGGGCCCCGAGGTGGGGGCGGCCCAGCAGACGTGCGGCGCCCGAATGACTTCGCCGGGCTTTTTCCGGCCAATTCTCACGAGCGTTCTGCCCAAACCAGGATTTGTTTGGGCAGAACGCTCGTGAGAATTGGCCGGCGTAGGACAGCCCTGCGGACCGCCGTGCTCTCCATGGCCCAGGGCCCTTTCTCGCCCAGGGCATGTTGCTGCCGCCAAGAAATGGCTCGGAAAAGACGCGGCCCACCCCGGCACGCCGGCGCATTGGAGCGTTCCCGGAGCAGAGTTGAAGAACGGGTGGTGGCCTGGTGTGCGCCTCTGTCTTTCGGGTAGATGGGCCGGCCAAGGATGGGGATGACCTCATCTTGGTCATACAGGTTGATCTCACTCTGAGGGTTGTCCGAAGCACCAGAGGGGCCGATGGAGACTGCGTGGTTGGGAGATGCGTGGCTGCGGGTCTAAGGGTTTCCCATATGGAGGCCATGAGGGACAGGACCCCGGAAGCAGGTTGGGGAAGCAGGCGAGTGTTCCAGACCGGACTTCGTGATGGGCCTGGCCCCGCGGTAGGGCGCAGGGATGGGACCCCGGCAAGTCGAGGATCGACGGGCGTTGTCCTCGCTGCATTGCATCTTGTGGAGTGCCTCTTGGCGGCGATCGGGTGCGGGCACTCACAGTGCCATTCAGGGCCCCGAGGTAGGGACGGCCCAGCAGACGTCTGGCGCCCGAATGACTTCGCCGGGCTTCTTCCGGCCAATTCTCACGAGCTTTGTGCCCAAACCAGGATTGGTTTGGGCAGAACGCTCGTGAGAATTGGCCGGCGTAGGACAGCCCTGCGGACCGCCGTGCTCTCCATGGCCCAGGGCCCTTTCTCGCCGAGGGCATCTTGCTGCCGCCAAGAAATGGCTTGGAAAAGACGCGGCCAACCCCGGCACGACGGCGCATTGGAGCGTTCCCGGAGCAGAGTTGAAGAACGGGTGGTGGCCTGGTGTGCGCCTCTGTCTTTCCGGTAGATGGGCCGGCCAAGGATGGGGATGAACTCATCTTGGTCGTACAGTTTTATCTCACTCTGAGGGTTGTCCGAAGCACCAGAGGGGCCTATGGAGACTGCCTGGTTGGGAGATGCGTGGCTGCGGGTCTAAGGGTTTCCGATATGGAGGCCATGAGGGACAGGACCCCGGAAGCAGGTTGGGGAAGCAGGCGAGTGTCCCAGACCGGACTTCGTGATGGGCCTGGCCCCATGGTAGAGCGCATGGATGGGACCCCTGCAAGTCGAGGAACCACGGGCGTTGTCCTCGCTGCAATCATCTCTTGGAGTGCCCCTTGGCAGCGATCAGGAGCGGGCACTCACCATGCCCTTCAAGGCCCCCAGGTGGGGGCGGCCGGGCAGACGTGCGGCGCCCGAATGACTTCGCCGGGCTTCTTCCGGCCAATTCTCACGAGCGTTTTCCCCAAACCAGGATTAGTTTGGGCAGAACGCTCGTGAGTATTGGCCGGCGTAGGACAGCCCTGTGGACCGCCGTGCTCTCCATAGCCCAGGGCCCTTTCTCGCCCAGGCCATGTTGCTGCCGCCAAGAAATTGCTCGGAAAAGACGCGGCCAACCCCGGCACGACAGCGCATTGGAGCGTTCCCGGAGCAGAGTTGAAGAACAGGTGGTGGCCTGGTGTGCGTCTCTGTCTTGCGGGTAGATGGGCCCGCCAAGGATGGGGATGACCTCATCTTGGTCGTACAGGTTTATCTCACTCTGAGGGTTGTCCGAAGCACCAGAGGGGCCGATGGAGACGGCGTGGTTGGGAGATGCGTTGCTGCGGGTCTAAGGGATTCCGGTATGGAGGCCATGAGGGACAGGACCCCGGAAGCATGTTGGGGAAGCAGGGAGTGTCGCAGTCCGGACTTCGGGATGGGCCTGGACCCATGGGAGAGTGCAGGGATGGGACCCCTGCAAGTCGAGGAACCACGGGCGGTGTCCTCGCTGCATTACATCTCGTGAAGTGCCCCTTGGCGGATATCGGGTGCGGGCACTCACCATGCCCTTCAAGGCCCCGAGGTGGGGGCCGAACAGCAGACGTGCGGCGCCCGAATGACTTCGCCGGGCTTCATCCGGGCAATTCTCACGAGCGTTCTGCCCAAACCAATCCTGGTTTGGGCAGAAGGCTCGTGAGAATTGGCCGGCGTAGGACAGCCCTGCGGACCGCCGTGCTCTCAATGGCCCAGGGCCCTTTCTCTCCCAGGGCATGTTGCTGTCGCCAAGAAATGGCTCGGAAAAGACGCAGCCCACCCCGGCACGCCGGCGCATTGGAGCGTTCCCGGAGCAGAGTTGAAGAACGGGTGGTGGCCTGGTGTGCGCCTCTGTCTTTCGGGTAGATGGGCCGGCCAAGGATGGGGATGACCTCATCTTGGTCATACAGGTTGATCTCACTCTGACGGTTGTCCGAAGCACCAGAGGGGCCGATGGAGACTGCGTGGTTGGGAGATGCGTGGCTGCGGGTCTAAGGGTTTCCCATATGGAGGCCATGAGGGACAGGACCCCGGAAGCAGGTTGGGGAAGCAGGCGAGTGTTCCAGACCGGACTTCGTGATGGGCCTGGCCCCGTGGTAGAGCGCTGGGATGGGACCCCGGCAAGTCGAGGATCGACGGGCGTTGTCCTCGCTGCATTGCATCTTGTGGAGTGCCTCTTGGCGGCGATCGGGTGCGGGCACTCACAGTGCCATTCAGGGCCCCGAGGTAGGGACGGCCCAGCAGACGTCTGGCGCCCGAATGACTTCGCCGGGCTTCTTCCGGCCAATTCTCACGAGCGTTGTGCCCAAACCAGGATTGGTTTGGGCAGAACGCTCGTGAGAATTGGCCGGCGTAGGACAGCCCTGCGGACCGCCGTGCTCTCCATGGCCCAGGGCCCTTTCTCGCCGAGGGCATGTTGCTGCCGCCAAGAAATGGCTTGGAAAAGACGCGGCCAACCCGGGCACGACGGCGCATTGGAGCGTTCCCGGAGCAGAGTTGAAGAACGGGTGGTGGCCTGGTGTGCGCCTCTGTCTTTCCGGTAGATGGGCCGGCCAAGGATGGGGATGAACTCATCTTGGTCGTACAGTTTTATCTCACTCTGAGGGTTGTCCGAAGCACCAGAGGGGCCTATGGAGACTGCCTGGTTGGGAGATGCGTGGCTGCGGGTCTAAGGGTTTCCGATATGGAGGCCATGAGGGACAGGACCCCGGAAGCAGGTTGGGGAAGCAGGCGAGTGTCCCAGACCGGACTTCGTGATGGGCCTGGCCCCATGGTAGAGCGCATGGATGGGACCCCTGCAAGTCGAGGAACCACGGGCGTTGTCCTCGCTGCAATCATCTCTTGGAGTGCCCCTTGGCAGCGATCAGGAGCGGGCACTCACCATGCCCTTCAAGGCCCCCAGGTGGGGGCGGCCGGGCAGACGTGCGGCGCCCGAATGACTTCGCCGGGCTTCTTCCGGCCAATTCTCACGAGCGTTTTCCCCAAACCAGGATTAGTTTGGGCAGAACGCTCGTGAGTATTGGCCGGCGTAGGACAGCCCTGTGGACCGCCGTGCTCTCCATAGCCCAGGGCCCTTTCTCGCCCAGACCATGTTGCTGCCGCCAAGAAATGGCTCGGAAAAGACGCGGCCCACTCCGGCACGCCGGCGCAATGGAGCGTTCCCGGAGCAGAGTTGAAGAACGGGTGGTGGCCTGTTGTGCGCCTCTGTCGTTCGGGTAGATGGGCCGGCCAAGAATGGGGATGACCTCATCTTGGTCATACAGGTTTATGACACTCTGAGGGATGTCCGAAGCACCAGAGGGTCCGATGGAGTCTGCGTGGTTGGGAGATGCGTGGCTGCGGGTCTAAGTGTTTCCCATATGGAGGCCATGAGGGACAGGACCCCGGAAGCAGGTTGGGGAAGCAGGCGAGTGTTCCAGACCGGACTTCGTGATGGGCCTGGCCCCGTGGTAGAGCGCAGGGATGGGACCCCGGCAAGTCGAGGATCCACGGGCGTTGTCCTCGTTGCATTCCATCTTGTGGAGTGCCTCTTGGCGGCGATCGGGTGCGGGCACTCACAGCGCCCTTCAGGGCCCCGAGGTGGGGGCGGCCCAGCAGACGTGCGGCGCCCAAATGACTTCGCCGTGCTTTTTCCGGCCAATTCTCGCGAGCGTTCTGCCCAAACCAGAATTGATTTGGGCAGAACGCTCGCGAGAATTGGCCTGCGTAGGACAGCCCTGCGGACCGCCGTGCTCTCCATGGCCCAGGGCCCTTTCTCGCCCAGGGCATGTTGCTGCCGCCAAGAAATGGCTCGGAAAAGACGCGGCCCACCCCGGCATGCCGGCGCATTGGAGCGTTCACGGAGCAGAGTTGAAGAACGGGTGGTGGCCCGGTGTGCGCCTCTGTCTTTCGGGTAGATGGGCCGGCCAAGGATGGGGATGACCTCATCTTGGTCATACAGGTTGATCTCACTCTGAGGGTTGTCCGAAGCACCAGAGGGGCCGAAGGAGACTGCGTGGTTGGGAGATGCATGGCTGTGGGTCTAAGGGTTTCCCATACGGAGGCCATGAGGGACAGGACCCCGGAAGCAGGTTGGGGAAGCAGGCGAGTGTTCCTGACCGGACTTCGAGTTGGGCCTGGCCCCGTGGTAGAGCGCAGGGATGGGACCCCGGCAATTCGAGGATCCACGGGCGTTGTTCTCGCTGCATTCCATCTTGTGGAGTGCCTCTTGGCGGCGATCGGGTGCGGGCACTCACAGTGCGCTTCAGGGCCCCGAGGTGGGGGCGGCCCAGCAGACGTGCGGTGACCGAATGACTTCGCCGGGCTTTTTCCGGCCAATTCTCACGAGCGTTCCGCCCAAACCAGGATTGGTTTGGGCGGAACGCTCGTGAGAATTGGCCGGCGTAGGACAGCCCTACGGACCGCCGTGCTCTCCATGGCCCAGGGCCCTTTTTCGCCCTGGGCATGTTGCTGCCGCCAAGAATGGCTCGGAAAAGACGCGGCCCACCCCGGCACGCCGGTGCATTGGAGCGTTCCCGGAGCAGAGTTGAAGAACGGGTGGTGGCCTGGTGTGCGCCTCTATCTTTCGGGTAGATGGGCCGGCCAAGGATGGGGATGGCCTCATCTTGGTCATACAGGTTGATCTCACTCTGAGGGTTGTCCGAAGCACCAGAGGGGCCGATGGAGACTGCGTGGTTGGGATATGCGTGGCTTCGGGTCTAAGGGTTTCCGATATGGAGGCCATGAGGGAGAGGACCCCGGAAGCAGTTTGGGGAAGCAGGCGAGTGTTCCCGACCGGACTTCGTGATGGGCCTGGCCCCGTGATAGAGCGCACGGATGGGACCCCGGCAAGTCGAGGATCCACGGGCGTTGTCCTCGAGCATTCCATCTTGTGGAGTGCCTCTTGGCGGCGATCGGGTGCGGGCACTCACAGTGCCCTTCAGGGCCCCGAGGTGGGGGCGGCCGAGCAGACGTGCGGCGCCCGAATGACTTCGCCGGGCTTTTTTCGGCCAATTCTCACGAGCGTTCTGCCCAAACCAGGATTGGTTTGGGCAGAACGCTCGTTAGAATTGGCCGGCGTAGGACAGCCCTGCGGACAGCCGTGCTCTCCATGGCCCAGGGCCCTTTCTCGCCCAGGGCATGTTGCTGCCGCCAAGAAATGGGTCGGAAAAGACACGGCCCACCTCGGCACGCCGGCGCATTGGAGCGTTCCCGGAGCAGAGTTGAAGAACGGGTGGTGGCCTGGTGTGCGCCCTTGTCTTTCGGGTAGATGGGCCGGCCAAGGATGGGGATGACCTCATCTTGGTCATACAGGTTGATCTCACTCTGAGGGTTGTCCGAAGCACCAGAGGGGCCGATGGAGACTGCGTGGTTGGGAGATGCGTGGCTGCGGGTCTAAGGGTTTCCCATATGGAGGCCATGAGGGACAAGACACCGGAAGCAGGTTGGGGAAGCAGGCGAGTGTTCCAGACCGGACTTCGTGATGGGCCTGGCCCCGCGGTAGGGCGCAGGGATGGGACCCCGGCAAGTCGAGGATCCACGGGCGTTGTCCTCGCTGCATTGCATCTTGTGGAGTGCCTCTTGGCGGCGATCGGGTGCGGGCACTCACAGTGCCCTTCACGGCCCCGAGGTGGGGGCGGCCCAGCAGACGTGCGGCGCCCGAATGACTTCGCCGGGATTCTTCCGGCCAATTCTCACGAGCGTTCTGCCCAAACCAGGATTGGCTCGGAAAAGACGCGGCCCACTCCGGCATGCCGGCTTATTGGAGCGTTCCCGGAGCAGAGATGAAGAACGGGTGGTGGACTGGTGTGCGCCTCTGTCGTTCGGGTAAATGGGCCGGCCAAGAATGGGGATGACCTCATCTTGGTCATACAGGTTGATCTCATTCTGAGGGTTGTCCGAAGCACCAGAGGGGCCGATGGAGACTGCGTGGTTGGGAGATGCGTGGCTGCGGGTCTAAGGGTTTCCCATATGGAGGCAATGAGGGACAGGACCCCGGAAGCAGGTTGGGGAAGCAGGCGAGTGTTCCAGACCGGACTTCGAGATGGGCCTGGCCCCGTAGTAGAGCGCAGGAATGGGACCCCGGCAAGTCGAGGATCCACGGGCGTTGTCCTCGCTGCATTCCATCTTGTGGAGTGCCTCTTGGCGGCGATCGGGGGCGGGCACTCACAGTGCCCTTCAGGGCCCCGAGGTGGGGGCGGCCCAGCAGAGGTGCGGCGCCCGAATGACTTCGCCGGGCTTTTTCCGGCCAATTCTCACGAGCGTTCTGACCAAACCAGGATTGGTTTGGGCAGAACGCTCGTGAGAATTGGCCGGCGTAGGACAGCCCTGCGGACCGCCGTGCTCTCCATGGCCCAGGGCCCTTTCTCGCCCAGGGCATGTTGCTGCCGCCAAGAAATGGCTCGGAAAAGACGTGGCCCACCCCGGCATGCCGGCGCATTGGAGCGTTCCCGGAGCAGAGTTGAAGAACGGGTGGTGGCCCGGTGTGCGCCTCTGTCTTTCGGGTAGATGGGCCGGCCAAGGATGGGGATGACCTCATCTTGGTCATACAGGTTGATCTCACTCTGAGGGTTGTCCGAAGCACCAGAGGGGCCGATGGAGACTGCGTGGTTGGGAGATGCGTGGCTGCGGGTCTAAGGGTTTCCCATACGGAGGCCATGAGGGACAGGACCCCGGAAGCAGGTTGGGGAAGCAGGCGAGTGTTCCTGACCGGACTTCGAGATGGGCCTGGCCCCGTGGTAGAGCACAGGGATGGGACCCCGGCAAGTCGAGGATCCACGGGCGTTGTCCTCGCTGCATTCCATCTTGTGGAGTGCCTCTTGGCGGCGATCGGGTGCGGGCACTCACAGTGCGCTTCAGGGCCCCGAGGTGGGGGCGGCCCAGCAGACGTGCGGTGACCGAATGACTTCGCCGGGCTTTTTCCGGCCAATTCTCACGAGCGTTCCGCCCAAACCAGGATTGGTTTGGGCGGAACGCTCGTGAGAATTGGCCGGCGTAAGACAGCCCTACGGACCGCCGTGCTCTCAATGGCCCAGGGCCCTTTTTCGCCCTGGGCATGTTGCTGCAGCCAAGAAATGGCTCGGAAAAGACGCGGCCCACCCCGGCACGCCGGTGCATTGGAGCGTTCCCGGAGCAGAGTTGAAGAACGGGTGGTGGCCTGGTGTGCGCCTCTATCTTTCGGGTAGATGGGCCGGCCAAGGATGGGGATGGCCTCATCTTGGTCATACAGGTTGATCTCACTCTGAGGGTTGTCCGAAGCACCAGAGGGGCCGATGGAGACTGCGTGGTTGGGATATGCGTGGCTTCGGGTCTAAGGGTTTCCGATATGGAGGCCATGAGGGAGAGGACCCCGGAAGCAGTTTGGGGAAGCAGGCGAGTGTTCCCGACCGGACTTCGTGATGGGCCTGGCCCCGTGGTAGAGCGCACGGATGGGACCCCGGCAAGTCGAGGATCCACGGGCGTTGTCCTCGAGCATTCCATCTTGTGGAGTGCCTCTTGGTGGCGATCGGGTGCGGGCACTCACAGTGCCCTTCAGGGCCCCGAGGTGGGGGCGGCCCAGCAGACGTGCGGCGCCCGAATGACTTCGCCGGGCTTTTTCCGGCCAATTCTCACGAGCGTTCTGCCCAAACCAGGATTGGCTCGGAAAAGACGCGGCCCACTCCGGCATGCCGGCGTATTGGAGCGTTCCCGGAGCAGAGATGAAGAACGGGTGGTGGACTGGTGTGCGCCTCTGTCGTTCGGGTAGATGGGCCGGCCAAGAATGGGGATGACCTCATCTTGGTCATATAGGTTGATCTCATTCTGAGGGTTGTCCGAAGCACCAGAGGGGCCGATGGAGACTGCGTGGTTGGGAGATGCGTGGCTGCGGGTCTAAGGGTTTCCCATATGGAGGCAATGAGGGACAGGACCCCGGAAGCAGGTTGGGGAAGCAGGCGAGTGTTCCAGACCGGACTTCGAGATGGGCCTGGCCCCGTAGTAGAGCGCAGGAATGGGACCCCGGCAAGTCGAGGATCCACGGGCGTTGTCCTCGCTGCATTCCATCTTGTGGAGTGCCTCTTGGCGGCGATCGGGGGCGGGCACTCACAGTGCCCTTCAGGGCCCCGAGGTGGGGGCGGCCCAGCAGAGGTGCGGCGCCCGAATGACTTCGCCGGGCTTTTTCCGGCCAATTCTCACGAGCGTTCTGCCCAAACCAGGATTGGTTTGGGCAGAACGCTCGTGAGAATTGGCCGGCGTAGGACAGCCCTGTGGACCGCCGTGCTCTCCATGGCCCAGGGCCCTTTCTCGCCCAGGGCATGTTGCTGCCGCCAAGAAATGGCTCGGAAAAGACGCGGCCCAACCCGGCACGCCGGTGCATTGGAGCGTTCCCGGAGCAGAGTTGAAGAACCGGTGGTGGCCTGGTGTGCGCCTCTATCTTTCGGGTAGATGGGCCGGCCAAGGATGGGGATGGCCTCATCTTGGTCATACAGGTTGATCTCACTCTGAGAGTTGTCCGAAGCACCAGAGGGGCCGATGGAGACTGCGTGGTTGGCAGATGCGTGGCTACGGGTCTAAGGGTTTCCCATATGGAGGCCATGAGGGACAGGACCCCGGAAGCAGGTTGGGGAAGCAGGCGAGTGTTCCCGACCGGACTTCGTGATGGGCCTGGGCCGTGGTAGAGCGCACGGATGGGACCCCGGCAAGTCGAGGATCCACGGGCGTTGTCCTCGCAGCATTCCATCTTGTGGAGTGCCTCTTGGCGGCGATCGGGTGCGGGCACTCACAGTGCCCTTCAGGGCCCCGAGGTGGGGGCGGCCCAGCAGACGTGCGGCGCCCGAATGACTTCGCCGGGCTTTTTTCGGCCAATTCTCACGAGCGTTCTGCCCAAACCAGGATTGGTTTGGGCAGAACGCTCGTGAGAATTGGCCGGCTTAGGACAGCCCTGCGGACCGCCGTGCTCTCCATGGCCCAGGGCCCTTTCTCGCCCAGGGCATGTTGCTGTCGCCAAGAAATGGCTCAGAAAAGACGCGGCCCAACCCGGCACGCCGGCGCATTGGAGCGTTCCCGGAGCAGAGTTGAAGAACGGGTGGTGGCCTGGTGTGCGCCTCTGTCTTTCGGGTAGATGGGCCGGCCAAGGATGGGAATGACCTCATCTTGGTCATACAGGTTTATGTCACTCTGAGGGTTTTTCGAAGCACCAGAGGGGCCGATGGAGACTGCGTGGTTGGGAGATGCGTGGCTGCGGGTCAAAGGGTTTCCCATTTGGAGGCCATGAGGGACAGGACCCCGGAAGCAGGTTGGGGAAGCAGGCGAGTGTTCCAGACCGGACTTCGTGATGGGCCTGGCCCCGTGGTAGAGCGCAGGGATGGGACCCCCGCAAGTCGAGGATCCACGGACGTTGTCCTCGCTGCATTCCATCTTATGGAGTGCCTCTTGTCGGCGATCAGGTGCGGGAACTCACAGTGCCCTTCAGGGCCCCGAGGTGGGGGCGGCCCAGCAGACGTGCGGCGCCCGAATGACTTCGCCGGGCTTTTTCCGGCCAATTCTCACGACCATTCTGCCCAAACCACGATTGGCTCGGAAAAGACGCGGCCCACTCCGGCATGCCGGCGTATTGGAGCGTTCCCGGAGCAGAGATGAAGAACGGGTGGTGGACTGGTGTGCGCCTCAGTCGTTCGGGTAGATGGGCCGGCCAAGAATGGGGATGACCTCATCTTGGTCATACAGGTTGATCTCATTCTGAGCGTTGTCCGAAGCACCAGAGGGGCCGATGGAGACTGCGTGGTTGGGAGATGCGTGGCTGCGGGTCTAAGGGTTTCCCATATGGAGGCAATGAGGGACAGGACCCCGGAAGCAGGTTGGGGAAGCAGGCGAGTGTTCCAGACCGGACTTCGAGATGGGCCTGGCCCCGTAGTAGAGCGCAGGAATGGGACCCCGGCAAGTCGAGGATCCACGGGCGTTGTCCTCGCTGCATTCCATCTTGTGGAGTGCCTCTTGGCGGCGATCGGGGGCGGGCACTCACAGTGCCCTTCAGGGCCCCGAGGTGGGGGCGGCCCAGCAGAGGTGCGGCGCCCGAATGACTTCGCCGGGCTTTTTCCGGCCAATTCTCACGAGCGTTCTGCCCAAACCAGGATTGGTTTGGGCAGAACGCTCGTGAGAATTGGCCGGCGTAGGACAGCCCTGTGGACCGCCGTGCTCTCCATGGCCCAGGGCCCTTTCTCGCCCAGGGCATGTTGCTGCCGCCAAGAAATGGCTCGGAAAAGACGCGGCCCACCCCGGCACGCCGGCGCATTGGAGCCTTCCCGGAGCAGAGTTGAAGAACGGGTGGTGGCCTGGTGTGCGCCTCTGTCTTTCGGGTAGATGGGCCGGCCAAGGATGGGGATGGCCTCATCTTGGTCATACAGGTTGATCTCACTCTGAGGGTTGTCCGAAGCACCAGAGGGGCCGATGGAGACTGCGTGGTTGGGAGATGCGTGGCTGCGGGTCTAAGGGTTTCCCATATGGAGGCCATGAGGGACAAGACCCCGGAAGCAGGTTGGGGAAGCAGGCGAGTGTTCCAGACCGGACTTCGTGATGGGCCTGGCCCCGCGGTAGGGCGCAGGGATGGGACCCCGGCAAGTCGAGGATCCACGGGCGTTGTCCTCGCTGCATTCCATCTTGTGGAGTGCCTCTTGGCGGCGATCGGGTGCGGGCACTCACAGTGCCCTTCAGGGCCCCGAGGTGGGGGCGGCCCAGCAGACGTGCAGCGCCCGAATGACTTCGCCGGGCTTTTTCCGGTCAATTCTCACGAGCGTTCCGCCCAAACCAGGATTGGTTTGGGCGGAACGCTCGTGAGAATTGGCCGGCGTAGGACAGCCCTACGGACCGCCGTACTCTCCATGGCCCAGGGCCCTTTTTCGCCCTGGGCATGTTGCTGCCACCAAGAAATGGCTCGGAAAAGACGCGGCCCAACCCGTCACGCCGGTGCATTGGAGCGTTCCCGGAGCAGAGTTGAAGAACCGGTGGTGGCCTGGTGTGCGCCTCTATCTTTCGGGTAGATGGGCCGGCCAAGGATGGGGATGGCCTCATCTTGGTCATACAGGTTGATCTCACTCTGAGGGTTGTCCGAAGCACCAGAGGGGCCGATGGAGACTGCGTGGTTGGCAGATGCGTGGCTACGGGTCTAAGGGTTTCCCATATGGAGGCCATGAGGGACAGGACCCCGGAAGCAGGTTGGGGAAGCAGGCGAGTGTTCCCGACCGGACTTCGTGATGGGCCTGGCCCCGTGGTAGAGCGCACGGATGGGACCCCGGCAAGTCGAGGATCCACGGGAGTTGTCCTCGCTGCATTCCATCTTGTGGAGTGCCTCTTGGCGGCGATCGGGTGCGGGCACTCACAGTGCCCTTCAGGGCCCCGAGGTGGGGGCGGCCCAGCAGACGTGCGGCGCCCGAATGACTTCGCCGGGCTTTTTTCGGCCAATTCTCACGAGCGTTCTGCCCAAACCAATCCTGGTTTGGGCAGAACGCTCGTGAGAATTGGCCGGCGTAGGACAGCCCTGCGGACCGCCGTGCTCTCCATGGCCCAGGGCCCTTTCTCGCCCAGGGCATGTTGCTGTCGCCAAGAAATGGCTCAGAAAAGACGCGGCCCAACCCGGTACGCCGGCGCATTGGAGCGTTCCCGGAGCAGAGTTGAAGAACGGGTGGTGGCCTGGTGTGCGCCTCGGTCTTTCGGGTAGATGGGCCGGCCAAGGATGGGGATGACCTCATCTTGGTCATACAGGTTTATGTCACTCTGAGGGTTTTTCGAAGCACCAGAGGGGCCGATGGAGACTGGGTGCTTGGGAGATGCGTGGCTGCGGGTCTAAGGGTTTCCCATTTGGAGGCCATGAGGGACAGGACCCCGGAAGCGGGTTGGGGAAGCAGGCGAGTGTTCCAGACCGGACTTCGTGATGGGCCTGGCCCCGTGGTAGAGCGCAGGGATGGGACCCCCGCAAGTCGAGGATCCACGGACGTTGTCCTCGCTGCATTCCATCTTATGGAGTGCCTCTTGTCGGCGATCAGGTGCGGGAACTCACAGTGCCCTTCAGGGCCCCGAGGTGGGGGCGGCTCAGCAGACGTGCGGCACCCGAATGACTTCGCCGTGATTTTTCCGGCAAATTCTCACGAGCGTTCTGCCCAAACCAATCCTGGTTTGGGCAGAAGGCTCGTGAGAATTGGCCGGCGTAGGACAGCCCTGCGGACCGCCGTGCTCTCCATGGCCCAGGGCCCTTTCTCGCCCTGGGCATGTTGCTGCCGCCAAGAAATGGCTCGGAAAAGACGCGGCCCACCCCGGCATGCCGGCGCATTGGAGCGTTCCCGTGGCAAAGTTGAAGAACGGGTGGTGGCCCGGTGTGCGCCTCTGTCTTTCGGGTAGATGGGCCGGCCAAGGATGGGGATGACCTCATCTTGGTCATACAGGTTGATCTCACTCTGAGGGTTGTCCGAAGCACCAGAGGGGCCGATGGAGACTGCGTGGTTGGGAGATGCGTGGCTGCGGGTCTAAGGGTTTCCCATACGGAGGCCATGAGGGACAGGACCCCGGAAGCAGGTTGGGGAAGCAGGCGAGTGTTCCTGACCGGACTTCGAGATGGGCCTGGCCCCGTGGTAGAGCGCAGGGATGGGACCCCGGCAAGTCGAGGATCCACGGGCGTTGTCCTCGCTGCATTCCATCTTGTGGAGTGCCTCTTGGCGGCGATCGGGTGCGGGCACTCACAGTGCGCTTCAGGGCCCCGAGGTGGGGGCGGCCCAGCAGACGTGCGGTGACCGAATGACTTCGCCGGGCTTTTTCCGGCCAATTCTCACGAGCGTTCCGCCCAAACCAGGATTGGTTTGGGCGGAACGCTCGTGAGAATTGGCCGGCGTAGGACAGCCCTGCGGACCGCCGTGCTCTCCATGGCCCAGGGCCCTTTTTCGCCCTGGGCATGTTGCTGCCGCCAAGAAATGGCTCGGAAAAGACGCGGCCCACCCCGGCACGCCGGTGCATTGGAGCGTTCCCGGAGCAGAGTTGAAGAACGGGTGGTGGCCTGGTGTGCGCCTCTATCTTTCGGGTAGATGGGCCGGCCAAGGATGGGGATGGCCTCATCTTGGTCATACAGGTTGATCTCACTCTGAGGGTTGTCCGAAGCACCAGAGGGGCCGATGGAGACTGCGTGGTTGGGATATGCGTGGCTTCGGGTCTAAGGGTTTCCGATATGGAGGCCATGAGGGAGAGGACCCCGGAAGCAGTTTGGGGAAGCAGGCGAGTGTTCCCGACCGGACTTCGTGATGGGCCTGGCCCCGTGGTAGAGCGCACGGATGGGACCCCGGCAAGTCGAGGATCCAAGGGCGTTGTCCTCGAGCATTCCATCTTGTGGAGTGCCTCTTGGCGGCGATCGGGTGCGGGCACTCACAGTGCCCTTCAGGGCCCCGAGGTGGGGGCGGCCCAGCAGACGTGCGGCGCCCGAATGACTTCGCCGGGCTTTTTCCGGCCAATTCTCACGAGCGTTCTGACCAAACCAGGATTGGCTCGGAAAAGACGCGGCCACTCCGGCATGCCGGCGTATTGGAGCGTTCCCGGAGCAGAGATGAAGAACGGGTGGTGGACTGGTGTGCGCCTCTGTCGTTCGGGTAGATGGGCCGGCCAAGAATGGGGATGACCTCATCTTGGTCATACAGGTTGATCTCATTCTGAGGGTTGTCCGAAGCACCAGAGGGGCCGATGGAGACTGCGTGGTTGGGAGATGCGTGGCTGCGGGTCTAAGGGTTTCCCATATGGAGGCAATGAGGGACAGGACCCCGGAAGCAGGTTGGGGAAGCAGGCGAGTGTTCCAGACCGGACTTCGAGATGGGCCTGGCCCCGTAGTAGAGCGCAGGAATGGGACCCCGGCAAGTCGAGGATCCACGGGCGTTGTCCTCGCTGCATTCCATCTTGTGGAGTTCCTCTTGGCGGCGATCGGGGGCGGGCACTCACAGTGCCCTTCAGGGCCCCGAGGTGGGGGCGGCCCAGCAGAGGTGCGGCGCCCGAATGACTTCGCCGGGCTTTTTCCGGCCAATTCTCACGAGCGTTCTGCCCAAACCAGGATTGGTTTGGGCAGAACGCTCGTGAGAATTGGCCGGCGTAGGACAGCCCTGTGGACCGCCGTGCTCTCCATGGCCCAGGGCCCTTTCTCGCCCAGGGCATGTTGCTGCCGCCAAGAAATGGCTCGGAAAAGACGCGGCCCAACCCGGCACGCCGGTGCATTGGAGCGTTCCCGGAGCAGAGTTGAAGAACCGGTGGTGGCCTGGTGTGCGCCTCTATCTTTCGGGTAGATGGGCCGGCCAAGGATGGGGATGGCCTCATCTTGGTCATACAGGTTGATCTCACTCTGAGAGTTGTCCGAAGCACCAGAGGGGCCGATGGAGACTGCGTGGTTGGCAGATGCGTGGCTACGGGTCTAAGGGTTTCCCATATGGAGGCCATGAGGGACAGGACCCCGGAAGCAGGTTGGGGAAGCAGGCGAGTGTTCCCGACCGGACTTCGTGATGGGCCTGGCCCCGTGGTAGAGCGCAGGGATGGGACCCCGGCAAGTCGAGGATCCACGGGCGTTGTCCTCGCAGCATTCCATCTTGTGGAGTGCCTCTTGGCGGCGATCGGGTGCGGGCACTCACAGTGCCCTTCAGGGCCCCGAGGTGGGGGCGGCCCAGCAGACGTACGGCGCCCGAATGACTTCGCCGGGCTTTTTTCGGCCAATTCTCACGAGCGTTCTGCCCAAACCAGGATTGGTTTGGGCAGAACGCTCGTGAGAATTGGCCGGCTTAGGACAGCCCTGCGGACCGCCGTGCTCTCCATGGCCCAGGGCCCTTTCTCGCCCAGGGCATGTTGCTGTCGCCAAGAAATGGCTCAGAAAAGACGCGGCCCAACCCGGCACGCCGGCGCATTGGAGCGTTCCCGGAGCAGAGTTGAAGAACGGGTGGTGGCCTGGTGTGCGCCTCTGTCTTTCGGGTAGATGGGCCGGCCAAGGATGGGAATGACCTCATCTTGGTCATACAGGTTTATGTCACTCTGAGGGTTTTTCGAAGCACCAGAGGGGCCGATGGAGACTGCGTGGTTGGGAGATGCGTGGCTGCGGGTCAAAGGGTTTCCCATTTGGAGGCCATGAGAGACAGGACCCCGGAAGCAGGTTGGGGAAGCAGGCGAGTGTTCCAGACCGGACTTCGTGATGGGCCTGGCCCCGTGGTAGAGCGCAGGGATGGGACCCCCGCAAGTCGAGGATCCACGGACGTTGTCCTCGCTGCATTCCATCTTATGGAGTGCCTCTTGTCGGCGATCAGGTGCGGGAACTCACAGTGCCCTTCAGGGCCCCGAGTTGGGGGCGGCCCAGCAGACGTGCGGCGCCCGAATGACTTCGCAGGGCTTTTTCCGGCCAATTCTCACGAGCGTTCTGCCCAAACCAGGATTGGTTTGGGCAGAACGCTCGTGAGAATTGGCCGGCGTAGGACAGCCCTGTGGACCGCCGTGCTCTCCATGGCCCAGGGCCCTTTCTCGCCCAGGGCATGTTGCTGCCGCCAAGAAATGGCTCGGAAAAGACGCGGCCCACCCCGGCACGCCGGCGCATTGGAGCGTTCCCGGAGCAGAGTTGAAGAACGGGTGGTGGCCTGGTGTGCGCCTCTGTCTTTCGGGTAGATGGGCCGGCCAAGGATGGGGATGGCCTCATCTTGGTCATACAGGTTGATCTCACTCTGAGGGTTGTCCGAAGCACCAGAGGGGCCGATGGAGACTGCGTGGTTGGGAGATGCGTGGCTGCGGGTCTAAGGGTTTCCCATATGGAGGCCATGAGGGACAAGACCCCGGAAGCAGGTTGGGGAAGCAGGCGAGTGTTCCAGACCGGACTTCGTGATGGGCCTGGCCCCGCGGTAGGGCGCAGGGATGGGACCCCGGCATGTCGAGGATCCACGGGCGTTGTCCTCGCTGCATTCCATCTTGTGGAGTGCCTCTTGGCGGCGATCGGGTGCGGGCACTCACAGTGCCCTTCAGGGCCCCGAGGTGGGGGCGGCCCAGCAGACGTGCGGCGCCCGAATGACGTCGCCGGGCTTTTTCCGGTCAATTCTCACGAGCGTTCCGCCCAAACCAGGATTGGTTTGGGCGGAACGCTCGTGAGAATTGGCCGGCGTAGGACAGCCCTATGGACCGCCGTACTCTCCATGGCCCAGGGCCCTTTTTCGCCCTGGGCATGTTGCTGCCACCAAGAAATGGCTCGGAAAAGACGCGGCCCAACCCGTCACGCCGGTGCATTGGAGCGTTCCCGGAGCAGATTTGAAGAACCGGTGGTGGCCTGGTGTGCGCCTCTATCTTTCGGGTAGATGGGCCGGCCAAGGATGGGGATGGCCTCATCTTGGTCATACAGGTTGATCTCACTCTGAGGGTTGTCCGAAGCACCAGAGGGGCCGATGGAGACTGCGTGGTTGGCAGATGCGTGGCTACGGGTCTAAGGGTTTCCCATATGGAGGCCATGAGGGACAGGACCCCGGAAGCAGGTTGGGGAAGCAGGCGAGTGTTCCCGACCGGACTTCGTGATGGGCCTGGCCCCGTGGTAGAGCGCACGGATGGGACCCCGGCAAGTCGAGGATCCACGGGCGTTGTCCTCGCTGCATTCCATCTTGTGGAGTGCCTCTTGGCGGCGATCGGGTGCGGGCACTCACAGTGCCCTTCAGGGCCCCGATGTGGGGGCGGCCCAGCAGACGTGCGGCGCCCGAATGACTTCGCCGGGCTTTTTTCGGCCAATTCTCACGAGCGTTCTGCCCAAACCAGGATTGGTTTGGGCAGAACGCTCGTGAGAATTGGCCGGCGTAGGACAGCCCTGCGGACCGCCGTGCTCTCCATGGCCCAGGGCCCTTTCTCGCCCAGGGCATGTTGCTGTCGCCAAGAAATGGCTCAGAAAAGACGCGGCCCAACCCGGTACGCCGGCGCATTGGAGCGTTCCCGGAGCAGAGTTGAAGAACGGGTGGTGGCCTGGTGTGCGCCTCTGTCTTTCGGGTAGATGGGCCGGCCAAGGATGGGGATGACCTCATCTTGGTCATACAGGTTTATGTCACTCTGAGGGTTTTTCGAAGCACCAGAGGGGCCGATGGAGACTGCGTGGTTGGGAGATGCGTGGCTGCGGGTCTAAGGGTTTCCCATTTGGAGGCCATGAGGGACAGGACCCCGGAAGCGGGTTGGGGAAGCAGGCGAGTGTTCCAGACCGGACTTCGTGATGGGCCTGGCCCCGTGGTAGAGCGCAGGGATGGGACCCCCGCAAGTCGAGGATCCACGGACGTTGTCCTCGCTGCATTCCATCTTATGGAGTGCCTCTTGTCGGCGATCAGGTGCGGGAACTCACAGTGCCCTTCAGGGCCCCGAGGTGGGGGCGGCTCAGCAGACGTGCGGCGCCCGAATGACTTCGCCGTGATTTTTCCGGCAAATTCTCACGAGCGTTCTGCCCAAACCAATCCTGGTTTGGGCAGAAGGCTCGTGAGAATTGGCCGGCGTAGGACAGCCCTGCGGACCGCCGTGCTCTCCATGGCCCAGGGCCCTTTCTCGCCCAGGGCATGTTGCTGCCGCCAAGAAATGGCTCGGAAAAGACGCGGCCCACCCTGGCACGCCGGCGCATTGGAGCGTTCCCGGAGCAGAGTTGAAGAACGGGTGGTGGCCTGGTGTGCGCCTCTATCTTTCGGGTAGATGGGCCGGCCAAGGATGGGGATGGCCTCATCTTGGTCATACAGGTTGATCTCACTCTGAGGGTTGTCCGAAGCACCAGAGGGGCCGATGGAGACTGCGTGGTTGGCAGATGCGTGGCTACGGGTCTAAGGGTTTCCCATATGGAGGCCATGAGGGACAGGACCCCGGAAGCAGGTTGGGGAAGCAGGCGAGTGTTCCCGACCGGACTTCGTGATGGGCCTGGCCCCGTGGTAGAGCGCACGGATGGGACCCCGGCAAGTCGAGGATCCACGGGAGTTGTCCTCGCTGCATTCCATCTTGTGGAGTGCCTCTTGGCGGCGATCGGGTGCGGGCACTCACAGTGCCCTTCAGGGCCCCGAGGTGGGGGCGGCCCAGCAGACGTGCGGCGCCCGAATGACTTCGCCGGGCTTTTTTCGGCCAATTCTCACGAGCGTTCTGCCCAAACCAATCCTGGTTTGGGCAGAACGCTCGTGAGAATTGGCCGGCGTAGGACAGCCCTGCGGACCGCCGTGCTCTCCATGGCCCAGGGCCCTTTCTCGCCCAGGGCATGTTGCTGTCGCCAAGAAATGGCTCAGAAAAGACGCGGCCCAACCCGGTACGCCGGCGCATTGGAGCGTTCCCGGAGCAGAGTTGAAGAACGGGTGGTGGCCTGGTGTGCGCCTCGGTCTTTCGGGTAGATGGGCCGGCCAAGGATGGGGATGACCTCATCTTGGTCATACAGGTTTATGTCACTCTGAGGGTTTTTCGAAGCACCAGAGGGGCCGATGGAGACTGGGTGCTTGGGAGATGCGTGGCTGCGGGTCTAAGGGTTTCCCATTTGGAGGCCATGAGGGACAGGACCCCGGAAGCGGGTTGGGGAAGCAGGCGAGTGTTCCAGACCGGACTTCGTGATGGGCCTGGCCCCGTGGTAGAGCGCAGGGATGGGACCCCCGCAAGTCGAGGATCCACGGACGTTGTCCTCGCTGCATTCCATCTTATGGAGTGCCTCTTGTCGGCGATCAGGTGCGGGAACTCACAGTGCCCTTCAGGGCCCCGAGGTGGGGGCGGCTCAGCAGACGTGCGGCACCCGAATGACTTCGCCGTGATTTTTCCGGCAAATTCTCACGAGCGTTCTGCCCAAACCAATCCTGGTTTGGGCAGAAGGCTCGTGAGAATTGGCCGGCGTAGGACAGCCCTGCGGACCGCCGTGCTCTCCATGGCCCAGGGCCCTTTCTCGCCCTGGGCATGTTGCTGCCGCCAAGAAATGGCTCGGAAAAGACGCGGCCCACCCCGGCATGCCGGCGCATTGGAGCGTTCCCGTGGCAAAGTTGAAGAACGGGTGGTGGCCCGGTGTGCGCCTCTGTCTTTCGGGTAGATGGGCCGGCCAAGGATGGGGATGACCTCATCTTGGTCATACAGGTTGATCTCACTCTGAGGGTTGTCCGAAGCACCAGAGGGGCCGATGGAGACTGCGTGGTTGGGAGATGCGTGGCTGCGGGTCTAAGGGTTTCCCATACGGAGGCCATGAGGGACAGGACCCCGGAAGCAGGTTGGGGAAGCAGGCGAGTGTTCCTGACCGGACTTCGAGATGGGCCTGGCCCCGTGGTAGAGCGCAGGGATGGGACCCCGGCAAGTCGAGGATCCACGGGCGTTGTCCTCGCTGCATTCCATCTTGTGGAGTGCCTCTTGGCGGCGATCGGGTGCGGGCACTCACAGTGCGCTTCAGGGCCCCGAGGTGGGGGCGGCCCAGCAGACGTGCGGTGACCGAATGACTTCGCCGGGCTTTTTCCGGCCAATTCTCACGAGCGTTCCGCCCAAACCAGGATTGGTTTGGGCGGAACGCTCGTGAGAATTGGCCGGCGTAGGACAGCCCTGCGGACCGCCGTGCTCTCCATGGCCCAGGGCCCTTTTTCGCCCTGGGCATGTTGCTGCCGCCAAGAAATGGCTCGGAAAAGACGCGGCCCACCCCGGCACGCCGGTGCATTGGAGCGTTCCCGGAGCAGAGTTGAAGAACGGGTGGTGGCCTGGTGTGCGCCTCTATCTTTCGGGTAGATGGGCCGGCCAAGGATGGGGATGGCCTCATCTTGGTCATACAGGTTGATCTCACTCTGAGGGTTGTCCGAAGCACCAGAGGGGCCGATGGAGACTGCGTGGTTGGGATATGCGTGGCTTCGGGTCTAAGGGTTTCCGATATGGAGGCCATGAGGGAGAGGACCCCGGAAGCAGTTTGGGGAAGCAGGCGAGTGTTCCCGACCGGACTTCGTGATGGGCCTGGCCCCGTGGTAGAGCGCACGGATGGGACCCCGGCAAGTCGAGGATCCAAGGGCGTTGTCCTCGAGCATTCCATCTTGTGGAGTGCCTCTTGGCGGCGATCGGGTGCGGGCACTCACAGTGCCCTTCAGGGCCCCGAGGTGGGGGCGGCCCAGCAGACGTGCGGCGCCCGAATGACTTCGCCGGGCTTTTTCCGGCCAATTCTCACGAGCGTTCTGACCAAACCAGGATTGGCTCGGAAAAGACGCGGCCACTCCGGCATGCCGGCGTATTGGAGCGTTCCCGGAGCAGAGATGAAGAACGGGTGGTGGACTGGTGTGCGCCTCTGTCGTTCGGGTAGATGGGCCGGCCAAGAATGGGGATGACCTCATCTTGGTCATACAGGTTGATCTCATTCTGAGGGTTGTCCGAAGCACCAGAGGGGCCGATGGAGACTGCGTGGTTGGGAGATGCGTGGCTGCGGGTCTAAGGGTTTCCCATATGGAGGCAATGAGGGACAGGACCCCGGAAGCAGGTTGGGGAAGCAGGCGAGTGTTCCAGACCGGACTTCGAGATGGGCCTGGCCCCGTAGTAGAGCGCAGGAATGGGACCCCGGCAAGTCGAGGATCCACGGGCGTTGTCCTCGCTGCATTCCATCTTGTGGAGTTCCTCTTGGCGGCGATCGGGGGCGGGCACTCACAGTGCCCTTCAGGGCCCCGAGGTGGGGGCGGCCCAGCAGAGGTGCGGCGCCCGAATGACTTCGCCGGGCTTTTTCCGGCCAATTCTCACGAGCGTTCTGCCCAAACCAGGATTGGTTTGGGCAGAACGCTCGTGAGAATTGGCCGGCGTAGGACAGCCCTGTGGACCGCCGTGCTCTCCATGGCCCAGGGCCCTTTCTCGCCCAGGGCATGTTGCTGCCGCCAAGAAATGGCTCGGAAAAGACGCGGCCCAACCCGGCACGCCGGTGCATTGGAGCGTTCCCGGAGCAGAGTTGAAGAACCGGTGGTGGCCTGGTGTGCGCCTCTATCTTTCGGGTAGATGGGCCGGCCAAGGATGGGGATGGCCTCATCTTGGTCATACAGGTTGATCTCACTCTGAGAGTTGTCCGAAGCACCAGAGGGGCCGATGGAGACTGCGTGGTTGGCAGATGCGTGGCTACGGGTCTAAGGGTTTCCCATATGGAGGCCATGAGGGACAGGACCCCGGAAGCAGGTTGGGGAAGCAGGCGAGTGTTCCCGACCGGACTTCGTGATGGGCCTGGCCCCGTGGTAGAGCGCAGGGATGGGACCCCGGCAAGTCGAGGATCCACGGGCGTTGTCCTCGCAGCATTCCATCTTGTGGAGTGCCTCTTGGCGGCGATCGGGTGCGGGCACTCACAGTGCCCTTCAGGGCCCCGAGGTGGGGGCGGCCCAGCAGACGTACGGCGCCCGAATGACTTCGCCGGGCTTTTTTCGGCCAATTCTCACGAGCGTTCTGCCCAAACCAGGATTGGTTTGGGCAGAACGCTCGTGAGAATTGGCCGGCTTAGGACAGCCCTGCGGACCGCCGTGCTCTCCATGGCCCAGGGCCCTTTCTCGCCCAGGGCATGTTGCTGTCGCCAAGAAATGGCTCAGAAAAGACGCGGCCCAACCCGGCACGCCGGCGCATTGGAGCGTTCCCGGAGCAGAGTTGAAGAACGGGTGGTGGCCTGGTGTGCGCCTCTGTCTTTCGGGTAGATGGGCCGGCCAAGGATGGGAATGACCTCATCTTGGTCATACAGGTTTATGTCACTCTGAGGGTTTTTCGAAGCACCAGAGGGGCCGATGGAGACTGCGTGGTTGGGAGATGCGTGGCTGCGGGTCAAAGGGTTTCCCATTTGGAGGCCATGAGAGACAGGACCCCGGAAGCAGGTTGGGGAAGCAGGCGAGTGTTCCAGACCGGACTTCGTGATGGGCCTGGCCCCGTGGTAGAGCGCAGGGATGGGACCCCCGCAAGTCGAGGATCCACGGACGTTGTCCTCGCTGCATTCCATCTTATGGAGTGCCTCTTGTCGGCGATCAGGTGCGGGAACTCACAGTGCCCTTCAGGGCCCCGAGTTGGGGGCGGCCCAGCAGACGTGCGGCGCCCGAATGACTTCGCAGGGCTTTTTCCGGCCAATTCTCACGAGCGTTCTGCCCAAACCAGGATTGGTTTGGGCAGAACGCTCGTGAGAATTGGCCGGCGTAGGACAGCCCTGTGGACCGCCGTGCTCTCCATGGCCCAGGGCCCTTTCTCGCCCAGGGCATGTTGCTGCCGCCAAGAAATGGCTCGGAAAAGACGCGGCCCACCCCGGCACGCCGGCGCATTGGAGCGTTCCCGGAGCAGAGTTGAAGAACGGGTGGTGGCCTGGTGTGCGCCTCTGTCTTTCGGGTAGATGGGCCGGCCAAGGATGGGGATGGCCTCATCTTGGTCATACAGGTTGATCTCACTCTGAGGGTTGTCCGAAGCACCAGAGGGGCCGATGGAGACTGCGTGGTTGGGAGATGCGTGGCTGCGGGTCTAAGGGTTTCCCATATGGAGGCCATGAGGGACAAGACCCCGGAAGCAGGTTGGGGAAGCAGGCGAGTGTTCCAGACCGGACTTCGTGATGGGCCTGGCCCCGCGGTAGGGCGCAGGGATGGGACCCCGGCATGTCGAGGATCCACGGGCGTTGTCCTCGCTGCATTCCATCTTGTGGAGTGCCTCTTGGCGGCGATCGGGTGCGGGCACTCACAGTGCCCTTCAGGGCCCCGAGGTGGGGGCGGCCCAGCAGACGTGCGGCGCCCGAATGACGTCGCCGGGCTTTTTCCGGTCAATTCTCACGAGCGTTCCGCCCAAACCAGGATTGGTTTGGGCGGAACGCTCGTGAGAATTGGCCGGCGTAGGACAGCCCTATGGACCGCCGTACTCTCCATGGCCCAGGGCCCTTTTTCGCCCTGGGCATGTTGCTGCCACCAAGAAATGGCTCGGAAAAGACGCGGCCCAACCCGTCACGCCGGTGCATTGGAGCGTTCCCGGAGCAGATTTGAAGAACCGGTGGTGGCCTGGTGTGCGCCTCTATCTTTCGGGTAGATGGGCCGGCCAAGGATGGGGATGGCCTCATCTTGGTCATACAGGTTGATCTCACTCTGAGGGTTGTCCGAAGCACCAGAGGGGCCGATGGAGACTGCGTGGTTGGCAGATGCGTGGCTACGGGTCTAAGGGTTTCCCATATGGAGGCCATGAGGGACAGGACCCCGGAAGCAGGTTGGGGAAGCAGGCGAGTGTTCCCGACCGGACTTCGTGATGGGCCTGGCCCCGTGGTAGAGCGCACGGATGGGACCCCGGCAAGTCGAGGATCCACGGGCGTTGTCCTCGCTGCATTCCATCTTGTGGAGTGCCTCTTGGCGGCGATCGGGTGCGGGCACTCACAGTGCCCTTCAGGGCCCCGATGTGGGGGCGGCCCAGCAGACGTGCGGCGCCCGAATGACTTCGCCGGGCTTTTTTCGGCCAATTCTCACGAGCGTTCTGCCCAAACCAGGATTGGTTTGGGCAGAACGCTCGTGAGAATTGGCCGGCGTAGGACAGCCCTGCGGACCGCCGTGCTCTCCATGGCCCAGGGCCCTTTCTCGCCCAGGGCATGTTGCTGTCGCCAAGAAATGGCTCAGAAAAGACGCGGCCCAACCCGGTACGCCGGCGCATTGGAGCGTTCCCGGAGCAGAGTTGAAGAACGGGTGGTGGCCTGGTGTGCGCCTCTGTCTTTCGGGTAGATGGGCCGGCCAAGGATGGGGATGACCTCATCTTGGTCATACAGGTTTATGTCACTCTGAGGGTTTTTCGAAGCACCAGAGGGGCCGATGGAGACTGCGTGGTTGGGAGATGCGTGGCTGCGGGTCTAAGGGTTTCCCATTTGGAGGCCATGAGGGACAGGACCCCGGAAGCGGGTTGGGGAAGCAGGCGAGTGTTCCAGACCGGACTTCGTGATGGGCCTGGCCCCGTGGTAGAGCGCAGGGATGGGACCCCCGCAAGTCGAGGATCCACGGACGTTGTCCTCGCTGCATTCCATCTTATGGAGTGCCTCTTGTCGGCGATCAGGTGCGGGAACTCACAGTGCCCTTCAGGGCCCCGAGGTGGGGGCGGCTCAGCAGACGTGCGGCGCCCGAATGACTTCGCCGTGATTTTTCC
This sequence comes from Mustela lutreola, assembly GCF_030435805.1. Taxonomy (NCBI): domain Eukaryota; kingdom Metazoa; phylum Chordata; class Mammalia; order Carnivora; family Mustelidae; genus Mustela; species Mustela lutreola. The sequence continues at coordinate 397,176 of NC_081296.1, read as the reverse complement.
GGCAAATTCTCACGAGCGTTCTGCCCAAACCAATCCTGGTTTGGGCAGAAGGCTCGTGAGAATTGGCCGGCGTAGGACAGCCCTGCGGACCGCCGTGCTCTCCATGGCCCAGGGCCCTTTCTCGCCCAGGGCATGTTGCTGCCGCCAAGAAATGGCTCGGAAAAGACGCGGCCCACCCTGGCACGCCGGCGCATTGGAGCGTTCCCGGAGCAGAGTTGAAGAACGGGTGGTGGCCTGGTGTGCGCCTCTGTCTTTCGGGTAGATGGGCCGGCCAAGGATGGGGATGACCTCATCTTGGTCATACAGGTTGATCTCCCTCTGAGGGTTGTCCGAAGCACCAGAGGGTCCGATGGAGACTGCGTGGTTGGGAGATGCGTGGCTGCGGGTCTAAGGGTTTCCCATATGGAGGCCATGAGGGACAGGACCCCGGAAGCAGGTTGGGGAAGCAGGCGAGTGTTCCAGACCGGACTTCGTGATGGGACTGGCCCCGTGGTAGAGCGCTGGGATGGGACCCCGGCATGTCGAGTATCCACGGGCGTTGTCCTCGCTGCATTCCATCTTGTGGAGTGCCTCTTGGCGGCGATCGGGAGCGGGCACTCACAGTGCCCTTCAGGGCCCCGAGGTGGGGGCGGCCCAGCAGACCTGCGGCGCCCGAATGACTTCGCCGGGCTTTTTCCGGCCAATTCTCACGAGCGTTCTGCCCAAACCAGGATTGGTTTGGGCAAAACGCTCGTGAGAATTGGCCGGCGAAGGATAGCCCTGCGGACCGCCGTGTTCTCCATGGCCCAGGGCCCTTTCTCGCCCAGGGCATGTTGCTGCCGCCAAGAAATGGCTCGGAAAAGACGCGGCCCACCCCGGCACGCCGGCGCATTGGAGCGTTCATGGAGCAGAGTTGAAGAACGGGTGGTGGCCTGGTGTGCGCCTCTGTCTTTCGGGTAGAAGGGCCGGCCAAGGATGGGGATGACCTCATCTTGGTCATACAGGTTTATCTCACTCTGAGGGTTGTCCGAAGCACCAGAGGGGCCGATGGAGACTGCGTGGTTGGGAGATGCGTGGCTGCGGGTCTAAGGGTTTCCCATATGGAGGCCATGAAGGACAGGACCCCGGAAGCAGGTTGGGGAAGCAGGCGAGTGTTCCAGATCAGACTTCGTGATGGGCCTGGCCCCGTGGTAGAGCTCACGGATGGAACCCCCGCAAGTCGAGGATCCACGGGCGTTGTCCTCGCTGCATTCCATTTTGTGGAGTGCCTCTTGGCGGCAATCGGGTGCGGGCACTCACAGTGCCCTTCAGGGCCCCGAGGTGGGGGCGGCCCAGAAGACGTGCGGCGCCCGAATTAATTCGCCGGGCTTTTTCCGGCCAATTCTCACGAGCGTTCTGCCCAAACCAGGATTGGTTTGGGCAGAACGCTCGTGAGAATTGGCCGGCGTAGGACAGCCCTGTGGACCGCCGTGCTCTCCATGGCCCAGGGCCCTTTCTCACCCAGGGCATGTTGTTGCCGCCAAGAAATGGGTCGGAAAAGACGCGGCCCACCCCGTCACGCCGGCGCATTGGAGCGTTCCCGGAGCAGAGTTGAAGAACGGGTGGTGGCCTGGTGTGCGCCTCTGTCTTTCGGGTAGATGGGCCGGCCAAGGATGGGGTTGGCCTCATCTTGGTGATACAGGTTGATCTCACTCTGAGGGTTGTCCGAAGCACCAGAGGGGCCGATGGAGACTGCGTGGTTGGGAGATGCGTGGCTGCGGGTCTAAGGGTTTCTCATATAGAGGCCATGAGGGACAGGACCCCGGAAGCAGGTTGGGGAAGCAGGCGAGTGTTCCCGACCGGACTTCGTGATGGGCCTGGCCTCGTGATAGAGCGCTGGGATGGGACCCCGGCAAGTCGAGGATCCACGGGCGTTGTCCTCGCTGCATTCCATCTTGTGGAGTGCCTCTTGGCGGCGATCGGGTGCGGGCACTCACAGTGCCCTTCAGGGCCCCGAGGTGGGGGCGGCCCAGCAGACGTGCGGCGCCCGAATGACTTCGCCGGGATTCTTCCGGCCAATTCTCACGAGCGTTCTGCCCAAACCAGGATTGGTTTGGGCAGAACGCTCGTGAGAATTGGCCGGCGTAGGACAGCCCTGTGGACAGCCGTGCTCTCCATGGCCCAGGGCCCTTTCTCACCCAGGGCATGTTGCTGCCGCCAAGAAATGGCTCGGAAAAGACGCGGCCCACCCCGTCACGCCGGCGCATTGGAGCGTTCCCGGAGCAGAGTTGAAGAACGGGTGGTGGCCTGGTGTGCGCCTCTGTCTCCCGGGCGGACGGGCCGGCCAAGGATGGGGATGACCTCATCTTGGTCATACCGGTCTATCTCACTGTGAGGGTTGTCCGAAGCACCAGAGGGGCCGATGGAGACTGCGTGGTTGGGAGATGCGTGGCTGCGGGTCTAAGGGTTTCCGATATGGAGGCCGTGTGGGACAGGACCCCGGAAGAAGGTTGGGGAAGCAGGCGAGTGTCCCAGACCGGACTTCGTGATGGGCCTGGCCCCATGGTAGAGTGCAGGGATGGGACCCCTGCAAGTCGAGGATCCACGGGCGTTGTCCTCGCTGCATTCCGTCTTGTGGAGTGCCCCTTGGCGGCGATCGGGTGCGGGCACTCACCATGCCCTTCAAGGCCCCGAGGTGGGGGCGGCCCAGCAGACGTGCGGCGCCCGAATGACTTCGCCGGGCTTTTTCCGGCCAATTCTCACGAGCGTTCTGCCCAAACCAGGATTCGTTTGGGCAGAACGCTCGTAAGAATTGGCCGGCGTAGGACAGCCATGCGGACCGCCGTGTTCTCCATGGCCCAGGGCCCTTTCTCGCCCAGGGCATGTTGCTGCCGCCAAGAAATGGCTCGGAAAAGACGCTGCCAACCCCGGCTCGACGGCGCATTGGAGCGTTCCCGGAGCAGAGTTGAAGAACTGGTGGTGGCCTGGTGTGCGCCTCTGGCTCTCGGGTAGACCGGCCGGCCAAGGATGGGGATGACCTCATCTTGGTCATACCGGTTTATCTCACTCTGAGGGTTGTCCGAAGCACCAGAGGGGCCGATGGAGACTGCGTGGTTGGGAGATGCGTGGCTGCGGGTCTAAGGGTTTCCGATATGGAGGCCATGAGGGACAGGACCCCGGAAGCAGGTTGGGGAAGCAGGCGAGTGTCCCAGACCGGACTTCGTGATGGGCATGGCCCCATGGTAGAGCGCAGGGATGGGACCCCTGCAAGTCGAGGATCCACGGGCGTTGTCCTCGCTGCATTCCGTCTTGTGGAGTGCCCCTTGACGGCGATCGGGTGCGGGCACTCACCATGCCCTTCAAGGCCCGGAGGTGGGGACGGCCCAGCAGTCGTGCGGCGCCCGAATGACTTCGCCGGGCTTTTTCCGGCCAATTCTCACGAGCGTTCTGCCCAAACCAGGATTGGTTTGGGCAAAACGCTCGTGAGAATTGGCCGGCGAAGGATAGCCCTGCGGACCGCCGTGTTCTCCATGGCCCAGGGCCCTTTCTCGCCCAGGGCATGTTGCTGCCGCCAAGAAATGGCTCGGAAAAGACGCGGCCCACCCCGGCACGCCGGCGCATTGGAGCGTTCATGGAGCAGAGTTGAAGAACGGGTGGTGGCCTGGTGTGCGCCTCTGTCTTTCGGGTAGAAGGGCCGGCCAAGGATGGGGATGACCTCATCTTGGTCATACAGGTTTATCTCACTCTGAGGGTTGTCCGAAGCACCAGAGGGGCCGATGGAGACTGCGTGGTTGGGAGATGCGTGGCTGCGGGTCTAAGGGTTTCCCATATGGAGGCCATGAAGGACAGGACCCCGGAAGCAGGTTGGGGAAGCAGGCGAGTGTTCCAGATCAGACTTCGTGATGGGCCTGGCCCCGTGGTAGAGCTCACGGATGGAACCCCCGCAAGTCGAGGATCCACGGGCGTTGTCCTCGCTGCATTCCATTTTGTGGAGTGCCTCTTGGCGGCAATCGGGTGCGGGCACTCACAGTGCCCTTCAGGGCCCCGAGGTGGGGGCGGCCCAGAAGACGTGCGGCGCCCGAATTAATTCGCCGGGCTTTTTCCGGCCAATTCTCACGAGCGTTCTGCCCAAACCAGGATTGGTTTGGGCAGAACGCTCGTGAGAATTGGCCGGCGTAGGACAGCCCTGTGGACCGCCGTGCTCTCCATGGCCCAGGGCCCTTTCTCACCCAGGGCATGTTGTTGCCGCCAAGAAATGGGTCGGAAAAGACGCGGCCCACCCCGTCACGCCGGCGCATTGGAGCGTTCCCGGAGCAGAGTTGAAGAACGGGTGGTGGCCTGGTGTGCGCCTCTGTCTTTCGGGTAGATGGGCCGGCCAAGGATGGGGTTGGCCTCATCTTGGTGATACAGGTTGATCTCACTCTGAGGGTTGTCCGAAGCACCAGAGGGGCCGATGGAGACTGCGTGGTTGGGAGATGCGTGGCTGCGGGTCTAAGGGTTTCTCATATAGAGGCCATGAGGGACAGGACCCCGGAAGCAGGTTGGGGAAGCAGGCGAGTGTTCCCGACCGGACTTCGTGATGGGCCTGGCCTCGTGATAGAGCGCTGGGATGGGACCCCGGCAAGTCGAGGATCCACGGGCGTTGTCCTCGCTGCATTCCATCTTGTGGAGTGCCTCTTGGCGGCGATCGGGTGCGGGCACTCACAGTGCCCTTCAGGGCCCCGAGGTGGGGGCGGCCCAGCAGACGTGCGGCGCCCGAATGACTTCGCCGGGATTCTTCCGGCCAATTCTCACGAGCGTTCTGCCCAAACCAGGATTGGTTTGGGCAGAACGCTCGTGAGAATTGGCCGGCGTAGGACAGCCCTGTGGACAGCCGTGCTCTCCATGGCCCAGGGCCCTTTCTCACCCAGGGCATGTTGCTGCCGCCAAGAAATGGCTCGGAAAAGACGCGGCCCACCCCGTCACGCCGGCGCATTGGAGCGTTCCCGGAGCAGAGTTGAAGAACGGGTGGTGGCCTGGTGTGCGCCTCTGTCTCCCGGGCGGACGGGCCGGCCAAGGATGGGGATGACCTCATCTTGGTCATACCGGTCTATCTCACTGTGAGGGTTGTCCGAAGCACCAGAGGGGCCGATGGAGACTGCGTGGTTGGGAGATGCGTGGCTGCGGGTCTAAGGGTTTCCGATATGGAGGCCGTGTGGGACAGGACCCCGGAAGAAGGTTGGGGAAGCAGGCGAGTGTCCCAGACCGGACTTCGTGATGGGCCTGGCCCCATGGTAGAGTGCAGGGATGGGACCCCTGCAAGTCGAGGATCCACGGGCGTTGTCCTCGCTGCATTCCGTCTTGTGGAGTGCCCCTTGGCGGCGATCGGGTGCGGGCACTCACCATGCCCTTCAAGGCCCCGAGGTGGGGGCGGCCCAGCAGACGTGCGGCGCCCGAATGACTTCGCCGGGCTTTTTCCGGCCAATTCTCACGAGCGTTCTGCCCAAACCAGGATTCGTTTGGGCAGAACGCTCGTAAGAATTGGCCGGCGTAGGACAGCCATGCGGACCGCCGTGTTCTCCATGGCCCAGGGCCCTTTCTCGCCCAGGGCATGTTGCTGCCGCCAAGAAATGGCTCGGAAAAGACGCTGCCAACCCCGGCTCGACGGCGCATTGGAGCGTTCCCGGAGCAGAGTTGAAGAACTGGTGGTGGCCTGGTGTGCGCCTCTGGCTCTCGGGTAGACCGGCCGGCCAAGGATGGGGATGACCTCATCTTGGTCATACCGGTTTATCTCACTCTGAGGGTTGTCCGAAGCACCAGAGGGGCCGATGGAGACTGCGTGGTTGGGAGATGCGTGGCTGCGGGTCTAAGGGTTTCCGATATGGAGGCCATGAGGGACAGGACCCCGGAAGCAGGTTGGGGAAGCAGGCGAGTGTCCCAGACCGGACTTCGTGATGGGCATGGCCCCATGGTAGAGCGCAGGGATGGGACCCCTGCAAGTCGAGGATCCACGGGCGTTGTCCTCGCTGCATTCCGTCTTGTGGAGTGCCCCTTGACGGCGATCGGGTGCGGGCACTCACCATGCCCTTCAAGGCCCGGAGGTGGGGACGGCCCAGCAGTCGTGCGGCGCCCGAATGACTTCGCCGGGCTTTAACCGGCCAATTCTCACGAGCGTTCTTCCCAAACGAGGACGCTCGTGAGAATTGGCCGGCGTAGGGCAGCCCTGCGGACCGCCGTGCTCTCCATGGCCCAGGGCCCTTTCTCGCCCAGGGCATGTTGCTGCCGCCAAGAAATGGCTCGGAAAAGACGCGGCCCACCCCGGCCCGCCGGCGCATTGGAGCGTTCCCGGAGCAGAGTTGAAGAACGGGTGGTGGCCTGGTGTGCGCCTCTGTCTTTCGGGTAGATGGGCCCGCCAAGGATGGGGATGACCTCATCTTGGTCATACAGGTTTATGTCACTCTGAGGGTTTTTCGAAGCACCAGAGGGGCCGATGGAGACTGCGTGGTTGGGAGATGCGTGGCTGCGGGTCAAAGGGTTTCCCATTTGGAGGCCATGAGGGACAGGACCCCGGAAGCAGGTTGGGGAAGCAGGCGAGTGTTCCAGACCGGACTTCGTGATGGGCCTGGCCCCGTGGTAGAGCGCAGGGATGGGACCCCCGCAAGTCGAGGATCCACGGACGTTGTCCTCGCTGCATTCCATCTTATGGAGTGCCTCTTGTCGGCGATCAGGTGCGGGAACTCACAGTGCCCTTCAGGGCCCCGGGGTGGGGGCGGCCCAGCAGACGTGCGGCGCCCGAATGACTTCGCCGGGCTTTTTCCGGCCAATTCTCACGACCATTCTGCCCAAACCAGGATTGGCTCGGAAAAGACGCGGCCCACTCCGGCATGCCGGCGTATTGGAGCGTTCCCGGAGCAGAGATGAAGAACGGGTGGTGGACTGGTGTGCGCCTCAGTCGTTCGGGTAGATGGGCCGGCCAAGAATGGGGATGACCTCATCTTGGTCATACAGGTTGATCTCATTCTGAGCGTTGTCCGAAGCACCAGAGGGGCCGATGGAGACTGCGTGGTTGGGAGATGCGTGGCTGCGGGTCTAAGGGTTTCCCATATGGAGGCAATGAGGGACAGGACCCCGGAAGCAGGTTGGGGAAGCAGGCGAGTGTTCCAGACCGGACTTCGAGATGGGCCTGGCCCCGTAGTAGAGCGCAGGAATGGGACCCCGGCAAGTCGAGGATCCACGGGCGTTGTCCTCGCTGCATTCCATCTTGTGGAGTGCCTCTTGGCGGCGATCGGGGGCGGGCACTCACAGTGCCCTTCAGGGCCCCGAGGTGGGGGCGGCCCAGCAGAGGTGCGGCGCCCGAATGACTTCGCCGGGCTTTTTCCGGCCAATTCTCACGAGCGTTCTGCCCAAACCAGGATTGGTTTGGGCAGAACGCTCGTGAGAATTGGCCGGCGTAGGACAGCCCTGTGGACCGCCGTGCTCTCCATGGCCCAGGGCCCTTTCTCGCCCAGGGCATGTTGCTGCCGCCAAGAAATGGCTCGGAAAAGACGCGGCCCACCCCGGCACGCCGGCGCATTGGAGCCTTCCCGGAGCAGAGTTGAAGAACGGGTGGTGGCCTGGTGTGCGCCTCTGTCTTTCGGGTAGATGGGCCGGCCAAGGATGGGGATGGCCTCATCTTGGTCATACAGGTTGATCTCACTCTGAGGGTTGTCCGAAGCACCAGAGGGGCCGATGGAGACTGCGTGGTTGGGAGATGCGTGGCTGCGGGTCTAAGGGTTTCCCATATGGAGGCCATGAGGGACAAGACCCCGGAAGCAGGTTGGGGAAGCAGGCGAGTGTTCCAGACCGGACATCGTGATGGGCCTGGCCCCGCGGTAGGGCGCAGGGATGGGACCCCGGCAAGTCGAGGATCCACGGGCGTTGTCCTCGCTGCATTCCATCTTGTGGAGTGCCTCTTGGCGGCGATCGGGTGCGGGCACTCACAGTGCCCTTCAGGGCCCCGAGGTGGGGGCGGCCCAGCAGACGTGCAGCGCCCGAATGACTTCGCCGGGCTTTTTCCGGTCAATTCTCACGAGCGTTCCGCCCAAACCAGGATTGGTTTGGGCGGAACGCTCGTGAGAATTGGCCGGCGTAGGACAGCCCTACGGACCGCCGTACTCTCCATGGCCCAGGGCCCTTTTTCGCCCTGGGCATGTTGCTGCCACCAAGAAATGGCTCGGAAAAGACGCGGCCCAACCCGTCACGCCGGTGCATTGGAGCGTTCCCGGAGCAGAGTTGAAGAACCGGTGGTGGCCTGGTGTGCGCCTCTATCTTTCGGGTAGATGGGCCGGCCAAGGATGGGGATGGCCTCATCTTGGTCATACAGGTTGATCTCACTCTGAGGGTTGTCCGAAGCACCAGAGGGGCCGATGGAGACTGCGTGGTTGGCAGATGCGTGGCTACGGGTCTAAGGGTTTCCCATATGGAGGCCATGAGGGACAGGACCCCGGAAGCAGGTTGGGGAAGCAGGCGAGTGTTCCCGACCGGACTTCGTGATGGGCCTGGCCCCGTGGTAGAGCGCACGGATGGGACCCCGGCAAGTCGAGGATCCACGGGAGTTGTCCTCGCTGCATTCCATCTTGTGGAGTGCCTCTTGGCGGCGATCGGGTGCGGGCACTCACAGTGCCCTTCAGGGCCCCGAGGTGGGGGCGGCCCAGCAGACGTGCGGCGCCCGAATGACTTCGCCGGGCTTTTTTCGGCCAATTCTCACGAGCGTTCTGCCCAAACCAATCCTGGTTTGGGCAGAACGCTCGTGAGAATTGGCCGGCGTAGGACAGCCCTGCGGACCGCCGTGCTCTCCATGGCCCAGGGCCCTTTCTCGCCCAGGGCATGTTGCTGTCGCCAAGAAATGGCTCAGAAAAGACGCGGCCCAACCCGGTACGCCGGCGCATTGGAGCGTTCCCGGAGCAGAGTTGAAGAACGGGTGGTGGCCTGGTGTGCGCCTCGGTCTTTCGGGTAGATGGGCCGGCCAAGGATGGGGATGACCTCATCTTGGTCATACAGGTTTATGTCACTCTGAGGGTTTTTCGAAGCACCAGAGGGGCCGATGGAGACTGCGTGCTTGGGAGATGCGTGGCTGCGGGTCTAAGGGTTTCCCATTTGGAGGCCATGAGGGACAGGACCCCGGAAGCGGGTTGGGGAAGCAGGCGAGTGTTCCAGACCGGACTTCGTGATGGGCCTGGCCCCGTGGTAGAGCGCAGGGATGGGACCCCCGCAAGTCGAGGATCCACGGACGTTGTCCTCGCTGCATTCCATCTTATGGAGTGCCTCTTGTCGGCGATCAGGTGCGGGAACTCACAGTGCCCTTCAGGGCCCCGAGGTGGGGGCGGCTCAGCAGACGTGCGGCGCCCGAATGACTTCGCCGTGATTTTTCCGGCAAATTCTCACGAGCGTTCTGCCCAAACCAATCCTGGTTTGGGCAGAAGGCTCGTGAGAATTGGCCGGCGTAGGACAGCCCTGCGGACCGCCGTGCTCTCCATGGCCCAGGGCCCTTTCTCGCCCTGGGCATGTTGCTGCCGCCAAGAAATGGCTCGGAAAAGACGCGGCCCACCCCGGCATGCCGGCGCATTGGAGCGTTCCCGTGGCAAATTTGAAGAACGGGTGGTGGCCCGGTGTGCGCCTCTGTCTTTCGGGTAGATGGGCCGGCCAAGGATGGGGATGACCTCATCTTGGTCATACAGGTTGATCTCACTCTGAGGGTTGTCCGAAGCACCAGAGGGGCCGATGGAGACTGCGTGGTTGGGAGATGCGTGGCTGCGGGTCTAAGGGTTTCCCATACGGAGGCCATGAGGGACAGGACCCCGGAAGCAGGTTGGGGAAGCAGGCGAGTGTTCCTGACCGGACTTCGAGATGGGCCTGGCCCCGTGGTAGAGCGCAGGGATGGGACCCCGGCAAGTCGAGGATCCACGGGCGTTGTCCTCGCTGCATTCCATCTTGTGGAGTGCCTCTTGGCGGCGATCGGGTGCGGGCACTCACAGTGCGCTTCAGGGCCCCGAGGTGGGGGCGGCCCAGCAGACGTGCGGTGACCGAATGACTTCGCCGGGCTTTTTCCGGCCAATTCTCACGAGCGTTCCGCCCAAACCAGGATTGGTTTGGGCGGAACGCTCGTGAGAATTGGCCGGCGTAGGACAGCCCTGCGGACCGCCGTGCTCTCCATGGCCCAGGGCCCTTTTTGGCCCTGGGCATGTTGCTGCCGCCAAGAAATGGCTCGGAAAAGACGCGGCCCACCCCGGCACGCCGGTGCATTGGAGCGTTCCCGGAGCAGAGTTGAAGAACGGGTGGTGGCCTGGTGTGCGCCTCTATCTTTCGGGTAGATGGGCCGGCCAAGGATGGGGATGGCCTCATCTTGGTCATACAGGTTGATCTCACTCTGAGGGTTGTCCGAAGCACCAGAGGGGCCGATGGAGACTGCGTGGTTGGGATATGCGTGGCTTCGGGTCTAAGGGTTTCCGATATGGAGGCCATGAGGGAGAGGACCCCGGAAGCAGTTTGGGGAAGCAGGCGAGTGTTCCCGACCGGACTTCGTGATGGGCCTGGCCCCGTGGTAGAGCGCACGGATGGGACCCCGGCAAGTCGAGGATCCACGGGCGTTGTCCTCGAGCATTCCATCTTGTGGAGTGCCTCTTGGCGGCGATCGGGTGCGGGCACTCACAGTGCCCTTCAGGGCCCCGAGGTGGGGGCGGCCCAGCAGACGTGCGGCGCCCCAATGACTTCGCCGGGCTTTTTCCGGCCAATTCTCACGAGCGTTCTGACCAAACCAGGATTGGCTCGGAAAAGACGCGGCCACTCCGGCATGCCGGCGTATTGGAGCGTTCCCGGAGCAGAGATGAAGAACGGGTGGTGGACTGGTGTGCGCCTCTGTCGTTCGGGTAGATGGGCCGGCCAAGAATGGGGATGACCTCATCTTGGTCATACAGGTTGATCTCATTCTGAGGGTTGTCCGAAGCACCAGAGGGGCCGATGGAGACTGCGTGGTTGGGAGATGCGTGGCTGCGGGTCTAAGGGTTTCCCATATGGAGGCAATGAGGGACAGGACCCCGGAAGCAGGTTGGGGAAGCAGGCGAGTGTTCCAGACCGGACTTCGAGATGGGCCTGGCCCCGTAGTAGAGCGCAGGAATGGGACCCCGGCAAGTCGAGGATCCACGGGCGTTGTCCTCGCTGCATTCCATCTTGTGGAGTTCCTCTTGGCGGCGATCGGGGGCGGGCACTCACAGTGCCCTTCAGGGCCCCGAGGTGGGGGCGGCCCAGCAGAGGTGCGGCGCCCGAATGACTTCGCCGGGCTTTTTCCGGCCAATTCTCACGAGCGTTCTGCCCAAACCAGGATTGGTTTGGGCAGAACGCTCGTGAGAATTGGCCGGCGTAGGACAGCCCTGTGGACCGCCGTGCTCTCCATGGCCCAGGGCCCTTTCTCGCCCAGGGCATGTTGCTGCCGCCAAGAAATGGCTCGGAAAAGATGCGGCCCAACCCGGCACGCCGGTGCATTGGAGCGTTCCCGGAGCAGAGTTGAAGAACCGGTGGTGGCCTGGTGTGCGCCTCTGTCTTTCGGGTAGATGGGCCGGCCAAGGATGGGAATGACCTCATCTTGGTCATACAGGTTTATGTCACTCTGAGGGTTTTTCGAAGCACCAGAGGGGCCGATGGAGACTGCGTGGTTGGGAGATGCGTGGCTGCGGGTCAAAGGGTTTCCCATTTGGAGGCCATGAGAGACAGGACCCCGGAAGCAGGTTGGGGAAGCAGGCGAGTGTTCCAGACCGGACTTCGTGATGGGCCTGGCCCCGTGGTAGAGCGCAGGGATGGGACCCCCGCAAGTCGAGGATCCACGGACGTTGTCCTCGCTGCATTCCATCTTATGGAGTGCCTCTTGTCGGCGATCAGGTGCGGGAACTCACAGTGCCCTTCAGGGCCCCGAGTTGGGGGCGGCCCAGCAGACGTGCGGCGCCCGAATGACTTCGCCGGGCTTTTTCCGGCCAATTCTCACGAGCGTTCTGCCCAAACCAGGATTGGTTTGGGCAGAACGCTCGTGAGAATTGGCCGGCGTAGGACAGCCCTGTGGACCGCCGTGCTCTCCATGGCCCAGGGCCCTTTCTCGCCCAGGGCATGTTGCTGCCGCCAAGAAATGGCTCGGAAAAGACGCGGCCCACCCCGGCACGCCGGCGCATTGGAGCGTTCCCGGAGCAGAGTTGAAGAACGGGTGGTGGCCTGGTGTGCGCCTCTGTCTTTCGGGTAGATGGGCCGGCCAAGGATGGGGATGGCCTCATCTTGGTCATACAGGTTGATCTCACTCTGAGGGTTGTCCGAAGCACCAGAGGGGCCGATGGAGACTGCGTGGTTGGGAGATGCGTGGCTGCGGGTCTAAGGGTTTCCCATATGGAGGCCATGAGGGACAAGACCCCGGAAGCAGGTTGGGGAAGCAGGCGAGTGTTCCAGACCGGACTTCGTGATGGGCCTGGCCCCGCGGTAGGGCGCAGGGATGGGACCCCGGCATGTCGAGGATCCACGGGCGTTGTCCTCGCTGCATTCCATCTTGTGGAGTGCCTCTTGGCGGCGATCGGGTGCGGGCACTCACAGTGCCCTTCAGGGCCCCGAGGTGGGGGCGGCCCAGCAGACGTGCGGCGCCCGAATGACGTCGCCGGGCTTTTTCCGGTCAATTCTCACGAGCGTTCCGCCCAAACCAGGATTGGTTTGGGCGGAACGCTCGTGAGAATTGGCCGGCGTAGGACAGCCCTACGGACCGCCGTACTCTCCATGGCCCAGGGCCCTTTTTCGCCCAGGGCATGTTGCTGCCACCAAGAAATGGCTCGGAAAAGACGCGGCCCAACCCGTCACGCCGGTGCATTGGAGCGTTCCCGGAGCAGATTTGAAGAACCGGTGGTGGCCTGGTGTGCGCCTCTATCTTTCGGGTAGATGGGCCGGCCAAGGATGGGGATGGCCTCATCTTGGTCATACAGGTTGATCTCACTCTGAGGGTTGTCCGAAGCACCAGAGGGGCCGATGGAGACTGCGTGGTTGGCAGATGCGTGGCTACGGGTCTAAGGGTTTCCCATATGGAGGCCATGAGGGACAGGACCCCGGAAGCAGGTTGGGGAAGCAGGCGAGTGTTCCCGACCGGACTTCGTGATGGGCCTGGCCCCGTGGTAGAGCGCACGGATGGGACCCCGGCAAGTCGAGGATCCACGGGCGTTGTCCTCGCTGCATTCCATCTTGTGGAGTGCCTCTTGGCGGCGATCGGGTGCGGGCACTCACAGTGCCCTTCAGGGCCCCGAGGTGGGGGCGGCCCAGCAGACGTGCGGCGCCCGAATGACTTCGCCGGGCTTTTTTCGGCCAATTCTCACGAGCGTTCTGCCCAAACCAGGATTGGTTTGGGCAGAACGCTCGTGAGAATTGGCCGGCGTAGGACAGCCCTGCGGACCGCCGTGCTCTCCATGGCCCAGGGCCCTTTCTCGCCCAGGGCATGTTGCTGTCGCCAAGAAATGGCTCAGAAAAGACGCGGCCCAACCCGGTACGCCGGCGCATTGGAGCGTTCCCGGAGCAGAGTTGAAGAACGGGTGGTGGCCTGGTGTGCGCCTCTGTCTTTCGGGTAGATGGGCCGGCCAAGGATGGGGATGACCTCATCTTGGTCATACAGGTTTATGTCACTCTGAGGGTTTTTCGAAGCACCAGAGGGGCCGATGGAGACTGCGTGGTTGGGAGATGCGTGGCTGCGGGTCTAAGGGTTTCCCATTTGGAGGCCATGAGGGACAGGACCCCGGAAGCGGGTTGGGGAAGCAGGCGAGTGTTCCAGACCGGACTTCGTGATGGGCCTGGCCCCGTGGTAGAGCGCAGGGATGGGACCCCCGCAAGTCGAGGATCCACGGACGTTGTCCTCGCTGCATTCCATCTTATGGAGTGCCTCTTGTCGGCGATCAGGTGCGGGAACTCACAGTGCCCTTCAGGGCCCCGAGGTGGGGGCGGCTCAGCAGACGTGCGGCGCCCGAATGACTTCGCCGTGATTTTTCCGGCAAATTCTCACGAGCGTTCTGCCCAAACCAATCCTGGTTTGGGCAGAAGGCTCGTGAGAATTGGCCGGCGTAGGACAGCCCTGCGGACCGCCGTGCTCTCCATGGCCCAGGGCCCTTTCTCGCCCAGGGCATGTTGCTGCCGCCAAGAAATGGCTCGGAAAAGACGCGGCCCACCCTGGCACGCCGGCGCATTGGAGCGTTCCCGGAGCAGAGTTGAAGAACGGGTGGTGGCCTGGTGTGCGCCTCTGTCTTTCGGGTAGATGGGCCGGCCAAGGATGGGGATGACCTCATCTTGGTCATACAGGTTGATCTCCCTCTGAGGGTTGTCCGAAGCACCAGAGGGTCCGATGGAGACTGCGTGGTTGGGAGATGCGTGGCTGCGGGTCTAAGGGTTTCCCATATGGAGGCCATGAGGGACAGGACCCCGGAAGCAGGTTGGGGAAGCAGGCGAGTGTTCCAGACCGGACTTCGTGATGGGACTGGCCCCGTGGTAGAGCGCTGGGATGGGACCCCGGCATGTCGAGTATCCACGGGCGTTGTCCTCGCTGCATTCCATCTTGTGGAGTGCCTCTTGGCGGCGATCGGGAGCGGGCACTCACAGTGCCCTTCAGGGCCCCGAGGTGGGGGCGGCCCAGCAGACCTGCGGCGCCCGAATGACTTCGCCGGGCTTTTTCCGGCCAATTCTCACGAGCGTTCTGCCCAAACCAGGATTGGTTTGGGCAAAACGCTCGTGAGAATTGGCCGGCGAAGGATAGCCCTGCGGACCGCCGTGTTCTCCATGGCCCAGGGCCCTTTCTCGCCCAGGGCATGTTGCTGCCGCCAAGAAATGGCTCGGAAAAGACGCGGCCCACCCCGGCACGCCGGCGCATTGGAGCGTTCATGGAGCAGAGTTGAAGAACGGGTGGTGGCCTGGTGTGCGCCTCTGTCTTTCGGGTAGAAGGGCCGGCCAAGGATGGGGATGACCTCATCTTGGTCATACAGGTTTATCTCACTCTGAGGGTTGTCCGAAGCACCAGAGGGGCCGATGGAGACTGCGTGGTTGGGAGATGCGTGGCTGCGGGTCTAAGGGTTTCCCATATGGAGGCCATGAAGGACAGGACCCCGGAAGCAGGTTGGGGAAGCAGGCGAGTGTTCCAGATCAGACTTCGTGATGGGCCTGGCCCCGTGGTAGAGCTCACGGATGGAACCCCCGCAAGTCGAGGATCCACGGGCGTTGTCCTCGCTGCATTCCTTTTTGTGGAGTGCCTCTTGGCGGCAATCGGGTGCGGGCACTCACAGTGCCCTTCAGGGCCCCGAGGTGGGGGCGGCCCAGAAGACGTGCGGCGCCCGAATTAATTCGCCGGGCTTTTTCCGGCCAATTCTCACGAGCGTTCTGCCCAAACCAGGATTGGTTTGGGCAGAACGCTCGTGAGAATTGGCCGGCGTAGGACAGCCCTGTGGACCGCCGTGCTCTCCATGGCCCAGGGCCCTTTCTCACCCAGGGCATGTTGTTGCCGCCAAGAAATGGGTCGGAAAAGACGCGGCCCACCCCGTCACGCCGGCGCATTGGAGCGTTCCCGGAGCAGAGTTGAAGAACGGGTGGTGGCCTGGTGTGCGCCTCTGTCTTTCGGGTAGATGGGCCGGCCAAGGATGGGGTTGGCCTCATCTTGGTGATACAGGTTGATCTCACTCTGAGGGTTGTCCGAAGCACCAGAGGGGCCGATGGAGACTGCGTGGTTGGGAGATGCGTGGCTGCGGGTCTAAGGGTTTCTCATATAGAGGCCATGAGGGACAGGACCCCGGAAGCAGGTTGGGGAAGCAGGCGAGTGTTCCCGACCGGACTTCGTGATGGGCCTGGCCTCGTGATAGAGCGCTGGGATGGGACCCCGGCAAGTCGAGGATCCACGGGCGTTGTCCTCGCTGCATTCCATCTTGTGGAGTGCCTCTTGGCGGCGATCGGGTGCGGGCACTCACAGTGCCCTTCAGGGCCCCGAGGTGGGGGCGGCCCAGCAGACGTGCGGCGCCCGAATGACTTCGCCGGGATTCTTCCGGCCAATTCTCACGAGCGTTCTGCCCAAACCAGGATTGGTTTGGGCAGAACGCTCGTGAGAATTGGCCGGCGTAGGACAGCCCTGTGGACAGCCGTGCTCTCCATGGCCCAGGGCCCTTTCTCACCCAGGGCATGTTGCTGCCGCCAAGAAATGGCTCGGAAAAGACGCGGCCCACCCCGTCACGCCGGCGCATTGGAGCGTTCCCGGAGCAGAGTTGAAGAACGGGTGGTGGCCTGGTGTGCGCCTCTGTCTCCCGGGCGGACGGGCCGGCCAAGGATGGGGATGACCTCATCTTGGTCATACCGGTCTATCTCACTGTGAGGGTTGTCCGAAGCACCAGAGGGGCCGATGGAGACTGCGTGGTTGGGAGATGCGTGGCTGCGGGTCTAAGGGTTTCCGATATGGAGGCCGTGTGGGACAGGACCCCGGAAGAAGGTTGGGGAAGCAGGCGAGTGTCCCAGACCGGACTTCGTGATGGGCCTGGCCCCATGGTAGAGTGCAGGGATGGGACCCCTGCAAGTCGAGGATCCACGGGCGTTGTCCTCGCTGCATTCCGTCTTGTGGAGTGCCCCTTGGCGGCGATCGGGTGCGGGCACTCACCATGCCCTTCAAGGCCCCGAGGTGGGGGCGGCCCAGCAGACGTGCGGCACCCGAATGACTTCGCCGGGCTTTTTCCGGCCAATTCTCACGAGCGTTCTGCCCAAACCAGGATTCGTTTGGGCAGAACGCTCGTAAGAATTGGCCGGCGTAGGACAGCCATGCGGACCGCCGTGTTCTCCATGGCCCAGGGCCCTTTCTCGCCCAGGGCATGTTGCTGCCGCCAAGAAATGGCTCGGAAAAGACGCTGCCAACCCCGGCTCGACGGCGCATTGGAGCGTTCCCGGAGCAGAGTTGAAGAACTGGTGGTGGCCTGGTGTGCGCCTCTGGCTCTCGGGTAGACCGGCCGGCCAAGGATGGGGATGACCTCATCTTGGTCATACCGGTTTATCTCACTCTGAGGGTTGTCCGAAGCACCAGAGGGGCCGATGGAGACTGCGTGGTTGGGAGATGCGTGGCTGCGGGTCTAAGGGTTTCCGATATGGAGGCCATGAGGGACAGGACCCCGGAAGCAGGTTGGGGAAGCAGGCGAGTGTCCCAGACCGGACTTCGTGATGGGCATGGCCCCATGGTAGAGCGCAGGGATGGGACCCCTGCAAGTCGAGGATCCACGGGCGTTGTCCTCGCTGCATTCCGTCTTGTGGAGTGCCCCTTGACGGCGATCGGGTGCGGGCACTCACCATGCCCTTCAAGGCCCGGAGGTGGGGACGGCCCAGCAGTCGTGCGGCGCCCGAATGACTTCGCCGGGCTTTAACCGGCCAATTCTCACGAGCGTTCTTCCCAAACGAGGACGCTCGTGAGAATTGGCCGGCGTAGGGCAGCCCTGCGGACCGCCGTGCTCTCCATGGCCCAGGGCCCTTTCTCGCCCAGGGCATGTTGCTGCCGCCAAGAAATGGCTCGGAAAAGACGCGGCCCACCACGGCCCGCCGGCGCATTGGAGCGTTCCCGGAGCAGAGTTGAAGAACGGGTGGTGGCCTGGTGTGCGCCTCTGTCTTTCGGGTAGATGGGCCCGCCAAGGATGGGGATGACCTCATCTTGGTCATACAGGTTTATGTCACTCTGAGGGTTTTTCGAAGCACCAGAGGGGCCGATGGAGACTGCGTGGTTGGGAGATGCGTGGCTGCGGGTCAAAGGGTTTCCCATTTGGAGGCCATGAGGGACAGGACCCCGGAAGCAGGTTGGGGAAGCAGGCGAGTGTTCCAGACCGGACTTCGTGATGGGCCTGGCCCCGTGGTAGAACGCAGGGATGGGACCCCCGCAAGTCGAGGATCCACGGACGTTGTCCTCGCTGCATTCCATCTTATGGAGTGCCTCTTGTCGGCGATCAGGTGCGGGAACTCACAGTGCCCTTCAGGGCCCCGAGGTGGGGGCGGCCCAGCAGACGTGCGGCGCCCGAATGACTTCGCCGGGCTTTTTCCGGCCAATTCTCACGAGCGTTCTGCCCAAACCAGGATTGGCTCGGAAAAGACGCGGCCCACTCCGGCATGCCGGCGTATTGGAGCGTTCCCGGAGCAGAGATGAAGAACGGGTGGTGGACTGGTGTGCGCCTCAGTCGTTCGGGTAGATGGGCCGGCCAAGAATGGGGATGACCTCATCTTGGTCATACAGGTTGATCTCATTCTGAGGGTTGTCCGAAGCACCAGAGGGGCCGATGGAGACTGCGTGGTTGGGAGATGCGTGGCTGCGGGTCTAAGGGTTTCCCATATGGAGGCAATGAGAGACAGGACCCCGGAAGCAGGTTGGGGAAGCAGGCGAGTGTTCCAGACCGGACTTCGAGATGGGCCTGGCCCCGTAGTAGAGCGCAGGAATGGGACCCCGGCAAGTCGAGGATCCACGGGCGTTGTCCTCGCTGCATTCCATCTTGTGGAGTGCCTCTTGGCGGCGATCGGAGGCGGGCACTCACAGTGCCCTTCAGGGCCCCGAGGTGGGGGCGGCCCAGCAGAGGTGCGGCGCCCGAATGACTTCGCCGGGCTTTTTCCGGCCAATTCTCACGAGCGTTCTGCCCAAACCAGGATTGGTTTGGGCAGAACGCTCATGAGAATTGGCCGGCGTAGGACAGCCCTGTGGACCGCCGTGCTCTCCATGGCCCAGGGCCCTTTCTCGCCCAGGGCATGTTGCTGCCGCCAAGAAATGGCTCGGAAAAGACGCGGCCCACCCCGGCACGCCGGCGCATTGGAGCGTTCCCGGAGCAGAGTTGAAGAACGGGTGGTGGCCTGGTGTGCGCCTCTGTCTTTCGGGTAGATGGGCCGGCCAAGGATGGGGATGGCCTCATCTTGGTCATACAGGTTGATCTCACTCTGAGGGTTGTCCGAAGCACCAGAGGGGCCGATGGAGACTGCGTGGTTGGGAGATGCGTGGCTGCGGGTCTAAGGGTTTCCCATATGGAGGCCATGAGGGACAAGACCCCGGAAGCAGGTTGGGGAAGCAGGCGAGTGTTCCAGACCGGACTTCGTGATGGGCCTGGCCCCGCGGTAGGGCGCAGGGATGGGACCCCGGCAAGTCGAGGATCCACGGGCGTTGTCCTCGCTGCATTCCATCTTGTGGAGTGCCTCTTGGCGGCGATCGGGTGCGGGCACTCACAGTGCCCTTCAGTGCCCCGAGGTGGGGGCGGCCCAGCAGACGTGCGGCGCCCGAATGACTTCGCCGGGCTTTTTCCGGTCAATTCTCACGAGCGTTCCGCCCAAACCAGGATTGGTTTGGGCGGAACGCTCGTGAGAATTGGCCGGCGTAGGACAGCCCTACGGACCGCCGTACTCTCCATGGCCCAGGGCCCTTTTTCGCCCTGGGCATGTTGCTGCCACCAAGAAATGGCTCGGAAAAGACACGGCCCAACCCGTCACGCCGGTGCATTGGAGCGTTCCCGGAGCAGAGTTGAAGAACCGGTGGTGGCCTGGTGTGTGCCTCTATCTTTCGGGTAGATGGGCCGGCCAAGGATGGGGATGGCCTCATCTTGGTCATACAGGTTGATCTCACTCTGAGTGTTGTCCGAAGCACCAGAGGGGCCGATGGAGACTGCGTGGTTGGCAGATGCGTGGCTACGGGTCTAAGGGTTTCCCATATGGAGGACATGAGGTACAGGACCCCGGAAGCAGGTTGGGGAAGCAGGCGAGTGTTCCCGACCGGACTTCGTGATGGGCCTGGCCCCGTGTTAGAGCGCACGGATGGGACCCCGGCAAGTCGAGGATCCACGGGCGTTGTCCTCGCTGCATTCCATCTTGTGGAGTGCCTCTTGGCGGCGATCGGGTGCGGGCACTCACAGTGCCCTTCAGGGCCCCGAGGTGGGGGCGGCCCAGCAGACGTGCGGCGCCCGAATGACTTCGCCGGGCTTTTTTCGGCCAATTCTCACGAGCGTTCTGCCCAAACCAGGATTGGTTTGGGCAGAACGCTCGTGAGAATTGGCCGGCGTAGGACAGCCCTGCGGACCGCCGTGCTCTCCATGGCCCAGGGCCCTTTCTCGCCCAGGGCATGTTGCTGTCGCCAAGAAATGGCTCAGAAAAGACGCGGCCCAACCCGGTACGCCGGCGCATTGGAGCGTTCCCGGAGCAGAGTTGAAGAACGGGTGGTGGCCTGGTGTGCGCCTCTGTCTTTCGGGTAGATGGGCCGGCCAAGGATGGGGATGACCTCATCTTGGTCATACAGGTTTATGTCACTCTGAGGGTTTTTCGAAGCACCAGAGGGGCCGATGGAGACTGCGTCGTTGGGAGATGCGTGGCTGCGGGTCTAAGGGTTTCCCATTTGGAGGCCATGAGGGACAGGACCCCGGAAGCGGGTTGGGGAAGCAGGCGAGTGTTCCAGACCGGACTTCGTGATGGGCCTGGCCCCGTGGTAGAGCGCAGGGATGGGACCCCCACAAGTCGAGGATCCACGGACGTTGTCCTCGCTGCATTCCATCTTATGGAGTGCCTCTTGTCGGCGATCAGGTGCGGGAACTCACAGTGCCCTTCAGGGCCCCGAGGTGGGGGCGGCTCAGCAGACGTGCGGCGCCCGAATGACTTCGCCGTGATTTTTCCGGCAAATTCTCACGAGCGTTCTGCCCAAACCAATCCTGGTTTGGGCAGAAGGCTCGTGAGAATTGGCCGGCGTAGGACAGCCCTGCGGACCGCCGTGCTCTCCATGGCCCAGGGCCCTTTCTCGCCCTGGGCATGTTGCTGCCGCCAAGAAATGGCTCGGAAAAGACGCGGCCCACCCCGGCATGCCGGCGCATTGGAGCGTTCCCGTGGCAAAGTTGAAGAACGGGTGGTGGCCCGGTGTGCGCCTCTGTCTTTCGGGTAGATGGGCCGGCCAAGGATGGGGATGACCTCATCTTGGTCATACAGGTTGATCTCACTCTGAGGGTTGTCCGAAGCACCAGAGGGGCCGATGGAGACTGCGTGGTTGGGAGATGCGTGGCTGCGGGTCTAAGGGTTTCCCATACGGAGGCCATTAGGGGCAGGACCCCGGAAGCAGGTTGGGGAAGCAGGCGAGTGTTCCTGACCGGACTTCGAGATGGGCCTGGCCCCGTGGTAGAGCGCAGGGATGGGACCCCGGCAAGTCGAGGATCCACGGGCGTTGTCCTCGCTGCATTCCATCTTGTGGAGTGCCTCTTGGCGGCGATCGGGTGCGGGCACTCACAGTGCGCTTCAGGGCCCCGAGGTGGGGGCGGCCCAGCAGACGTGCGGTGACCGAATGACTTCGCCGGGCTTTTTCCGGCCAATTCTCACGAGCGTTCCGCCCAAACCAGGATTGGTTTGGGCGGAACGCTCGTGAGAATTGGCCGGCGTAGGACAGCCCTGCGGACCGCCGTGCTCTCCATGGCCCAGGGCCCTTTTTCGCCCTGGGCATGTTGCTGCCGCCAAGAAATGGCTCGGAAAAGACGCGGCCCACCCCGGCACGCCGGTGCATTGGAGCGTTCCCGGAGCAGAGTTGAAGAACGGGTGGTGGCCTGGTGTGCGCCTCTATCTTTCGGGTAGATGGGCCGGCCAAGGATGGGGATGGCCTCATCTTGGTCATACAGGTTGATCTCACTCTGAGGGTTGTCCGAAGCACCAGAGGGGCCGATGGAGACTGCGTGGTTGGGATATGCGTGGCTTCGGGTCTAAGGGTTTCCGATATGGAGGCCATGAGGGAGAGGACCCCGGAAGCAGTTTGGGGAAGCAGGCGAGTGTTCCCGACCGGACTTCGTGATGGGCCTGGCCCCGTGGTAGAGCGCACGGATGGGACCCCGGCAAGTCGAGGATCCACGGGCGTTGTCCTCGAGCATTCCATCTTGTGGAGTGCCTCTTGGCGGCGATCGGGTGCGGGCACTCACAGTGCCCTTCAGGGCCCCGAGGTGGGGGCGGCCCAGCAGACGTGCGGCGCCCGAATGACTTCGCCGGGCTTTTTCCGGCCAATTCTCACGAGCGTTCTGACCAAACCAGGATTGGCTCGGAAAAGACGCGGCCACTCCGGCATGCCGGCGTATTGGAGCGTTCCCGGAGCAGAGATGAAGAACGGGTGGTGGACTGGTGTGCGCCTCTGTCGTTCGGGTAGATGGGCCGGCCAAGAATGGGGATGACCTCATCTTGGTCATACAGGTTGATCTCATTCTGAGGGTTGTCCGAAGCACCAGAGGGGCCGATGGAGACTGCGTGGTTGGGAGATGCGTGGCTGCGGGTCTAAGGGTTTCCCATATGGAGGCAATGAGGGACAGGACCCCGGAAGCAGGTTGGGGAAGCAGGCGAGTGTTCCAGACCGGACTTCGAGATGGGCCTGGCCCCGTAGTAGAGCGCAGGAATGGGACCCCGGCAAGTCGAGGATCCACGGGCGTTGTCCTCGCTGCATTCCATCTTGTGGAGTTCCTCTTGGCGGCGATCGGGGGCGGGCACTCACAGTGCCCTTCAGGGCCCCGAGGTGGGGGCGGCCCAGCAGAGGTGCGGCGCCCGAATGACTTCGCCGGGCTTTTTCCGGCCAATTCTCACGAGCGTTCTGCCCAAACCAGGATTGGTTTGGGCAGAACGCTCGTGAGAATTGGCCGGCGTAGGACAGCCCTGTGGACCGCCGTGCTCTCCATGGCCCAGGGCCCTTTCTCGCCCAGGGCATGTTGCTGCCGCCAAGAAATGGCTCGGAAAAGACGCGGCCCAACCCGGCACGCCGGTGCATTGGAGCGTTCCCGGAGCAGAGTTGAAGAACCGGTGGTGGCCTGGTGTGCGCCTCTATCTTTCGGGTAGATGGGCCGGCCAAGGATGGGGATGGCCTCATCTTGGTCATACAGGTTGATCTCACTCTGAGAGTTGTCCGAAGCACCAGAGGGGCCGATGGAGACTGCGTGGTTGGCAGATGCGTGGCTACGGGTCTAAGGGTTTCCCATATGGAGGCCATGAGGGACAGGACCCCGGAAGCAGGTTGGGGAAGCAGGCGAGTGTTCCCGACCGGACTTCGTGATGGGCCTGGCCCCGTGGTAGAGCGCACGGATGGGACCCCGGCAAGTCGAGGATCCACGGGCGTTGTCCTCGCTGCATTCCATCTTGTGGAGTTCCTCTTGGCGGCGATCGGGGGCGGGCACTCACAGTGCCCTTCAGGGCCCCGAGGTGGGGGCGGCCCAGCAGAGGTGCGGCGCCCGAATGACTTCGCCGGGCTTTTTCCGGCCAATTCTCACGAGCGTTCTGCCCAAACCAGGATTGGTTTGGGCAGAACGCTCGTGAGAATTGGCCGGCGTAGGACAGCCCTGTGGACCGCCGTGCTCTCCATGGCCCAGGGCCCTTTCTCGCCCAGGGCATGTTGCTGCCGCCAAGAAATGGCTCGGAAAAGACGCGGCCCAACCCGGCACGCCGGTGCATTGGAGCGTTCCCGGAGCAGAGTTGAAGAACCGGTGGTGGCCTGGTGTGCGCCTCTATCTTTCGGGTAGATGGGCCGGCCAAGGATGGGGATGGCCTCATCTTGGTCATACAGGTTGATCTCACTCTGATGGTTGTCCGAAGCACCAGAGGGGCCGATGGAGACTGCGTGGTTGGCAGATGCGTGGCTACGGGTCTAAGGGATTCCCATATGGAGGCCATGAGGGACAGGACCCCGGAAGCAGGTTGGGGAAGCAGGCGAGTGTTCCCGACCGGACTTCGTGATGGGCCTGGCCCCGTGGTAGAGCGCACGGATGGGACCCCGGCAAGTCGAGGATCCACGGGCGTTGTCCTCGCTGCATTCCATCTTGTGGAGTGCCTCTTGGCGGCGATCGGGTGCGGGCACTCACAGTGCCCTACAGGGCCCCGAGGTGGGGGCGGCCCAGCAGACGTGCGGCGCCCGAATGACTTCGCCGGGCTTTTTTCGGCCAATTCTCACGAGCGTTCTGCCCAAACCAGGATTGGTTTGGGCAGAACGCTCGTGAGAATTGGCCGGCGTTGGACAGCCCTGCGGACCGCCGTGCTCTCCATGGCCCAGGGCCCTTTCTCGCCCAGGGCATGTGCTGTCGCCAAGAAATGGCTCAGAAAAGACGCGGCCCAACCCGGCACGCCGACGCATTGGATCGTTCCCGGAGCAGAGTTGAAGAACGGGTGGTGGCCTGGTGTGCGCCTCTGTCTTTCGGGTAGATGGGCCGGCCAAGGATGGGGATGACCTCATCTTGGTCATACAGGTTTATGTCACTCTGAGGGTTTTTCGAAGCACCAGAGGGGCCGATGGAGACTGCGTGGTTGGGAGATGCGTGGCTGCGGGTCTAAGGGTTTCCCATTTGGAGGCCATGAGGCACAGGACCCCGGAAGCAGGTTGGGGAAGCAGGCGAGTGTTCCAGACCGGACTTCGTGATGGGCCTGGCCCCGTGGTAGAGCGCAGGGATGGGACCCCCGCAAGTCGAGGATCCACGGACGTTGTCCTCGCTGCATTCCATCTTATGGAGTGCCTCTTGTCGGCGATCAGGTGCGGGAACTCACAGTGCCCTTCAGGGCCCCGATGTGGGGGCGGCTCAGCAGACGTCCGGCGCCCGAATGACTTCGCCGTGATTTTTCCGGCAATTCTCACGAGCGTTCTGCCCAAACCAGGATTGGTTTGGGCAGAACGCTCGTGAGAATTGGCCGGCGTAGGACAGCCATGCGGACCGCCCTGCTCTCCATGGCCCAGGGCCCTTTCTCGCCCAGGGCATGTTGCTGCCGCCAAGAAATGGCTCGGAAAAGACGCGGCCCACTCCGGCACGCCGGCGCATTGGACCGTTCCCGGAGCAGAGTTGATGAACGGGTGGTGGCCTGGTGTGCGCCTCTGTCGTTCGGGTAGATGGGCCGGCCAAGAATGGGGATGACCTCATCTTGGTCATACAGGTTTATCTCCCTCTGAGGGTTGTCCGAAGCACAAGAGGCGCCGATGGAGACTGCGTGATTGGGAGATGCGTGGCTTCGGGTCTAAGGGTTTCCCATATGGAGGCCATGAGGGACAGGACCCCGGAAGCAGGTTGGGGAAGCAGGCGAGTGTTCCAGACCGGACTTCGAGATGGGCCTGGCCACGTAGTAGAGCGCAGGGTTGGGACCCCGGCAAGTCGAGGATCCACGGGTGTTGTCCTCGCTGCATTCCATCTTGTGGAGTGCCTCTTGGCGGCGATCGGGTGCGGGCACTCACAGTGCCCTTCAGGGCCCCGAGGTGGGGGCGGACCAGCAGACGTGCGTTGCCCGAATGACTTCGCCGGGCTTTTTCCGGCCAATTCTCACGAGCGTTCTGCCCAAACCAGGATTGGTTTGGGCAGAACGCTCGTGAGAATTGGCCGGCGTAGGACAGCCCTGCGGACCGCCGTGCTCTCCATGGCCCAGGGCCCTTTCTCGCCCAGGGCATGTTGCTGCCGCCAAGAAATGGCTCGGAAAAGACGCGGCCCACCCCGGCACGCCGGTGCATTGGAGCGTTCCCGGAGCAGAGTTGAAGAACCGGTGGTGGCCTGGTGTGCGCCTCTATCTTTCGGGTAGATGGGCCGGCCAAGGATGGGGATGGCCTCATCTTGGTCATACAGGTTGATCTCACTCTGAGAGTTGTCCGAAGCACCAGAGGGGCCGATGGAGACTGCGTGGTTGGCAGATGCGTGGCTACGGGTCTAAGGGTTTCCCATATGGAGGCCATGAGGGACAGGACCCCGGAAGCAGGTTGGGGAAGCAGGCGAGTGTTCCCGACCGGACTTCGTGATGGGCCTGGGCCGTGGTAGAGCGCACGGATGGGACCCCGGCAAGTCGAGGATCCACGGGCGTTGTCCTCGCAGCATTCCATCTTGTGGAGTGCCTCTTGGCGGCGATCGGGTGCGGGCACTCACAGTGCCCTTCAGGGCCCCGAGGTGGGGGCGGCCCAGCAGACGTGCGGCGCCCGAATGACTTCGCCGGGCTTTTTTCGGCCAATTCTCACGAGCGTTCTGCCCAAACCAGGATTGGTTTGGGCAGAACGCTCGTGAGAATTGGCCGGCTTAGGACAGCCCTGCGGACCGCCGTGCTCTCCATGGCCCAGGGCCCTTTCTCGCCCAGGGCATGTTGCTGTCGCCAAGAAATGGCTCAGAAAAGACGCGGCCCAACCCGGCACGCCGGCGCATTGGAGCGTTCCCGGAGCAGAGTTGAAGAACGGGTGGTGGCCTGGTGTGCGCCTCTGTCTTTCGGGTAGATGGGCCGGCCAAGGATGGGAATGACCTCATCTTGGTCATACAGGTTTATGTCACTCTGAGGGTTTTTCGAAGCACCAGAGGGGCCGATGGAGACTGCGTGGTTGGGAGATGCGTGGCTGCGGGTCAAAGGGTTTCCCATTTGGAGGCCATGAGGGACAGGACCCCGGAAGCAGGTTGGGGAAGCAGGCGAGTGTTCCAGACCGGACTTCGTGATGGGCCTGGCCCCGTGGTAGAGCGCAGGGATGGGACCCCCGCAAGTCGAGGATCCACGGACGTTGTCCTCGCTGCATTCCATCTTATGGAGTGCCTCTTGTCGGCGATCAGGTGCGGGAACTCACAGTGCCCTTCAGGGCCCCGAGGTGGGGGCGGCCCAGCAGACGTGCGGCGCCCGAATGACTTCGCCGGGCTTTTTCCGGCCAATTCTCACGACCATTCTGCCCAAACCAGGATTGGCTCGGAAAAGACGCGGCCCACTCCGGCATGCCGGCGTATTGGAGCGTTCCCGGAGCAGAGATGAAGAACGGGTGGTGGACTGGTGTGCGCCTCAGTCGTTCGGGTAGATGGGCCGGCCAAGAATGGGGATGACCTCATCTTGGTCATACAGGTTGATCTCATTCTGAGCGTTGTCCGAAGCACCAGAGGGGCCGATGGAGACTGCGTGGTTGGGAGATGCGTGGCTGCGGGTCTAAGGGTTTCCCATATGGAGGCAATGAGGGACAGGACCCCGGAAGCAGGTTGGGGAAGCAGGCGAGTGTTCCAGACCGGACTTCGAGATGGGCCTGGCCCCGTAGTAGAGCGCAGGAATGGGACCCCGGCAAGTCGAGGATCCACGGGCGTTGTCCTCGCTGCATTCCATCTTGTGGAGTGCCTCTTGGCGGCGATCGGGGGCGGGCACTCACAGTGCCCTTCAGGGCCCCGAGGTGGGGGCGGCCCAGCAGAGGTGCGGCGCCCGAATGACTTCGCCGGGCTTTTTCCGGCCAATTCTCACGAGCGTTCTGCCCAAACCAGGATTGGTTTGGGCAGAACGCTCGTGAGAATTGGCCGGCGTAGGACAGCCCTGTGGACCGCCGTGCTCTCCATGGCCCAGGGCCCTTTCTCGCCCAGGGCATGTTGCTGCCGCCAAGAAATGGCTCGGAAAAGACGCGGCCCACCCCGGCACGCCGGCGCATTGGAGCATTCCCGGAGCAGAGTTGAAGAACGGGTGGTGGCCTGGTGTGCGCCTCTGTCTTTCGGGTAGATGGGCCGGCCAAGGATGGGGATGGCCTCATCTTGGTCATACAGGTTGATCTCACTCTGAGGGTTGTCCGAAGCACCAGAGGGGCCGATGGAGACTGCGTGGTTGGGAGATGCGTGGCTGCGGGTCTAAGGGTTTCCCATATGGAGGCCATGAGGGACAAGACCCCGGAAGCAGGTTGGGGAAGCAGGCGAGTGTTCCAGACCGGACTTCGTGATGGGCCTGGCCCCGCGGTAGGGCGCAGGGATGGGACCCCGGCAAGTCGAGGATCCACGGGCGTTGTCCTCGCTGCATTCCATCTTGTGGAGTGCCTCTTGGCGGCGATCGGGTGCGGGCACTCACAGTGCCCTTCAGGGCCCCGAGGTGGGGGCGGCCCAGCAGACGTGCAGCGCCCGAATGACTTCGCCGGGCTTTTTCCGGTCAATTCTCACGAGCGTTCCGCCCAAACCAGGATTGGTTTGGGCGGAACGCTCGTGAGAATTGGCCGGCGTAGGACAGCCCTACGGACCGCCGTACTCTCCATGGCCCAGGGCCCTTTTTCGCCCTGGGCATGTTGCTGCCACCAAGAAATGGCTCGGAAAAGACGCGGCCCAACCCGTCACGCCGGTGCATTGGAGCGTTCCCGGAGCAGAGTTGAAGAACCGGTGGTGGCCTGGTGTGCGCCTCTATCTTTCGGGTAGATGGGCCGGCCAAGGATGGGGATGGCCTCATCTTGGTCATACAGGTTGATCTCACTCTGAGGGTTGTCCGAAGCACCAGAGGGGCCGATGGAGACTGCGTGGTTGGCAGATGCGTGGCTACGGGTCTAAGGGTTTCCCATATGGAGGCCATGAGGGACAGGACCCCGGAAGCAGGTTGGGGAAGCAGGCGAGTGTTCCCGACCGGACTTCGTGATGGGCCTGGCCCCGTGGTAGAGCGCACGGATGGGACCCCGGCAAGTCGAGGATCCACGGGAGTTGTCCTCGCTGCATTCCATCTTGTGGAGTGCCTCTTGGCGGCGATCGGGTGCGGGCACTCACAGTGCCCTTCAGGGCCCCGAGGTGGGGGCGGCCCAGCAGACGTGCGGCGCCCGAATGACTTCGCCGGGCTTTTTTCGGCCAATTCTCACGAGCGTTCTGCCCAAACCAATCCTGGTTTGGGCAGAACGCTCGTGAGAATTGGCCGGCGTAGGACAGCCCTGCGGACCGCCGTGCTCTCCATGGCCCAGGGCCCTTTCTCGCCCAGGGCATGTTGCTGTCGCCAAGAAATGGCTCAGAAAAGACGCGGCCCAACCCGGTACGCCGGCGCATTGGAGCGTTCCCGGAGCAGAGTTGAAGAACGGGTGGTGGCCTGGTGTGCGCCTCGGTCTTTCGGGTAGATGGGCCGGCCAAGGATGGGGATGACCTCATCTTGGTCATACAGGTTTATGTCACTCTGAGGGTTTTTCGAAGCACCAGAGGGGCCGATGGAGACTGCGTGCTTGGGAGATGCGTGGCTGCGGGTCTAAGGGTTTCCCATTTGGAGGCCATGAGGGACAGGACCCCGGAAGCGGGTTGGGGAAGCAGGCGAGTGTTCCAGACCGGACTTCGTGATGGGCCTGGCCCCGTGGTAGAGCGCAGGGATGGGACCCCCGCAAGTCGAGGATCCACGGACGTTGTCCTCGCTGCATTCCATCTTATGGAGTGCCTCTTGTCGGCGATCAGGTGCGGGAACTCACAGTGCCCTTCAGGGCCCCGAGGTGGGGGCGGCTCAGCAGACGTGCGGCGCCCGAATGACTTCGCCGTGATTTTTCCGGCAAATTCTCACGAGCGTTCTGCCCAAACCAATCCTGGTTTGGGCAGAAGGCTCGTGAGAATTGGCCGGCGTAGGACAGCCCTGCGGACCGCCGTGCTCTCCATGGCCCAGGGCCCTTTCTCGCCCTGGGCATGTTGCTGCCGCCAAGAAATGGCTCGGAAAAGACGCGGCCCACCCCGGCATGCCGGCGCATTGGAGCGTTCCCGTGGCAAAGTTGAAGAACGGGTGGTGGCCCGGTGTGCGCCTCTGTCTTTCGGGTAGATGGGCCGGCCAAGGATGGGGATGACCTCATCTTGGTCATACAGGTTGATCTCACTCTGAGGGTTGTCCGAAGCACCAGAGGGGCCGATGGAGACTGCGTGGTTGGGAGATGCGTGGCTGCGGGTCTAAGGGTTTCCCATACGGAGGCCATGAGGGACAGGACCCCGGAAGCAGGTTGGGGAAGCAGGCGAGTGTTCCTGACCGGACTTCGAGATGGGCCTGGCCCCGTGGTAGAGCGCAGGGATGGGACCCCGGCAAGTCGAGGATCCACGGGCGTTGTCCTCGCTGCATTCCATCTTGTGGAGTGCCTCTTGGCGGCGATCGGGTGCGGGCACTCACAGTGCGCTTCAGGGCCCCGAGGTGGGGGCGGCCCAGCAGACGTGCGGTGACCGAATGACTTCGCCGGGCTTTTTCCGGCCAATTCTCACGAGCGTTCCGCCCAAACCAGGATTGGTTTGGGCAGAACGCTCGTGAGAATTGGCCGGCGTAGGACAGCCCTGTGGACCGCCGTGCTCTCCATGGCCCAGGGCCCTTTCTCGCCCAGGGCATGTTGCTGCCGCCAAGAAATGGCTCGGAAAAGACGCGGCCCACCCCGGCACGCCGGCGCATTGGAGCGTTCCCGGAGCAGAGTTGAAGAACGGGTGGTGGCCTGGTGTGCGCATCTGTCTTTCGGGTAGATGGGCCGGCCAAGGATGGGGATGGCCTCATCTTGGTCATACAGGTTGATCTCACTCTGAGGGTTGTCCGAAGCACCAGAGGGGCCGATGGAGACTGCGTGGTTGGGATATGCGTGGCTTCGGGTCTAAGGGTTTCCGATATGGAGGCCATGAGGGAGAGGACCCCGGAAGCAGTTTGGGGAAGCAGGCGAGTGTTCCCGACCGGACTTCGTGATGGGCCTGGCCCCGTGGTAGAGCGCACGGATGGGACCCCGGCAAGTCGAGGATCCACGGGCGTTGTCCTCGAGCATTCCATCTTGTGGAGTGCCTCTTGGCGGCGATCGGGTGCGGGCACTCACAGTGCCCTTCAGGGCCCCGAGGTGGGGGCGGCCCAGCAGACGTGCGGCGCCCGAATGACTTCGCCGGGCTTTTTCCGGCCAATTCTCACGAGCGTTCTGACCAAACCAGGATTGGCTCGGAAAAGACGCGGCCACTCCGGCATGCCGGCGTATTGGAGCGTTCCCGGAGCAGAGATGAAGAACGGGTGGTGGACTGGTGTGCGCCTCTGTCGTTCGGGTAGATGGGCCGGCCAAGAATGGGGATGACCTCATCTTGGTCATACAGGTTGATCTCATTCTGAGGGTTGTCCGAAGCACCAGAGGGGCCGATGGAGACTGCGTGGTTGGGAGATGCGTGGCTTCGGGTCTAAGGGTTTCCCATATGGAGGCAATGAGGGACAGGACCCCGGAAGCAGGTTGGGGAAGCAGGCGAGTGTTCCAGACCGGACTTCGAGATGGGCCTGGCCCCGTAGTAGAGCGCAGGAATGGGACCCCGGCAAGTCGAGGATCCACGGGCGTTGTCCTCGCTGCATTCCATCTTGTGGAGTTCCTCTTGGCGGCGATCGGGGGCGGGCACTCACAGTGCCCTTCAGGGCCCCGAGGTGGGGGCGGCCCAGCAGAGGTGCGGCGCCCGAATGACTTCGCCGGGCTTTTTCCGGCCAATTCTCACGAGCGTTCTGCCCAAACCAGGATTGGTTTGGGCAGAACGCTCGTGAGAATTGGCCGGCGTAGGACAGCCCTGTGGACCGCCGTGCTCTCCATGGCCCAGGGCCCTTTCTCGCCCAGGGCATGTTGCTGCCGCCAAGAAATGGCTCGGAAAAGACGCGGCCCAACCCGGCACGCCGGTGCATTGGAGCGTTCCCGGAGCAGAGTTGAAGAACCGGTGGTGGCCTGGTGTGCGCCTCTATCTTTCGGGTAGATGGGCCGGCCAAGGATGGGGATGGCCTCATCTTGGTCATACAGGTTGATCTCACTCTGAGAGTTGTCCGAAGCACCAGAGGGGCCGATGGAGACTGCGTGGTTGGCAGATGCGTGGCTACGGGTCTAAGGGTTTCCCATATGGAGGCCATGAGGGACAGGACCCCGGAAGCAGGTTGGGGAAGCAGGCGAGTGTTCCCGACCGGACTTCGTGATGGGCCTGGCCCCGTGGTAGAGCGCACGGATGGGACCCCGGCAAGTCGAGGATCCACGGGCGTTGTCCTCGCAGCATTCCATCTTGTGGAGTGCCTCTTGGCGGCGATCGGGTGCGGGCACTCACAGTGCCCTTCAGGGCCCCGAGGTGGGGGCGGCCCAGCAGACGTGCGGCGCCCGAATGACTTCGCCGGGCTTTTTTCGGCCAATTCTCACGAGCGTTCTGCCCAAACCAGGATTGGTTTGGGCAGAACGCTCGTGAGAATTGGCCGGCTTAGGACAGCCCTGCGGACCGCCGTGCTCTCCATGGCCCAGGGCCCTTTCTCGCCCAGGGCATGTTGCTGTCGCCAAGAAATGGCTCAGAAAAGACGCGGCCCAACACGGCACGCCGGCGCATTGGAGCGTTCCCGGAGCAGAGTTGAAGAACGGGTGGTGGCCTGGTGTGCGTCTCTGTCTTTCGGGTAGATGGGCCGGCCAAGGATGGGAATGACCTCATCTTGGTCATACAGGTTTATGTCACTCTGAGGGTTTTTCGAAGCACCAGAGGGGCCGATGGAGACTGCGTGGTTGGGAGATGCGTGGCTGCGGGTCAAAGGGTTTCCCATTTGGAGGCCATGAGAGACAGGACCCCGGAAGCAGTTTGGGGAAGCAGGCGAGTGTTCCAGACCGGACTTCGTGATGGGCCTGGCCCCGTGGTAGAGCGCAGGGATGGGACCCCGGCATGTCGAGGATCCACGGGCGTTGTCCTCGCTGCATTCCATCTTGTGGAGTGCCTCTTGGCGGCGATCGGGTGCGGGCACTCACAGTGCCCTTCAGGGCCCCGAGGTGGGGGCGGCCCAGCAGACGTGCGGCGCCCGAATGACGTCGCCGGGCTTTTTCCGGTCAATTCTCACGAGCGTTCCGCCCAAACCAGGATTGGTTTGGGCGGAACGCTCGTGAGAATTGGCCGGCGTAGGACAGCCCTACGGACCGCCGTACTCTCCATGGCCCAGGGCCCTTTTTCGCCCTGGGCATGTTGCTGCCACCAAGAAATGGCTCGGAAAAGACGCGGCCCAACCCGTCACGCCGGTGCATTGGAGCGTTCCCGGAGCAGATTTGAAGAACCGGTGGTGGCCTGGTGTGCGCCTCTATCTTTCGGGTAGATGGGCCGGCCAAGGATGGGGATGGCCTCATCTTGGTCATACAGTTTGATCTCACTCTGAGGGTTGTCCGAAGCACCAGAGGGGCCGATGGAGACTGCGTGGTTGGCAGATGCGTGGCTACGGGTCTAAGGGTTTCCCATATGGAGGCCATGAGGGACAGGACCCCGGAAGCAGGTTGGGGAAGCAGGCGAGTGTTCCCTACCGGACTTCGTGATGGGCCTGGCCCCGTGGTAGAGCGCACGGATGGGACCCCGGCAAGTCGAGGATCCACGGGCGTTGTCCTCGCTGCATTCCATCTTGTGGAGTGCCTCTTGGCGGCGATCGGGTGCGGGCACTCACAGTGCCCTTCAGGGCCCCGAGGTGGGGGCGGCCCAGCAGACGTGCGGCGCCCGAATGACTTCGCCGGGCTTTTTTCGGCCAATTCTCACGAGCGTTCTGCCCAAACCAGGATTGGTTTGGGCAGAACGCTCGTGAGAATTGGCCGGCGTAGGACAGCCCTGCGGACCGCCGTGCTCTCCATGGCCCAGGGCCCTTTCTCGCCCAGGGCATGTTGCTGCCGCCAAGAAATGGCTCGGAAAAGACGCGGCCCACCCCGGCCCGCCGGCGCATTGGAGCGTTCCCGGAGCAGAGTTGAAGAACGGGTGGTGGCCTGGTGTGCGCCTCTGTCTTTCGGGTAGATGGGCCGGCCAAGGATGGGGATGACCTCATCTTGGTCATACAGGTTGATCTCCCTCTGAGGGTTGTCCGAAGCACCAGAGGGGCCGATGGAGACTGCGTGGTTGGGAGATGCGTGGCTGCGGGTCTAAGGGTTTCCCATTTGGAGGCCATGAGGGACAGGACCCCGGAAGCGGGTTGGAGAAGCAGGCGAGTGTTCCAGACGGGACTTCGTGATGGGCCTGGCCCCGTGGTAGAGCGCAGGGATGGGACCCCCGCAAGTCGAGGATCCACGGACGTTGTCCTCGCTGCATTCCATCTTATGGAGTGCCTCTTGTCGGCGATCAGGTGCGGGAACTCACAGTGCCCTTCAGGGCCCCGAGGTGGGGGCGGCTCAGCAGACGTGCGGCGCCCGAATGACTTCGCCGTGATTTTTCCGGCAAATTCTCAC
The DNA here is from genome assembly GCF_030435805.1 of Mustela lutreola. Classification (NCBI taxonomy): domain Eukaryota; kingdom Metazoa; phylum Chordata; class Mammalia; order Carnivora; family Mustelidae; genus Mustela; species Mustela lutreola. Next base: position 363,371 of record NC_081296.1, on the reverse strand, counting down.
GAGCGTTCTGCCCAAACCAATCCTGGTTTGGGCAGAAGGCTCGTGAGAATTGGCCGGCGTAGGACAGCCCTGCGGACCGCCGTGCTCTCCATGGCCCAGGGCCCTTTCTCGCCCAGGGCATGTTGCTGCCGCCAAGAAATGGCTCGGAAAAGACGCGGCCCACCCTGGCACGCCGGCGCATTGGAGCGTTCCCGGAGCAGAGTTGAAGAACGGGTGGTGGCCTGGTGTGCGCCTCTGTCTTTCGGGTAGATGGGCCGGCCAAGGATGGGGATGACCTCATCTTGGTCATACAGGTTGATCTCCCTCTGAGGGTTGTCCGAAGCACCAGAGGGGCCGATGGAGACTGCGTGGTTGGGAGATGCGTGGCTGCGGGTCTAAGGGTTTCCCATATGGAGGCCATGAGGGACAGGACCCCGGAAGCAGGTTGGGGAAGCAGGCGAGTGTTCCAGACCGGACTTCGTGATGGGACTGGCCCCGTGGTAGAGCGCTGGGATGGGACCCCGGCATGTCGAGTATCCACGGGCGTTGTCCTCGCTGCATTCCATCTTGTGGAGTGCCTCTTGGCGGCGATCGGGAGCGGGCACTCACAGTGCCCTTCAGGGCCCCGAGGTGGGGGCGGCCCAGCAGACCTGCGGCGCCCGAATGACTTCGCCGGGCTTTTTCCGGCCAATTCTCACGAGCGTTCTGCCCAAACCAGGATTGGTTTGGGCAAAACGCTCGTGAGAATTGGCCGGCGAAGGATAGCCCTGCGGACCGCCGTGTTCTCCATGGCCCAGGGCCCTTTCTCGCCCAGGGCATGTTGCTGCCGCCAAGAAATGGCTCGGAAAAGACGCGGCCCACCCCGGCACGCCGGCGCATTGGAGCGTTCATGGAGCAGAGTTGAAGAACGGGTGGTGGCCTGGTGTGCGCCTCTGTCTTTCGGGTAGAAGGGCCGGCCAAGGATGGGGATGACCTCATCTTGGTCATACAGGTTTATCTCACTCTGAGGGTTGTCCGAAGCACCAGAGGGGCCGATGGAGACTGCGTGGTTGGGAGATGCGTGGCTGCGGGTCTAAGGGTTTCCCATATGGAGGCCATGAAGGACAGGACCCCGGAAGCAGGTTGGGGAAGCAGGCGAGTGTTCCAGATCAGACTTCGTGATGGGCCTGGCCCCGTGGTAGAGCTCACGGATGGAACCCCCGCAAGTCGAGGATCCACGGGCGTTGTCCTCGCTGCATTCCATTTTGTGGAGTGCCTCTTGGCGGCAATCGGGTGCGGGCACTCACAGTGCCCTTCAGGGCCCCGAGTTGGGGGCGGCCCAGAAGACGTGCGGCGCCCGAATTAATTCGCCGGGCTTTTTCCGGCCAATTCTCATGAGCGTTCTGCCCAAACCAGGATTGGTTTGGGCAGAACGCTCGTGAGAATTGGCCGGCGTAGGACAGCCCTGTGGACCGCCGTGCTGTCCATGGCCCAGGGCCCTTTCTCACCCAGGGCATGTTGTTGCCGCCAAGAAATGGGTCGGAAAAGACGCGGCCCACCCCGTCACGCCGGCGCATTGGAGCGTTCCCGGAGCAGAGTTGAAGAACGGGTGGTGGCCTGGTGTGCGCCTCTGTCTTTCGGGTAGATGGGCCGGCCAAGGATGGGGTTGGCCTCATCTTGGTGATACAGGTTGATCTCACTCTGAGGGTTGTCCGAAGCACCAGAGGGGCCGATGGAGACTGCGTGGTTGGGAGATGCGTGGCTGCGGGTCTAAGGGTTTCTCATATAGAGGCCATGAGGGACAGGACCCCGGAAGCAGGTTGGGGAAGCAGGCGAGTGTTCCCGACCGGACTTCGTGATGGGCCTGGCCTCGTGATAGAGCGCTGGGATGGGACCCCGGCAAGTCGAGGATCCACGGGCGTTGTCCTCGCTGCATTCCATCTTGTGGAGTGCCTCTTGGCGGCGATCGGGTGCGGGCACTCACAGTGCCCTTCAGGGCCCCGAGGTGGGGGCGGGCCAGCAGACGTGCGGCGCCCGAATGACTTCGCCGGGATTCTTCCGGCCAATTCTCACGAGCGTTCTGCCCAAACCAGGATTGGTTTGGGCAGAACGCTCGTGAGAATTGGCCGACGTAGGACAGCCCTGTGGACAGCCGTGCTCTCCATGGCCCAGGGCCCTTTCTCACCCAGGGCATGTTGCTGCCGCCAAGAAATGGCTCGGAAAAGACGCGGCCCACCCCGTCACGCCGGCGCATTGGAGCGTTCCCGGAGCAGAGTTGAAGAACGGGTGGTGGCCTGGTGTGCGCCTCTGTCTCCCGGGCGGACGGGCCGGCCAAGGATGGGGATGACCTCATCTTGGTCATACCGGTCTATCTCACTGTGAGGGTTGTCCGAAGCACCAGAGGGGCCGATGGAGACTGCGTGGTTGGGAGATGCGTGGCTGCGGGTCTAAGGGTTTCCGATATGGAGGCCGTGTGGGACAGGACCCCTGAAGAAGGTTGGGGAAGCAGGCGAGTGTCCCAGACCGGACTTCGTGATGGGCCTGGCCCCATGGTAGAGTGCAGGGATGGGACCCCTGCAAGTCGAGGATCCACGGGCGTTGTCCTCGCTGCATTCCGTCTTGTGGAGTGCCCCTTGGCGGCGATCGGGTGCGGGCACTCACCATGCCCTTCAAGGCCCCGAGGTGGGGGCGGCCCAGCAGACGTGCGGCGCCCGAATGACTTCGCCGGGCTTTTTCCGGCCAATTCTCACGAGCGTTCTGCCCAAACCAGGATTCGTTTGGGCAGAACGCTCGTAAGAATTGGCCGGCGTAGGACAGCCATGCGGACCGCCGTGTTCTCCATGGCCCAGGGCCCTTTCTCGCCCAGGGCATGTTGCTGCCGCCAAGAAATGGCTCGGAAAAGACGCTGCCAACCCCGGCTCGACGGCGCATTGGAGCGTTCCCGGAGCAGAGTTGAAGAACTGGTGGTGGCCTGGTGTGCGCCTCTGGCTCTCGGGTAGACCGGCCGGCCAAGGATGGGGATGACCTCATCTTGGTCATACCGGTTTATCTCACTCTGAGGGTTGTCCGAAGCACCAGAGGGGCCGATGGAGACTGCGTGGTTGGGAGATGCGTGGCTGCGGGTCTAAGGGTTTCCGATATGGAGGCCATGAGGGACAGGACCCCGGAAGCAGGTTGGGGAAGCAGGCGAGTGTCCCAGACCGGACTTCGTGATGGGCATGGCCCCATGGTAGAGCGCAGGGATGGGACCCCTGCAAGTCGAGGATCCACGGGCGTTGTCCTCGCTGCATTCCGTCTTGTGGAGTGCCCCTTGACGGCGATCGGGTGCGGGCACTCACCATGCCCTTCAAGGCCCGGAGGTGGGGACGGCCCAGCAGTCGTGCGGCGCCCGAATGACTTCGCCGGGCTTTAACCGGCCAATTCTCACGAGCGTTCTTCCCAAACGAGGACGCTCGTGAGAATTGGCCGGCGTAGGGCAGCCCTGCGGACCGCCGTGCTCTCCATGGCCCAGGGCCCTTTCTCGCCCAGGGCATGTTGCTGCCGCCAAGAAATGGCTCGGAAAAGACGCGGCCCACCCCGGCCCGCCGGCGCATTGGAGCGTTCCCGGAGCAGAGTTGAAGAACGGGTGGTGGCCTGGTGTGCGCCTCTGTCTTTCGGGTAGATGGGCCCGCCAAGGATGGGGATGACCTCATCTTGGTCATACAGGTTTATGTCACTCTGAGGGTTTTTCGAAGCACCAGAGGGGCCGATGGAGACTGCGTGGTTGGGAGATGCGTGGCTGCGGGTCAAAGGGTTTCCCATTTGGAGGCCATGAGGGACAGGACCCCGGAAGCAGGTTGGGGAAGCAGGCGAGTGTTCCAGACCGGACTTCGTGATGGGCCTGGCCCCGTGGTAGAACGCAGGGATGGGACCCCCGCAAGTCGAGGATCCACGGACGTTGTCCTCGCTGCATTCCATCTTATGGAGTGCCTCTTGTCGGCGATCAGGTGCGGGAACTCACAGTGCCCTTCAGGGCCCCGAGGTGGGGGCGGCCCAGCAGACGTGCGGCGCCCGAATGACTTCGCCGGGCTTTTTCCGGCCAATTCTCACGAGCGTTCTGCCCAAACCAGGATTGGCTCGGAAAAGACGCGGCCCACTCCGGCATGCCGGCGTATTGGAGCGTTCCCGGAGCAGAGATGAAGAACGGGTGGTGGACTGGTGTGCGCCTCAGTCGTTCGGGTAGATGGGCCGGCCAAGAATGGGGATGACCTCATCTTGGTCATACAGGTTGATCTCATTCTGAGGGTTGTCCGAAGCACCAGAGGGGCCGATGGAGACTGCGTGGTTGGGAGATGCGTGGCTGCGGGTCTAAGGGTTTCCCATATGGAGGCAATGAGAGACAGGACCCCGGAAGCAGGTTGGGGAAGCAGGCGAGTGTTCCAGACCGGACTTCGAGATGGGCCTGGCCCCGTAGTAGAGCGCAGGAATGGGACCCCGGCAAGTCGAGGATCCACGGGCGTTGTCCTCGCTGCATTCCATCTTGTGGAGTGCCTCTTGGCGGCGATCGGGGGCGGGCACTCACAGTGCCCTTCAGGGCCCCGAGGTGGGGGCGGCCCAGCAGAGGTGCGGCGCCCGAATGACTTCGCCGGGCTTTTTCCGGCCAATTCTCACGAGCGTTCTGCCCAAACCAGGATTGGTTTGGGCAGAACGCTCGTGAGAATTGGCCGGCGTAGGACAGCCCTGTGGACCGCCGTGCTCTCCATGGCCCAGGGCCCTTTCTCGCCCAGGGCATGTTGCTGCCGCCAAGAAATGGCTCGGAAAAGACGCGGCCCACCCCGGCACGCCGGCGCATTGGAGCGTTCCCGGAGCAGAGTTGAAGAACGGGTGGTGGCCTGGTGTGCGCCTCTGTCTTTCGGGTAGATGGGCCGGCCAAGGATGGGGATGGCCTCATCTTGGTCATACAGGTTGATCTCACTCTGAGGGTTGTCCGAAGCACCAGAGGGGCCGATGGAGACTGCGTGGTTGGGAGATGCGTGGCTGCGGGTCTAAGGGTTTCCCATATGGAGGCCATGAGGGACAAGACCCCGGAAGCAGGTTGGGGAAGCAGGCGAGTGTTCCAGACCGGACTTCGTGATGGGCCTGGCCCCGCGGTAGGGCGCAGGGATGGGACCCCGGCAAGTCGAGGATCCACGGGCGTTGTCCTCGCTGCATTCCATCTTGTGGAGTGCCTCTTGGCGGCGATCGGGTGCGGGCACTCACAGTGCCCTTCAGGGCCCCGAGGTGGGGGCGGCCCAGCAGACGTGCGGCGCCCGAATGACTTCGCCGGGCTTTTTTCGGCCAATTCTCACGAGCGTTCTGCCCAAACCAGGATTGGTTTGGGCAGAACGCTCGTGAGAATTGGCCGGCGTAGGACAGCCCTGCGGACCGCCGTGCTCTCCATGGCCCAGGGCCCTTTCTCGCCCAGGGCATGTTGCTGTCGCCAAGAAATGGCTCAGAAAAGACGCGGCCCAACCCGGTACGCCGGCGCATTGGAGCGTTCCCGGAGCAGAGTTGAAGAACGGGTGGTGGCCTGGTGTGCGCCTCTGTCTTTCGGGTAGATGGGCCGGCCAAGGATGGGGATGACCTCATCTTGGTCATACAGGTTTATGTCACTCTGAGGGTTTTTCGAAGCACCAGAGGGGCCGATGGAGACTGCGTCGTTGGGAGATGCGTGGCTGCGGGTCTAAGGGTTTCCCATTTGGAGGCCATGAGGGACAGGACCCCGGAAGCGGGTTGGGGAAGCAGGCGAGTGTTCCAGACCGGACTTCGTGATGGGCCTGGCCCCGTGGTAGAGCGCAGGGATGGGACCCCCGCAAGTCGAGGATCCACGGACGTTGTCCTCGCTGCATTCCATCTTATGGAGTGCCTCTTGTCGGCGATCAGGTGCGGGAACTCACAGTGCCCTTCAGGGCCCCGAGGTGGGGGCGGCTCAGCAGACGTGCGGCGCCCGAATGACTTCGCCGTGATTTTTCCGGCAAATTCTCACGAGCGTTCTGCCCAAACCAGGATTGGTTTGTGCAGAACGCTCGTGAGAATTGGCCGGCGTAGGACATCCCTGCGGACCGCCCTGCTCTCCATGGCCCAGGGCCCTTTCTCGCCCAGGGCATGTTGCTGCCGCCAAGAAATGGCTCGGAAAAGACGCGGCCCACTCCGGCACGCCGGCGCATTGGACCGTTCCCGGAGCAGAGTTGATGAACGGGTGGTGGCCTGGTGTGCGCCTCTGTCGTTCGGGTAGATGGGCCGGCCAAGAATGGGGATGACCTCATCTTGGTCATACAGGTTTATCTCCCTCTGAGGGTTGTCCGAAGCACAAGAGGCGCCGATGGAGACTGCGTGGTTGGGAGATGCGTGGCTTCGGGTCTAAGGGTTTCCCAATGGAGGCCATGAGGGACAGGACCCCGGAAGCAGGTTGGGGAAGCAGGCGAGTGTTCCAGACCGGACTTCGAGATGGGCCTGGCCACGTAGTAGAGCGCAGGGATGGGACCCCGGCAAGTCGAGGATCCACGGGTGTTGTCCTCGCTGCATTCCATCTTGTGGAGTGCCTCTTGGCGGCGATCGGGTGCGGGCACTCACAGTGCCCTTCAGGGCCACGAGGTGGGGGCGGACCAGCAGACGTGCGTTGCCCGAATGACTTCGCCGGGCTTTTTCCGGCCAATTCTCACGAGCATTCTGCCCAAACCAGGATTGGTTTGGGCAGAACGCTCGTGAGAATTGGCCGGCGTAGGACAGCCTTGCGGACCGCCGTGCTCTCCATGGCCCAGGGCCCTTTCTCGCCCAGGGCATGTTGCTGCCGCCAAGAAATGGGTCGGAAAAGACACGGCCCACCTCGGCACGCCGGCGCATTGGAGCGTTCCCGGAGCAGAGTTGAAGAACGGGTGGTGGCCTGGTGTGCGCCTCTGTCTTTCGGGTAGATGGGCCGGCCAAGGATGGGGATGACCTCATCTTGGTCATACAGGTTGATCTCCCTCTGAGGGTTGTCCGAAGCACCAGAGGGGCCGATGGAGACTGCGTGGTTGGGAGATGCGTGGCTGCGGGTCTATGGGTTTCCCATATGGAGGCCATGAGGGACAGGACCCCGGAAGCAGGTTGGGGTAGCAGGCGAGTGTTCCAGACCGGACTTCGTGATGGGCCTGGCCCATCCCTGGTAGAGCGCAGCGATGGGACCCCGTCAAGTCGAGGATCCACGGGCGTTGTCCTCGCTGCATTCCATCTTGTGGAGTGCCTCTTGGCGGCGATCGGGTGCGGGCCCTCACAGTGCCCTTCACGGCCCCGAGGTGGGGGCGGCCCAGCAGACGTGCGGCGCCCGAATGACTTCGCCGGGCTTTTTCCGGCCAATTCTCACGATCGTTCTGCCCAAACCAGGATTGGCTCGGAAAAGACGCGGCCCACCCCGGCATGCCGGCGCATTGGAGCGTTCCCGGAGCAGAGATGAAGAACGGGTGGTGGCCTGGTGTGCGCCTCTGTCTTTCGGGTAGATGGGCCGGCCAAGGATGGGGATGACCTCATCTTGGTCATACAGGTTGATCTCCCTCTGAGGGTTGTCCGAAGCACCAGAGGGGCCGATGGAGAATGTGTGGTTGGGAGATGCGTGGCTGCGGGTCTATGGGTTTCCCATATGGAGGCCATGAGGGACAGGACCCCGGAAGCAGGTTGGGGAAGAAGGCGAGTGTTCCAGACCTGACTTCGAGATGGGCCTGGCCCCGTAGTAGAGCGCAGGAATGGGACCCCGGCAAGTCGAGGATCCACGGGCGTTGTCCTCGCTGCATTCCATCTTGTGGAGTGCCTCTTGGCGGCGATCGGGTGCGGGCACTCACAGTGCCCTTCAGGGCCTTGAGGTGGGGGCGGCACAGCAGACGTGCGGCGCCCGAATGACTTCGCCGGGCTTTTTCTGGCCAATTCTCACGAGCGTTCTGCCCAAACCAGGATTGGTTTGGGCAGAACGCTCGTGAGAATTGGCCGGCGTAGGACAGCCCTGCGGACCGCCGTGCTCTCCATGGCCCAGGGCCCTTTCTAGCCCAGGGCATGTTGCTGCCGCCAAGAAATGGCTAGTAAAAGACGCGGCCCACCCCGGCACGCCGGCGCATTGGAGCGTTCCCGGAGCAGAGCTGAAGAACGGGTGGTGGCCTGGTGTGCGCCTCTGTCTTTCGGGTAGATGGGCCGGCCAAGGATGGGGATGACCTCATCTTGGTCATACAGGTTAATCTCACTCTGAGGGTTGTCCGAAGCACCAGAGGGGCCAATGGAGACTGCGTGTTTGGGAGATGCGTGGCTGCGGGTCTAAGGGTTTCCCATATGGAGGCCATGAGGGACAGGACCCCGGAAGCAGGTTGGGGAAGCAGGCGAGTGTTCCCGACCGGACTTCGTGATGGGCCTGGCCCCGTGGTAGAGCGCACGGATGGGACCCTGGCAAGTCGAGGATCCACGGGCGTTGTCCGCGCTGCATTCCATCTTGTGGAGTGCCTCTTGGCGGCGATCGGGTGCGGGCACTCACAGTGCCCTTCAGGCCCCCGAGGTGGGGGCGGCCCAGCAGACGTGCGGCGCCCGAATGACTTCGCCGGGCTTTTTCCGGCCAATTCTCACGAGCGTTCTGCCCAAACCAGGATTGGCTCGGAAAAGACGCGGCCCACTCCGGCATGCCGGCGTATTGGAGCGTTCCCGGAGCAGAGATGAAGAACGGGTGGTGGACTGGTGTGCGCCTCAGTCGTTCGGGTAGATGGGCCGGCCAAGGATGGGGATGACCTCATCTTGATCATACAGGTTTATCTCACTCTGAGGGTTGTCCGAGCACCAGAGGGGCCGAAGGAGACTGCGTGGTTGGGAGATGCTTGGCTGCGGGTCTAAGGGTTTCCGATATGGAGGCCATGATGGACAGGACCCCGGAAGCAGGTTGGGGAAGCAGGCGAGTGTCCCAGACCGGACTTCGTGATGGGCCTGGCCCCATGGGAGAGCGCAGAGATGGGACCCCTGCAAGTCGAGGATCCATGGGCGTTGTCTTCGATGCATTCCATCTCGTGGAGTGCCCCATGGCGGAGATCGGGTGCGGGCACTCACCATGCCCTTCAGGGCCCCGAGGTGGGGGCGGCCCAGCAGACGTGCGGCGCCCGAATGACTTCGCCGGGCTTTTTCCGGCCAATTCTCACGAGCGTTCTGCCCAAACCAGGATTTGTTTGGGCAGAACGCTCGTGAGAATTGGCCGGCGTAGGACAGCCCTGCGGACCGCCGTGCTCTCCATGGCCCAGGGCCCTTTCTCGCCCAGGGCATGTTGCTGCCGCCAAGAAATGGCTCGGAAAAGACGCGGCCCACCCCGGCACGCCGGCGCATTGGAGCGTTCCCGGAGCAGAGTTGAAGAACGGGTGGTGGCCTGGTGTGCGCCTCTGTCTTTCGGGTAGATGGGCCGGCCAAGGATGGGGATGACCTCATCTTGGTCATACAGGTTGATCTCACTCTGAGGGTTGTCCGAAGCACCAGAGGGGCCGATGGAGACTGCGTGGTTGGGAGATGCGTGGCTGCGGGTCTAAGGGTTTCCCATATGGAGGCCATGAGGGACAGGACCCCGGAAGCAGGTTGGGGAAGCAGGCGAGTGTTCCAGACCGGACTTCGTGATGGGCCTGGCCCCGCGGTAGGGCGCAGGGATGGGACCCCGGCAAGTCGAGGATCGACGGGCGTTGTCCTCGCTGCATTGCATCTTGTGGAGTGCCTCTTGGCGGCGATCGGGTGCGGGCACTCACAGTGCCATTCAGGGCCCCGAGGTAGGGACGGCCCAGCAGACGTCTGGCGCCCGAATGACTTCGCCGGGCTTCTTCCGGCCAATTCTCACGAGCTTTGTGCCCAAACCAGGATTGGTTTGGGCAGAACGCTCGTGAGAATTGGCCGGCGTAGGACAGCCCTGCGGACCGCCGTGCTCTCCATGGCCCAGGGCCCTTTCTCGCCGAGGGCATCTTGCTGCCGCCAAGAAATGGCTTGGAAAAGACGCGGCCAACCCCGGCACGACGGCGCATTGGAGCGTTCCCGGAGCAGAGTTGAAGAACGGGTGGTGGCCTGGTGTGCGCCTCTGTCTTTCCGGTAGATGGGCCGGCCAAGGATGGGGATGAACTCATCTTGGTCGTACAGTTTTATCTCACTCTGAGGGTTGTCCGAAGCACCAGAGGGGCCTATGGAGACTGCCTGGTTGGGAGATGCGTGGCTGCGGGTCTAAGGGTTTCCGATATGGAGGCCATGAGGGACAGGACCCCGGAAGCAGGTTGGGGAAGCAGGCGAGTGTCCCAGACCGGACTTCGTGATGGGCCTGGCCCCATGGTAGAGCGCATGGATGGGACCCCTGCAAGTCGAGGAACCACGGGCGTTGTCCTCGCTGCAATCATCTCTTGGAGTGCCCCTTGGCAGCGATCAGGAGTGGGCACTCACCATGCCCTTCAAGGCCCCCAGGTGGGGGCGGCCGGGCAGACGTGCGGCGCCCGAATGACTTCGCCGGGCTTCTTCCGGCCAATTCTCACGAGCGTTTTCCCCAAACCAGGATTAGTTTGGGCAGAACGCTCGTGAGTATTGGCCGGCGTAGGACAGCCCTGTGGACCGCCGTGCTCTCCATAGCCCAGGGCCCTTTCTCGCCCAGGCCATGTTGCTGCCGCCAAGAAATTGCTCGGAAAAGACGCGGCCAACCCCGGCACGACAGCGCATTGGAGCGTTCCCGGAGCAGAGTTGAAGAACAGGTGGTGGCCTGGTGTGCGTCTCTGTCTTGCGGGTAGATGGGCCCGCCAAGGATGGGGATGACCTCATCTTGGTCGTACAGGTTTATCTCACTCTGAGGGTTGTCCGAAGCACCAGAGGGGCCGATGGAGACGGCGTGGTTGGGAGATGCGTTGCTGCGGGTCTAAGGGATTCCGGTATGGAGGCCATGAGGGACAGGACCCCGGAAGCATGTTGGGGAAGCAGGGAGTGTCGCAGTCCGGACTTCGGGATGGGCCTGGATCCATGGGAGAGTGCAGGGATGGGACCCCTGCAAGTCGAGGAACCACGGGCGGTGTCCTCGCTGCATTACATCTCGTGAAGTGCCCCTTGGCGGATATCGGGTGCGGGCACTCACCATGCCCTTCAAGGCCCCGAGGTGGGGGCCGAACAGCAGACGTGCGGCGCCCGAATGACTTCGCCGGGCTTCATCCGGGCAATTCTCACGAGCGTTCTGCCCAAACCAATCCTGGTTTGGGCAGAAGGCTCGTGAGAATTGGCCGGCGTAGGACAGCCCTGCGGACCGCCGTGCTCTCAATGGCCCAGGGCCCTTTCTCTCCCAGGGCATGTTGCTGTCGCCAAGAAATGGCTCGGAAAAGACGCAGCCCACCCCGGCACGCCGGCGCATTGGAGCGTTCCCGGAGCAGAGTTGAAGAACGGGTGGTGGCCTGGTGTGCGCCTCTGTCTTTCGGGTAGATGGGCCGGCCAAGGATGGGGATGACCTCATCTTGGTCATACAGGTTGATCTCACTCTGACGGTTGTCCGAAGCACCAGAGGGGCCGATGGAGACTGCGTGGTTGGGAGATGCGTGGCTGCGGGTCTAAGGGTTTCCCATATGGAGGCCATGAGGGACAGGACCCCGGAAGCAGGTTGGGGAAGCAGGCGAGTGTCCCAGACCGGACTTCGTGATGGGCCTGGCCCCATGGTAGAGCGCATGGATGGGACCCCTGCAAGTCGAGGAACCACGGGCGTTGTCCTCGCTGCAATCATCTCTTGGAGTGCCCCTTGGCAGCGATCAGGAGCGGGCACTCACCATGCCCTTCAAGGCCCCCAGGTGGGGGCGGCCGGGCAGACGTGCGGCGCCCGAATGACTTCGCCGGGCTTCTTCCGGCCAATTCTCACGAGCGTTTTCCCCAAACCAGGATTAGTTTGGGCAGAACGCTCGTGAGTATTGGCCGGCGTAGGACAGCCCTGTGGACCGCCGTGCTCTCCATAGCCCAGGGCCCTTTCTCGCCCAGACCATGTTGCTGCCGCCAAGAAATGGCTCGGAAAAGACGCGGCCCACTCCGGCACGCCGGCGCAATGGAGCGTTCCCGGAGCAGAGTTGAAGAACGGGTGGTGGCCTGTTGTGCGCCTCTGTCGTTCGGGTAGATGGGCCGGCCAAGAATGGGGATGACCTCATCTTGGTCATACAGGTTTATGACACTCTGAGGGATGTCCGAAGCACCAGAGGGTCCGATGGAGTCTGCGTGGTTGGGAGATGCGTGGCTGCGGGTCTAAGTGTTTCCCATATGGAGGCCATGAGGGACAGGACCCCGGAAGCAGGTTGGGGAAGCAGGCGAGTGTTCCAGACCGGACTTCGTGATGGGCCTGGCCCCGTGGTAGAGCGCAGGGATGGGACCCCGGCAAGTCGAGGATCCACGGGCGTTGTCCTCGTTGCATTCCATCTTGTGGAGTGCCTCTTGGCGGCGATCGGGTGCGGGCACTCACAGCGCCCTTCAGGGCCCCGATGTGGGGGCGGCCCAGCAGACGTGCGGCGCCCAAATGACTTCGCCGTGCTTTTTCCGGCCAATTCTCGCGAGCGTTCTGCCCAAACCAGAATTGGTTTGGGCAGAACGCTCGCGAGAATTGGCCTGCGTAGGACAGCCCTGCGGACCGCCGTGCTCTCCATGGCCCAGGGCCCTTTCTCGCCCTGGGCATGTTGCTGCCGCCAAGAAATGGCTCGGAAAAGACGCGGCCCACCCCGGCATGCCGGCGCATTGGAGCGTTCCCGGAGCAGAGTTGAAGAACGGGTGGTGGCCCGGTGTGCGCCTCTGTCTTTCGGGTAGATGGGCCGGCCAAGGATGGGGATGACCTCATCTTGGTCATACAGGTTGATCTCACTCTGAGGGTTGTCCGAAGCACCAGAGGGGCCGAAGGAGACTGCGTGGTTGGGAGATGCATGGCTGTGGGTCTAAGGGTTTCCCATACGGAGGCCATGAGGGACAGGACCCCGGAAGCAGGTTGGGGAAGCAGGCGAGTGTTCCTGACCGGACTTCGAGTTGGGCCTGGCCCCGTGGTAGAGCGCAGGGATGGGACCCCGGCAATTCGAGGATCCACGGGCGTTGTTCTCGCTGCATTCCATCTTGTGGAGTGCCTCTTGGCGGCGATCGGGTGCGGGCACTCACAGTGCGCTTCAGGGCCCCGAGGTGGGGGCGGCCCAGCAGACGTGCGGTGACCGAATGACTTCGCCGGGCTTTTTCCGGCCAATTCTCACGAGCGTTCCGCCCAAACCAGGATTGGTTTGGGCGGAACGCTCGTGAGAATTGGCCGGCGTAGGACAGCCCTACGGACCGCCGTGCTCTCCATGGCCCAGGGCCCTTTTTCGCCCTGGGCATGTTGCTGCCGCCAAGAAATGGCTCGGAAAAGACGCGGCCCACCCCGGCACGCCGGTGCATTGGAGCGTTCCCGGAGCAGAGTTGAAGAACGGGTGGTGGCCTGGTGTGCGCCTCTATCTTTCGGGTAGATGGGCCGGCCAAGGATGGGGATGGCCTCATCTTGGTCATACAGGTTGATCTCACTCTGAGGGTTGTCCGAAGCACCAGAGGGGCCGATGGAGACTGCGTGGTTGGGATATGCGTGGCTTCGGGTCTAAGGGTTTCCGATATGGAGGCCATGAGGGAGAGGACCCCGGAAGCAGTTTGGGGAAGCAGGCGAGTGTTCCCGACCGGACTTCGTGATGGGCCTGGCCCCGTGATAGAGCGCACGGATGGGACCCCGGCAAGTCGAGGATCCACGGGCGTTGTCCTCGAGCATTCCATCTTGTGGAGTGCCTCTTGGCGGCGATCGGGTGCGGGCACTCACAGTGCCCTTCAGGGCCCCGAGGTGGGGGCGGCCGTGCAGACGTGCGGCGCCCGAATGACTTCGCCGGGCTTTTTTCGGCCAATTCTCACGAGCGTTCTGCCCAAACCAGGATTGGTTTGGGCAGAACGCTCGTGAGAATTGGCCGGCGTAGGACAGCCCTGCGGACAGCCGTGCTCTCCATGGCCCAGGGCCCTTTCTCGCCCAGGGCATGTTGCTGCCGCCAAGAAATGGGTCGGAAAAGACACGGCCCACCTCGGCACGCCGGCGCATTGGAGCGTTCCCGGAGCAGAGTTGAAGAACGGGTGGTGGCCTGGTGTGCGCCCTTGTCTTTCGGGTAGATGGGCCGGCCAAGGATGGGGATGACCTCATCTTGGTCATACAGGTTGATCTCACTCTGAGGGTTGTCCGAAGCACCAGAGGGGCCGATGGAGACTGCGTGGTTGGGAGATGCGTGGCTGCGGGTCTAAGGGTTTCCCATATGGAGGCCATGAGGGACAAGACACCGGAAGCAGGTTGGGGAAGCAGGCGAGTGTTCCAGACCGGACTTCGTGATGGGCCTGGCCCCGTGGTAGAGCGCTGGGATGGGACCCCGGCAAGTCGAGGATCCATGGGCGTTGTCCTCGCTGCATTGCATCTTGTGGAGTGCCTCTTGGCGGCGATCGGGTGCGGGCACTCACAGTGCCATTCAGGGCCCCGAGGTAGGGACGGCCCAGCAGACGTCTGGCGCCCGAATGACTTCGCCGGGCTTCTTCCGGCCAATTCTCACGAGCGTTGTGCCCAAACCAGGATTGGTTTGGGCAGAACGCTCGTGAGAATTGGCCGGCGTAGGACAGCCCTGCGGACCGCCGTGCTCTCCATGGCCCAGGGCCCTTTCTCGCCGAGGGCATGTTGCTGCCGCCAAGAAATGGCTTGGAAAAGACGCGGCCAACCCGGGCACGACGGCGCATTGGAGCGTTCCCGGAGCAGAGTTGAAGAACGGGTGGTGGCCTGGTGTGCGCCTCTGTCTTTCCGGTAGATGGGCCGGCCAAGGATGGGGATGAACTCATCTTGGTCGTACAGTTTTATCTCACTCTGAGGGTTGTCCGAAGCACCAGAGGGGCCTATGGAGACTGCCTGGTTGGGAGATGCGTGGCTGCGGGTCTAAGGGTTTCCGATATGGAGGCCATGAGGGACAGGACCCCGGAAGCAGGTTGGGGAAGCAGGCGAGTGTCCCAGACCGGACTTCGTGATGGGCCTGGCCCCATGGTAGAGCGCATGGATGGGACCCCTGCAAGTCGAGGAACCACGGGCGTTGTCCTCGCTGCAATCATCTCTTGGAGTGCCCCTTGGCAGCGATCAGGAGCGGGCACTCACCATGCCCTTCAAGGCCCCCAGGTGGGGGCGGCCGGGCAGACGTGCGGCGCCCGAATGACTTCGCCGGGCTTCTTCCGGCCAATTCTCACGAGCGTTTTCCCCAAACCAGGATTAGTTTGGGCAGAACGCTCGTGAGTATTGGCCGGCGTAGGACAGCCCTGTGGACCGCCGTGCTCTCCATAGCCCAGGGCCCTTTCTCGCCCAGACCATGTTGCTGCCGCCAAGAAATGGCTCGGAAAAGACGCGGCCCACTCCGGCACGCCGGCGCAATGGAGCGTTCCCGGAGCAGAGTTGAAGAACGGGTGGTGGCCTGTTGTGCGCCTCTGTCGTTCGGGTAGATGGGCCGGCCAAGAATGGGGATGACCTCATCTTGGTCATACAGGTTTATGACACTCTGAGGGATGTCCGAAGCACCAGAGGGTCCGATGGAGTCTGCGTGGTTGGGAGATGCGTGGCTGCGGGTCTAAGTGTTTCCCATATGGAGGCCATGAGGGACAGGACCCCGGAAGCAGGTTGGGGAAGCAGGCGAGTGTTCCAGACCGGACTTCGTGATGGGCCTGGCCCCGTGGTAGAGCGCAGGGATGGGACCCCGGCAAGTCGAGGATCCACGGGCGTTGTCCTCGTTGCATTCCATCTTGTGGAGTGCCTCTTGGCGGCGATCGGGTGCGGGCACTCACAGCGCCCTTCAGGGCCCCGATGTGGGGGCGGCCCAGCAGACGTGCGGCGCCCAAATGACTTCGCCGTGCTTTTTCCGGCCAATTCTCGCGAGCGTTCTGCCCAAACCAGAATTGGTTTGGGCAGAACGCTCGCGAGAATTGGCCTGCGTAGGACAGCCCTGCGGACCGCCGTGCTCTCCATGGCCCAGGGCCCTTTCTCGCCCTGGGCATGTTGCTGCCGCCAAGAAATGGCTCGGAAAAGACGCGGCCCACCCCGGCATGCCGGCGCATTGGAGCGTTCCCGGAGCAGAGTTGAAGAACGGGTGGTGGCCCGGTGTGCGCCTCTGTCTTTCGGGTAGATGGGCCGGCCAAGGATGGGGATGACCTCATCTTGGTCATACAGGTTGATCTCACTCTGAGGGTTGTCCGAAGCACCAGAGGGGCCGAAGGAGACTGCGTGGTTGGGAGATGCATGGCTGTGGGTCTAAGGGTTTCCCATACGGAGGCCATGAGGGACAGGACCCCGGAAGCAGGTTGGGGAAGCAGGCGAGTGTTCCTGACCGGACTTCGAGTTGGGCCTGGCCCCGTGGTAGAGCGCAGGGATGGGACCCCGGCAATTCGAGGATCCACGGGCGTTGTTCTCGCTGCATTCCATCTTGTGGAGTGCCTCTTGGCGGCGATCGGGTGCGGGCACTCACAGTGCGCTTCAGGGCCCCGAGGTGGGGGCGGCCCAGCAGACGTGCGGTGACCGAATGACTTCGCCGGGCTTTTTCCGGCCAATTCTCACGAGCGTTCCGCCCAAACCAGGATTGGTTTGGGCGGAACGCTCGTGAGAATTGGCCGGCGTAGGACAGCCCTACGGACCGCCGTGCTCTCCATGGCCCAGGGCCCTTTTTCGCCCTGGGCATGTTGCTGCCGCCAAGAAATGGCTCGGAAAAGACGCGGCCCACCCCGGCACGCCGGTGCATTGGAGCGTTCCCGGAGCAGAGTTGAAGAACGGGTGGTGGCCTGGTGTGCGCCTCTATCTTTCGGGTAGATGGGCCGGCCAAGGATGGGGATGGCCTCATCTTGGTCATACAGGTTGATCTCACTCTGAGGGTTGTCCGAAGCACCAGAGGGGCCGATGGAGACTGCGTGGTTGGGATATGCGTGGCTTCGGGTCTAAGGGTTTCCGATATGGAGGCCATGAGGGAGAGGACCCCGGAAGCAGTTTGGGGAAGCAGGCGAGTGTTCCCGACCGGACTTCGTGATGGGCCTGGCCCCGTGATAGAGCGCACGGATGGGACCCCGGCAAGTCGAGGATCCACGGGCGTTGTCCTCGAGCATTCCATCTTGTGGAGTGCCTCTTGGCGGCGATCGGGTGCGGGCACTCACAGTGCCCTTCAGGGCCCCGAGGTGGGGGCGGCCGTGCAGACGTGCGGCGCCCGAATGACTTCGCCGGGCTTTTTTCGGCCAATTCTCACGAGCGTTCTGCCCAAACCAGGATTGGTTTGGGCAGAACGCTCGTGAGAATTGGCCGGCGTAGGACAGCCCTGCGGACAGCCGTGCTCTCCATGGCCCAGGGCCCTTTCTCGCCCAGGGCATGTTGCTGCCGCCAAGAAATGGGTCGGAAAAGACACGGCCCACCTCGGCACGCCGGCGCATTGGAGCGTTCCCGGAGCAGAGTTGAAGAACGGGTGGTGGCCTGGTGTGCGCCCTTGTCTTTCGGGTAGATGGGCCGGCCAAGGATGGGGATGACCTCATCTTGGTCATACAGGTTGATCTCACTCTGAGGGTTGTCCGAAGCACCAGAGGGGCCGATGGAGACTGCGTGGTTGGGAGATGCGTGGCTGCGGGTCTAAGGGTTTCCCATATGGAGGCCATGAGGGACAAGACACCGGAAGCAGGTTGGGGAAGCAGGCGAGTGTTCCAGACCGGACTTCGTGATGGGCCTGGCCCCGCGGTAGGGCGCAGGGATGGGACCCCGGCAAGTCGAGGATCCACGGGCGTTGTCCTCGCTGCATTGCATCTTGTGGAGTGCCTCTTGGCGGCGATCGGGTGCGGGCACTCACAGTGCCCTTCACGGCCCCGAGGTGGGGGCGGCCCAGCAGACGTGCGGCGCCCGAATGACTTCGCCGGGATTCTTCCGGCCAATTCTCACGAGCGTTCTGCCCAAACCAGGATTGGCTCGGAAAAGACGCGGCCCACTCCGGCATGCCGGCTTATTGGAGCATTCCCGGAGCAGAGATGAAGAACGGGTGGTGGACTGGTGTGCGCCTCTGTCGTTCGGGTAAATGGGCCGGCCAAGAATGGGGATGACCTCATCTTGGTCATACAGGTTGATCTCATTCTGAGGGTTGTCCGAAGCACCAGAGGGGCCGATGGAGACTGCGTGGTTGGGAGATGCGTGGCTGCGGGTCTAAGGGTTTCCCATATGGAGGCAATGAGGGACAGGACCCCGGAAGCAGGTTGGGGAAGCAGGCGAGTGTTCCAGACCGGACTTCGAGATGGGCCTGGCCCCGTAGTAGAGCGCAGGAATGGGACCCCGGCAAGTCGAGGATCCACGGGCGTTGTCCTCGCTGCATTCCATCTTGTGGAGTGCCTCTTGGCGGCGATCGGGGGCGGGCACTCACAGTGCCCTTCAGGGCCCCGAGGTGGGGGCGGCCCAGCAGAGGTGCGGCGCCCGAATGACTTCGCCGGGCTTTTTCCGGCCAATTCTCACGAGCGTTCTGACCAAACCAGGATTGGTTTGGGCAGAACGCTCGTGAGAATTGGCCGGCGTAGGACAGCCCTGCGGACCGCCGTGCTCTCCATGGCCCAGGGCCCTTTCTCGCCCAGGGCATGTTGCTGCCGCCAAGAAATGGCTCGGAAAAGACGTGGCCCACCCCGGCACGCCGGCGCATTGGAGCGTTCCCGGAGCAGAGTTGAAGAACGGGTGGTGGCCTGGTGTGCGCCTCTGTCTTTCGGGTAGATGGGCCGGCCAAGGATGGGGATGGCCTCATCTTGGTCATACAGGTTGATCTCACTCTGAGGGTTGTCCGAAGCACCAGAGGGGCCGATGGAGACTGCGTGGTTGGGAGATGCGTGGCTGCGGGTCTAAGGGTTTCCCATATGGAGGCCATGAGGGACAAGACCCCGGAAGCAGGTTGGGGAAGCAGGCGAGTGTTCCAGACCGGACTTCGTGATGGGCCTGGCCCCGCGGTAGGGCGCAGGGATGGGACCCCGGCAAGTCGAGGATCCACGGGCGTTGTCCTCGCAGCATTCCATCTTGTGGAGTGCCTCTTGGCGGCTATCGGGTGCGGGCACTCACAGTGCCCTTCAGGGCCCCGAGGTGGGGGCGGCCCAGCAGACGTGCGGCGCCCGAATGACTTCGCCGGGCTTTTTCCGGTAAATTCTCACGAGCGTTCCGCCCAAACCAGGATTGGTTTGGGCGGAACGCTCGTGAGAATTGGCCGGCGTAGGACAGCCCTACGGACCGCCGTGCTCTCCATGGCCCAGGGCCCTTTTTCGCCCTGGGCATGTTGCTGCCACCAAGAAATGGCTCAGAAAAGACGCGGCCCAACCCGGCACGCCGGTGCATTGGAGCGTTCCCGGAGCAGAGTTGAAGAACCGGTGGTGGCCTGGTGTGCGCCTCTATCTTTCGGGTAGATGGGCCGGCCAAGGATGGGGATGGCCTCATCTTGGTCATACAGGTTGATCTCACTCTGAGGGTTGTCCGAAGCACCAGAGGGGCCGATGGAGACTGCGTGGTTGGCAGATGCGTGGCTACGGGTCTAAGGGATTCCCATATGGAGGCCATGAGGGACAGGACCCCGGAAGCAGTTTGGGGAAGCAGGCGAGTGTTCCCGACCGGACTTCGTGATGGGCCTGGCCCCGTGGTAGAGCGCACGGATGGGACCCCGGCAAGTCGAGGATCCACGGGCGTTGTCCTCGCTGCATTCCATCTTGTGGAGTGCCTCTTGGCGGCGATCGGGTGCGGGCACTCACAGTGCCCTACAGGGCCCCGAGGTGGGGGCGGCCCAGCAGACGTGCGGCGCCCGAATGACTTCGCCGGGCTTTTTTCGGCCAATTCTCACGAGCGTTCTGCCCAAACCAGGATTGGTTTGGGCAGAACGCTCGTGAGAATTGGCCGGCGTTGGACAGCCCTGCGGACCGCCGTGCTCTCCATGGCCCAGGGCCCTTTCTCGCCCAGGGCATGTGCTGTCGCCAAGAAATGGCTCAGAAAAGACGCGGCCCAACCCGGCACGCCGACGCATTGGATCGTTCCCGGAGCAGAGTTGAAGAACGGGTGGTGGCCTGGTGTGCGCCTCTGTCTTTCGGGTAGATGGGCCGGCCAAGGATGGGGATGACCTCATCTTGGTCATACAGGTTTATGTCACTCTGAGGGTTTTTCGAAGCACCAGAGGGGCCGATGGAGACTGCGTGGTTGGGAGATGCGTGGCTGCGGGTCTAAGGGTTTCCCATTTGGAGGCCATAAGGGACAGGACCCCGGAAGCAGGTTGGGGAAGCAGGCGAGTGTTCCAGACCGGACTTCGTGATGGGCCTGGCCCCGTGGTAGAGCGCAGGGATGGGACCCCCGCAAGTCGAGGATCCACGGACGTTGTCCTCGCTGCATTCCATCTTATGGAGTGCCTCTTGTCGGCGATCAGGTGCGGGAACTCACAGTGCCCTTCAGGGCCCCGATGTGGGGGCGGCTCAGCAGACGTCCGGCGCCCGAATGACTTCGCCGTGATTTTTCCGGCAATTCTCACGAGCGTTCTGCCCAAACCAGGATTGGTTTGGGCAGAACGCTCGTGAGAATTGGCCGGCGTAGGACAGCCATGCGGACCGCCCTGCTCTCCATGGCCCAGGGCCCTTTCTCGCCCAGGGCATGTTGCTGCCGCCAAGAAATGGCTCGGAAAAGACGCGGCCCACTCCGGCACGCCGGCGCATTGGACCGTTCCCGGAGCAGAGTTGATGAACGGGTGGTGGCCTGGTGTGCGCCTCTGTCGTTCGGGTAGATGGGCCGGCCAAGAATGGGGATGACCTCATCTTGGTCATACAGGTTTATCTCCCTCTGAGGGTTGTCCGAAGCACAAGAGGCGCCGATGGAGACTGCGTGATTGGGAGATGCGTGGCTTCGGGTCTAAGGGTTTCCCATATGGAGGCCATGAGGGACAGGACCCCGGAAGCAGGTTGGGGAAGCAGGCGAGTGTTCCAGACCGGACTTCGAGATGGGCCTGGCCACGTAGTAGAGCGCAGGGTTGGGACCCCGGCAAGTCGAGGATCCACGGGTGTTGTCCTCGCTGCATTCCATCTTGTGGAGTGCCTCTTGGCGGCGATCGGGTGCGGGCACTCACAGTGCCCTTCAGGGCCCCGAGGTGGGGGCGGACCAGCAGACGTGCGTTGCCCGAATGACTTCGCCGGGCTTTTTCCGGCCAATTCTCACGAGCGTTCTGCCCAAACCAGGATTGGTTTGGGCAGAACGCTCGTGAGAATTGGCCGGCGTAGGACAGCCCTGCGGACCGCCGTGCTCTCCATGGCCCAGGGCCCTTTCTCGCCCAGGGCATGTTGCTGCCGCGAAGAAATGGCTCGGAAAAGACGCGGCCCACCCCGGCACGCCGGCGCATTGGAGCGTTCCCGGAGCAGAGTTGAAGAACGGGTGGTGGCCTGGTGTGCGCCTCTGTCTTTCGGGTAGATGGGCCGGCCAAAGATGGGGATGACCTCATCTTGGTCATACAGGTTGATCTCCCTCTGAGGGTTGTCCGAAGCACCAGAGGGGCCGATGGAGACTGCGTGGTTGGGAGATGCGTGGCTGCGGGTCTATGGGTTTCCCATATGGAGGCCATGAGGGACAGGACCCCGGAAGCAGGTTGGGGTAGCAGACAAGTGTTCCAGACCGGACTTCGTGATGGGCCTGGCCCATCCCTGGTAGAGCGCAGGTATGGGACCCCGTCAAGTCGAGGATCCACGGGCGTTGTCCTCGCTGCATTCCATCTTGTGGAGTGCCTCTTGGCGGCGATCGGGTGCGGGCCCTCACAGTGCCCTTCACGGCCCCGAGGTGGGGGCGGCCCAGCAGACGTGCGGCGCACGAATGACTTCGCCGGGCTTTTTCCGGCCAATTCTCACGATCGTTCTGCCCAAACCAGGATTGGCTCGGAAAAGACGCGGCCCACCCCGGCATGCCGGCGCATTGGAGCGTTCCCGGAGCAGAGATGAAGAACGGGTGGTGGCCTGGTGTGCGCCTCTGTCTTTCGGGTAGATGGGCCGGCCAAGGATGGGGATGACCTCATCTTGGTCATACAGGTTGATCTCCCTCTGAGGGTTGTCCGAAGCACCAGAGGGGCCGATGGAGACTGCGTGGTTGGGAGATGCGTGGCTGCGGGTCTAAGGGTTTCCCATATGGAGGCCATGAGGGACAAGACACCGGAAGCAGGTTGGGGAAGCAGGCGAGTGTTCCAGACCGGACTTCGTGATGGGCCTGGCCCCGCGGTAGGGCGCAGGGATGGGACCCCGGCAAGTCGAGGATCCACGGGCGTTGTCCTCGCTGCATTTCATCTTGTGGAGTGCCTCTTGGCGGCGATCGGGTGCGGGCACTCACAGTGCCCTTCACGGCCCCGAGGTGGGGGCGGCCCAGCAGACGTGCGGCGCCCGAATGACTTCGCCGGGATTCTTCCGGCCAATTCTCACGAGCGTTCTGCCCAAACCAGGATTGGCTCGGAAAAGACGCGGCCCACTCCGGCATGCCGGCTTATTGGAGCGTTCCCGGAGCAGAGATGAAGAACGGGTGGTGGACTGGTGTGCGCCTCTGTCGTTCGGGTAAATGGGCCGGCCAAGAATGGGGATGACCTCATCTTGGTCATACAGGTTGATCTCATTCTGAGGGTTGTCCGAAGCACCAGAGGGGCCGATGGAGACTGCGTGGTTGGGAGATGCGTGGCTGCGGGTCTAAGGGTTTCCCATATGGAGGCAATGAGGGACAGGACCCCGGAAGCAGGTTGGGGAAGCAGGCGAGTGTTCCAGACCGGACTTCGAGATGGGCCTGGCCCCGTAGTAGAGCGCAGGAATGGGACCCCGGCAAGTCGAGGATCCACGGGCGTTGTCCTCGCTGCATTCCATCTTGTGGAGTGCCTCTTGGCGGCGATCGGGGGCGGGCACTCACAGTGCCCTTCAGGGCCCCGAGGTGGGGGCGGCCCAGCAGAGGTGCGGCGCCCGAATGACTTCGCCGGGCTTTTTCCGGCCAATTCTCACGAGCGTTCTGCCCAAACCAGGATTGGTTTGGGCAGAACGCTCGTGAGAATTGGCCGGCGTAGGACAGCCCTGCGGACCGCCGTGCTCTCCATGGCCCAGGGCCCTTTCTCGCCCAGGGCATGTTGCTGTCGCCAAGAAATGGCTCAGAAAAGACGCGGCCCAACCCGGTACGCCGGCGCATTGGAGCGTTCCCGGAGCAGAGTTGAAGAACGGGTGGTGGCCTGGTGTGCGCCTCGGTCTTTCGGGTAGATGGGCCGGCCAAGGATGGGGATGACCTCATCTTGGTCATACAGGTTTATGTCACTCTGAGGGTTTTTCGAAGCACCAGAGGGGCCGATGGAGACTGCGTGCTTGGGAGATGCGTGGCTGCGGGTCTAAGTGTTTCCCATTTGGAGGCCATGAGGGACAGGACCCCGGAAGCGGGTTGGGGAAGCAGGCGAGTGTTCCAGACCGGACTTCGTGATGGGCCTGGCCCCGTGGTAGAGCGCAAGGATGGGACCCCCGCAAGTCGAGGATCCACGGACGTTGTCCTCGCTGCATTCCATCTTATGGAGTGCCTCTTGTCGGCGATCAGGTGCGGGAACTCACAGTGCCCTTCAGGGCCCCGAGGTGGGGGCGGCTCAGCAGACGTGCGGCGCCCGAATGACTTCGCCGTGATTTTTCCGGCAAATTCTCACGAGCGTTCTGCCCAAACCAATCCTGGTTTGGGCAGAAGGCTCGTGAGAATTGGCCGGCGTAGGACAGCCCTGCGGACCGCCGTGCTCTCCATGGCCCAGGGCCCTTTCTCGCCCTGGGCATGTTGCTGCCGCCAAGAAATGGCTCGGAAAAGACGCGGCCCACCCCGGCATGCCGGCGCATTGGAGCGTTCCCGTGGCAAAGTTGAAGAACGGGTGGTGGCCCGGTGTGCGCCTATGTCTTTCGGGTAGATGGGCCGGCCAAGGATGGGGATGACCTCATCTTGGTCATACAGGTTGATCTCACTCTGAGGGTTGTCCGAAGCACCAGAGGGGCCGATGGAGACTGCGTGGTTGGGAGATGCGTGGCTGCGGGTCTAAGGGTTTCCCATACGGAGGCCATGAGGGACAGGACCCCGGAAGCAGGTTGGGGAAGCAGGCGAGTGTTCCTGACCGGACTTCGAGATGGGCCTGGCCCCGTGGTAGAGCACAGGGATGGGACCCCGGCAAGTCGAGGATCCACGGGCGTTGTCCTCGCTGCATTCCATCTTGTGGAGTGCCTCTTGGCGGCGATCGGGTGCGGGCACTCACAGTGCGCTTCAGGGCCCCGAGGTGGGGGCGGCCCAGCAGACGTGCGGTGACCGAATGACTTCGCCGGGCTTTTTCCGGCCAATTCTCACGAGCGTTCCGCCCAAACCAGGATTGGTTTGGGCGGAACGCTCGTGAGAATTGGCCGGCGTAAGACAGCCCTACGGACCGCCGTGCTCTCAATGGCCCAGGGCCCTTTTTCGCCCTGGGCATGTTGCTGCCGCCAAGAAATGGCTCGGAAAAGACGCGGCCCACCCCGGCACGCCGGTGCATTGGAGCGTTCCCGGAGCAGAGTTGAAGAATGGGTGGTGGCCTGGTGTGCGCCTCTATCTTTCGGGTAGATGGGCCGGCCAAGGATGGGGATGGCCTCATCTTGGTCATACAGGTTGATCTCACTCTGAGGGTTGTCCGAAGCACCAGAGGGGCCGATGGAGACTGCGTGGTTGGGATATGCGTGGCTTCGGGTCTAAGGGTTTCCGATATGGAGGCCATGAGGGAGAGGACCCCGGAAGCAGTTTGGGGAAGCAGGCGAGTGTTCCCGACCGGACTTCGTGATGGGCCTGGCCCCGTGGTAGAGCGCACGGATGGGACCCCGGCAAGTCGAGGATCCACGGGCGTTGTCCTCGAGCATTCCATCTTGTGGAGTGCCTCTTGGTGGCGATCGGGTGCGGGCACTCACAGTGCCCTTCAGGGCCCCGAGGTGGGGGCGGCCCAGCAGACGTGCGGCGCCCGAATGACTTCGCCGGGCTTTTTCCGGCCAATTCTCACGAGCGTTCTGCCCAAACCAGGATTGGCTCGGAAAAGACGCGGCCCACTCCGGCATGCCGGCGTATTGGAGCGTTCCCGGAGCAGAGATGAAGAACGGGTGGTGGACTGGTGTGCGCCTCTGTCGTTCGGGTAGATGGGCCGGCCAAGAATGGGGATGACCTCATCTTGGTCATATAGGTTGATCTCATTCTGAGGGTTGTCCGAAGCACCAGAGGGGCCGATGGAGACTGCGTGGTTGGGAGATGCGTGGCTGCGGGTCTAAGGGTTTCCCATATGGAGGCAATGAGGGACAGGACCCCTGAAGCAGGTTGGGGAAGCAGGCGAGTGTTCCAGACCGGACTTCGAGATGGGCCTGGCCCCGTAGTAGAGCGCAGGAATGGGACTCCGGCAAGTCGAGGATCCACGGGCGTTGTCCTCGCTGCATTCCATCTTGTGGAGTGCCTCTTGGCGGCGATCGGGGGCGGGCACTCACAGTGCCCTTCAGGGCCCCGAGGTGGGGGCGGCCCAGCAGACGTGCGGCGCCCGAATGACTTCGCCGGGCTTTTTCCGGCCAATTCTCACGAGCGTTCTGCCCAAACCAGGATTGGTTTGGGCAGAACGCTCGTGAGAATTGGCCGGCGTAGGACAGCCCTGCGGACCGCCGTGCTCTCCATGGCCCAGGGCCCTTTCTCGCCCAGGGCATGTTGCTGCCGCCAAGAAATGGCTCGGAAAAGACGCGGCCCAACCCGGCACGCCGGTGCATTGGAGCGTTCCCGGAGCAGAGTTGAAGAACCGGTGGTGGCCTGGTGTGCGCCTCTATCTTTCGGGTAGATGGGCCGGCCAAGGATGGGGATGGCCTCATCTTGGTCATACAGGTTGATCTCACTCTGAGAGTTGTCCGAAGCACCAGAGGGGCCGATGGAGACTGCGTGGTTGGCAGATGCGTGGCTACGGGTCTAAGGGTTTCCCATATGGAGGCCATGAGGGACAGGACCCCGGAAGCAGGTTGGGGAAGCAGGCGAGTGTTCCCGACCGGACTTCGTGATGGGCCTGGCCCCGTGGTAGAGCGCACGGATGGGACCCCGGCAAGTCGAGGATCCACGGGCGTTGTCCTCGCAGCATTCTATCTTATGGAGTGCCTCTTGTCGGCGATCGGGTGCGGGCACTCACAGTGCCCTTCAGGGCCCCGAGGTGGGGGCGGCCCAGCAGACGTGCGGCGCCCGAATGACTTCGCCGGGCTTTTTTCGGCCAATTCTCACGAGCGTTCTGCCCAAACCAGGATTGGTTTGGGCAGAACGCTCGTGAGAATTGGCCGGCTTAGGACAGCCCTGCGGACCGCCGTGCTCTCCATGGCCCAGGGCCCTTTCTCGCCCAGGGCATGTTGCTGTCGCCAAGAAATGGCTCAGAAAAGACGCGGCCCAACCCGGCACGCCGGCGCATTGGAGCGTTCCCGGAGCAGAGTTGAAGAACGGGTGGTGGCCTGGTGTGCGCCTCTGTCTTTCGGGTAGATGGGCCGGCCAAGGATGGGAATGACCTCATCTTGGTCATACAGGTTTATGTCACTCTGAGGGTTTTTCGAAGCACCAGAGGGGCCGATGGAGACTGCGTGGTTGGGAGATGCGTGGCTGCGGGTCAAAGGGTTTCCCATTTGGAGGCCATGAGGGACAGGACCCCGGAAGCAGGTTGGGGAAGCAGGCGAGTGTTCCAGACCGGACTTCGTGATGGGCCTGGCCCCGTGGTAGAGCGCAGGGATGGGACCCCCGCAAGTCGAGGATCCACGGACGTTGTCCTCGCTGCATTCCATCTTATGGAGTGCCTCTTGTCGGCGATCAGGTGCGGGAACTCACAGTGCCCTTCAGGGCCCCGAGGTGGGGGCGGCCCAGCAGACGTGCGGCGCCCGAATGACTTCGCCGGGCTTTTTCCGGCCAATTCTCACGACCATTCTGCCCAAACCAGGATTGGCTCGGAAAAGACGCGGCCCACTCCGGCATGCCGGCGTATTGGAGCGTTCCCGGAGCAGAGATGAAGAACGGGTGGTGGACTGGTGTGCGCCTCAGTCGTTCGGGTAGATGGGCCGGCCAAGAATGGGGATGACCTCATCTTGGTCATACAGGTTGATCTCATTCTGAGGGTTGTCCGAAGCACCAGAGGGGCCGATGGAGACTGCGTGGTTGGGAGATGCGTGGCTGCGGGTCTAAGGGTTTCCCATATGGAGGCAATGAGGGACAGGACCCCGGAAGCAGGTTGGGGAAGCAGGCGAGTGTTCCAGACCGGACTTCGAGATGGGCCTGGCCCCGTAGTAGAGCGCAGGAATGGGACCCCGGCAAGTCGAGGATCCACGGGCGTTGTCCTCGCTGCATTCCATTTTGTGGAGTGCCTCTTGGCGGCGATCGGGGGCGGGCACTCACAGTGCCCTTCAGGGCCCCGAGGTGGGGGCGGCCCAGCAGAGGTGCGGCGCCCGAATGACTTCGCCGGGCTTTTTCCGGCCAATTCTCACGAGCGTTCTGCCCAAACCAGGATTGGTTTGGGCAGAACGCTCGTGAGAATTGGCCGGCGTAGGACAGCCCTGCGGACCGCCGTGCTCTCCATGGCCCAGGGCCCTTTCTCGCCCAGGGCATGTTGCTGTCGCCAAGAAATGGCTCAGAAAAGACGCGGCCCAACCCGGTACGCCGGCGCATTGGAGCGTTCCCGGAGCAGAGTTGAAGAACGGGTGGTGGCCTGGTGTGCGCCTCGGTCTTTCGGGTAGATGGGCCGGCCAAGGATGGGGATGACCTCATCTTGGTCATACAGGTTTATGTCACTCTGAGGGTTTTTCGAAGCACCAGAGGGGCCGATGGAGACTGCGTGCTTGGGAGATGCGTGGCTGCGGGTCTAAGTGTTTCCCATTTGGAGGCCATGAGGGACAGGACCCCGGAAGCGGGTTGGGGAAGCAGGCGAGTGTTCCAGACCGGACTTCGTGATGGGCCTGGCCCCGTGGTAGAGCGCAGGGATGGGACCCCCGCAAGTCGAGGATCCACGGACGTTGTCCTCGCTGCATTCCATCTTATGGAGTGCCTCTTGTCGGCGATCAGGTGCGGGAACTCACAGTGCCCTTCAGGGCCCCGAGGTGGGGGCGGCTCAGCAGACGTGCGGCGCCCGAATGACTTCGCCGTGATTTTTCCGGCAAATTCTCACGAGCGTTCTGCCCAAACCAATCCTGGTTTGGGCAGTAGGCTCGTGAGAATTGGCCGGCGTAGGACAGCCCTGCGGACCGCCGTGCTCTCCATGGCCCAGGGCCCTTTCTCGCCCTGGGCATGTTGCTGCCGCCAAGAAATGGCTCGGAAAAGACGCGGCCCACCCCGGCATGCCGGCGCATTGGAGCGTTCCCGTGGCAAAGTTGAAGAACGGGTGGTGGCCCGGTGTGCGCCTCTGTCTTTCGGGTAGATGGGCCGGCCAAGGATGGGGATGACCTCATCTTGGTCATACAGGTTGATCTCACTCTGAGGGTTGTCCGAAGCACCAGAGGGGCCGATGGAGACTGCGTGGTTGGGAGATGCGTGGCTGCGGGTCTAAGGGTTTCCCATACGGAGGCCATGAGGGACAGGACCCCGGAAGCAGGTTGGGGAAGCAGGCGAGTGTTCCTGACCGGACTTCGAGATGGGCCTGGCCCCGTGGTAGAGCGCAGGGATGGGACCCCGGCAAGTCGAGGATCCACGGGCGTTGTCCTCGCTGCATTCCATCTTGTGGAGTGCCTCTTGGCGGCGATCGGGTGCGGGCACTCACAGTGCACTTCAGGGCCCCGAGGTGGGGGCGGCCCAGCAGACGTGCGGTGACCGAATGACTTCGCCGGGCTTTTTCCGGCCAATTCTCACGAGCGTTCCGCCCAAACCAGGATTGGTTTGGGCGGAACGCTCGTGAGAATTGGCCGGCGTAGGACAGCCCTGCGGACCGCCGTGCTCTCCATGGCCCAGGGCCCTTTCTCGCCCAGGGCATGTTGCTGCCGCCAAGAAATGGCTCGGAAAAGACGCGGCCCACCCCGGCACGCCGGCGCATTGGAGCGTTCCCGGAGCAGAGTTGAAGAACGGGTGGTGGCCTGGTGTGCGCCTCTGTCTTTCGGGTAGATGGGCCGGCCAAGGATGGGGATGGCCTCATCTTGGTCATACAGGTTGATCTCACTCTGAGGGTTGTCCGAAGCACCAGAGGGGCCGATGGAGACTGCGTGGTTGGGAGATGCGTGGCTGCGGGTCTAAGGGTTTCCCATATGGAGGCCATGAGGGACAAGACCCCGGAAGCAGGTTGGGGAAGCAGGCGAGTGTTCCAGACCGGACTTCGAGATGGGCCTGGCCCCGTAGTAGAGCGCAGGAATGGGACCCCGGCAAGTCGAGGATCCACGGGCGTTGTCCTCGCTGCATTCCATCTTGTGGAGTGCCTCTTGGCGGCGATCGGGGGCGGGCACTCACAGTGCCCTTCAGGGCCCCGAGGTGGGGGCGGCCCAGCAGAGGTGCGGCGCCCGAATGACTTCGCCGGGCTTTTTCCGGCCAATTCTCACGAGCGTTCTGCCCAAACCAGGATTGGTTTGGGCAGAACGCTCGTGAGAATTGGCCGGCGTAGGACAGCCCTGTGGACCGCCGTGCTCTCCATGGCCCAGGGCCCTTTCTCGCCCAGGCATGTTGCTGCCGCCAAGAAATGGCTCGGAAAAGACGCGGCCCACCCCGGCACGCCGGCGCATTGGAGCGTTCCCGGAGCAGAGTTGAAGAACGGGTGGTGGCCTGGTGTGCGCCTCTGTCTTTCGGGTAGATGGGCCGGCCAAGGATGGGGATGGCCTCATCTTGGTCATACAGGTTGATCTCACTCTGAGGGTTGTCCGAAGCACCAGAGGGGCCGATGGAGACTGCGTGGTTGGGAGATGCGTGGCTGCGGGTCTAAGGGTTTCCCATATGGAGGCCATGAAGGACAAGACCCCGGAAGCAGGTTGGGGAAGCAGGCGAGTGTTCCAGACCGGACTTCGTGATGGGCCTGGCCCCGCGGTAGGGCGCAGGGATGGGACCCCGGCAAGTCGAGGATCCACGGGCGTTGTCCTCGCTGCATTCCATCTTGTGGAGTGCCTCTTGGCGGCGATCGGGTGCGGGCACTCACAGTGCCCTTCAGGGCCCCGAGGTGGGGGCGGCCCAGCAGACGTGCGGCGCCCGAATGACTTCGCCGGGCTTTTTCCGGTCAATTCTCACGAGCGTTCCGCCCAAACCAGGATTGGTTTGGGCGGAACGCTCGTGAGAATTGGCCGGCGTAGGACAGCCCTACGGACCGCCGTACTCTCCATGGCCCAGGGCCCTTTTTCGCCCTGGGCATGTTGCTGCCACCAAGAAATGGCTCGGAAAAGACGCGGCCCAACCCGTCACGCCGGTGCATTGGAGCGTTCCCGGAGCAGAGTTGAAGAACCGGTGGTGGCCTGGTGTGCGCCTCGGTCTTTCGGGTAGATGGGCCGGCCAAGGATGGGGATGGCCTCATCTTGGTCATACAGGTTGATCTCACTCTGAGGGTTGTCCGACGCACCAGAGGGGCCGATGGAGACTGCGTGGTTGGCAGATGCGTGGCTACGGGTCTAAGGGTTTCCCATATGGAGGCCATGAGGGACAGGACCCCGGAAGCAGGTTGGGGAAGCAGGCGAGTGTTCCCGACCGGACTTCGTGATGGGCCTGGCCCCATGGTAGAGCGCACGGATGGGACCCCGGCAAGTCGAGGATCCACGGGCGTTGTCCTCGCTGCATTCCATCTTGTGGAGTGCCTATTGGCGGCGATCGGGTGCGGGAACTCACAGTGCCCTTCAGGGCTCCGAGGTGGGGGCGGCCCAGCAGACGTGCGGCGCCCGAATGACTTCGCCGGGCTTTTTTCGGCCAATTCTCACGAGCGTTCTGCCCAAACCAGGATTGGTTTGGGCAGAACGCTCGTGAGAATTGGCCGGCGTAGGACAGCCCTGCGGACCGCCGTGCTCTCCATGGCCCAGGGCCCTTTCTCGCCCAGGGCATGTTGCTGTCGCCAAGAAATGGCTCGGAAAAGACGCAGCCCACTCCGGCACGCCGGCGCATTGGAGCGTTCCCGGAGCAGAGTTGAAGAACGGGTGGTGGCCTGGTGTGCGCCTCTGTCTTTCGGGTAGATGGGCCGGCCAAGGATGGGGATGACCTCATCTTGGTCATACAGGTTGATCTCACTGTGAGGGTTGTCCGAAGCACCAGAGGGGCCGATGGAGACTGCTTGGTTGGGAGATGCGTGGCTGCGGGTCTAAGGGTTTCCCATATGGAGGCCATGAGGGACAGGACCCCGGAAGCAGGTTGGGGAAGCAGGCGAGTGTTCCAGATCGGACTTCGTGATGGGCCTGGCCCCGTCTAGAGCGCTGGGATGGGACCCCGGCAAGTCGAGGATCCACGGCCGTTGTCCTCGCTGCATTCCATCTTGTGGAGTGCCTCTTGGCGGCGATCGGGTGCGGGCACTCACAGTGCCCTTCAGGGCCCCGAGGTGGGGGCGGCCCAGCAGACGTGCGGCGCCCGAATGACTTCGCCGGGCTTTTTCCGGCCAATTCTCACGAGCGTTCTGCACAAACCAGGATTGGTTTGGGCAAAACGCTCGAGAGAATTGGCCGGCGTAGGATAGCCCTGCGGACCGCCGTGCTCTCCATGGCCCAGGGCCCTTTCTCGCCCAGGGCATGTTGCTGCCGCCTATAAATGGCTCGGAAAAGACGCGGCCCACCCCGGCACGCCGGCGCATTGGAGCGTTCATGGAGCAGAGTTGAAGAACGGGTGGTGGCCTGGTGTGCGCCTCTGTCTTTCGGGTAGAAGGGCCGGCCAAGGATGGGGATGACCTCATCTTGGTCATACAGGTTTATCTCACTCTGAGGGTTGTCCGAAGCACCAGAGGGGCCGATGGAGACTGCGTGGTTGGGAGATGCGTGGCTGCGGGTCTAAGGGTTTCCCATATGGAGGCCATGAGGGACAGGACCCCGGAAGCAGGTTGGGGAAGCAGGCGAGTGTTCCAGATCAGACTTCGTGATGGGCCTGGCCCCGTGGTAGAGCTCACGGATGGAACCCCCGCAAGTCGAGGATCCACGGGCGTTGTCCTCGCTGCATTCCATTTTGTGGAGTGCCTCTTGGCGGCAATCGGGTGCGGGCACTCACAGTGCCCTTCAGGGCCCCGAGGTGGGGGCGGCCCAGAAGACATGCGGCGCCCGAATTAATTCGCCGGGCTTTTTCCGGCCAATTCTCACGAGCGTTCTGCACAAACCAGGATTGGTTTGGGCAGAACGCTCGTGAGAATTGGCCGGTGTAGGACAGCCCTGCGGACCGCCGTGCTCTCCATGGCCCAGGGCCCTTTCTCGCTCAGGGCATGTTGCTGCCGCCAAGAAATGGCTCGGAAAAGACGCGGCCCACCCCGGCACGCCGGCGCATTGGAGCGTTCCCGGAGCAGAGTTGAAGAACGGGTGGTGGCCTGGTGTGCGCCTCTGTCTTTCGGGTAGATGGGCCGGCCAATGATGGGGTTGGCCTCATCTTGGTGATACAGGTTGATCTCACTCTGAGGGTTGTCCGAAGCACCAGAGGGGCCGATGGAGACTGCGTGGTTGGGAGATGCGTGGCTGCGGGTCTAAGGGT
Source organism: Mustela lutreola (assembly GCF_030435805.1). Classification (NCBI taxonomy): domain Eukaryota; kingdom Metazoa; phylum Chordata; class Mammalia; order Carnivora; family Mustelidae; genus Mustela; species Mustela lutreola. The sequence continues at coordinate 330,766 of NC_081296.1, read as the reverse complement.
TTCTCATATAGAGGCCATGAGGGACAGGACCCCGGAAGCAGGTTGGGGAAGCAGGCGAGTGTTCCAGACCGGACTTCGTGATGGGCCTGGCCCCGTGATAGAGCGCTGGGATGGGACCCCGGCAAGTCGAGGATCCACGGGCGTTGTCCTCGCTGCATTCCATCTTGTGGAGTGCCTCTTGGCGGCGATCGTGTGCGGGCACTCACAGTGCCCTTCAGGGCCCCGAGGTGGGGGCGGCCCAGCAGACGTGCGGCGCCCGAATGACTTCGCCGGGATTCTTCCGGCCAATTCTCACGAGCGTTCTGCCCAAACCAGGATTGGTTTGGGCAGAACGCTCGTGAGAATTGGCCGGCGTAGGACAGCCCTGCGGACCGCCGTGCTCTCCATGGCCCAGGGCCCTTTCTCGCCCAGGGCATGTTGCTGCCGCCAAGAAATGGCTCGGAAAAGACGCGGCCCACCCCAGAATGCCGGCGCATTGGAGCGTTCCCGGAGCAGAGTTGAAGAACGGGTGGTGGCCCGGTGTGCGCCTCTGTCTTTCGGGTAGATGGGCCGGCCAAGGATGGGGATGACCTCATCTTGGTCATACAGGTTGATCTCATTCTGAGGGTTGTCCGAAGCACCAGAGGGGCCGATGGAGACTGCGTGGTTGGGAGATGCGTGGCTGCGGGTCTAAGGGTTTCCCATATGGAGGCAATGAGGGACAGGACCCCGGAAGCAGGTTGGGGAAGCAGGCGAGTGTTCCAGACCGGACTTCGAGATGGGCCTGGCCCCGTAGTAGAGCGCAGGAATGGGACCCCGGCAAGTCGAGGATCCACGGGCGTTGTCCTCGCTGCATTCCATCTTGTGGAGTGCCTCTTGGCGGCGATCGGGGGCGGGCACTCACAGTGCCCTTCAGGGCCCCGAGGTGGGGGCGGCCCAGCAGAGGTGCGGCGCCCGAATGACTTCGCCGGGCTTTTTCCGGCCAATTCTCACGAGCGTTCTGCCCAAACCAGGATTGGTTTGGGCAGAACGCTCGTGAGAATTGGCCGGCGTAGGACAGCCCTGCGGACCGCCGTGCTCTCCATGGCCCAGGGCCCTTTCTCGCCCAGGGCATGTTGCTGTCGCCAAGAAATGGCTCAGAAAAGACGCGGCCCAACCCGGTACGCCGGCGCATTGGAGCGTTCCCGGAGCAGAGTTGAAGAACGGGTGGTGGCCTGGTGTGCGCCTCGGTCTTTCGGGTAGATGGGCCGGCCAAGGATGGGGATGACCTCATCTTGGTCATACAGGTTTATGTCACTCTGAGGGTTTTTCGAAGCACCAGAGGGGCCGATGGAGACTGCGTGCTTGGGAGATGCGTGGCTGCGGGTCTAAGTGTTTCCCATTTGGAGGCCATGAGGGACAGGACCCCGGAAGCGGGTTGGGGAAGCAGGCGAGTGTTCCAGACCGGACTTCGTGATGGGCCTGGCCCCGTGGTAGAGCGCAAGGATGGGACCCCCGCAAGTCGAGGATCCACGGACGTTGTCCTCGCTGCATTCCATCTTATGGAGTGCCTCTTGTCGGCGATCAGGTGCGGGAACTCACAGTGCCCTTCAGGGCCCCGAGGTGGGGGCGGCTCAGCAGACGTGCGGCGCCCGAATGACTTCGCCGTGATTTTTCCGGCAAATTCTCACGAGCGTTCTGCCCAAACCAATCCTGGTTTGGGCAGAAGGCTCGTGAGAATTGGCCGGCGTAGGACAGCCCTGCGGACCGCCGTGCTCTCCATGGCCCAGGGCCCTTTCTCGCCCTGGGCATGTTGCTGCCGCCAAGAAATGGCTCGGAAAAGACGCGGCCCACCCCGGCATGCCGGCGCATTGGAGCGTTCCCGTGGCAAAGTTGAAGAACGGGTGGTGGCCCGGTGTGCGCCTCTGTCTTTCGGGTAGATGGGCCGGCCAAGGATGGGGATGACCTCATCTTGGTCATACAGGTTGATCTCACTCTGAGGGTTGTCCGAAGCACCAGAGGGGCCGATGGAGACTGCGTGGTTGGGAGATGCGTGGCTGCGGGTCTAAGGGTTTCCCATACGGAGGCCATTAGGGGCAGGACCCCGGAAGCAGGTTGGGGAAGCAGGCGAGTGTTCCTGACCGGACTTCGAGATGGGCCTGGCCCCGTGGTAGAGCACAGGGATGGGACCCCGGCAAGTCGAGGATCCACGGGCGTTGTCCTCGCTGCATTCCATCTTGTGGAGTGCCTCTTGGCGGCGATCGGGTGCGGGCACTCACAGTGCGCTTCAGGGCCCCGAGGTGGGGGCGGCCCAGCAGACGTGCGGTGACCGAATGACTTCGCCGGGCTTTTTCCGGCCAATTCTCACGAGCGTTCCGCCCAAACCAGGATTGGTTTGGGCGGAACGCTCGTGAGAATTGGCCGGCGTAAGACAGCCCTACGGACCGCCGTGCTCTCAATGGCCCAGGGCCCTTTTTCGCCCTGGGCATGTTGCTGCCGCCAAGAAATGGCTCGGAAAAGACGCGGCCCACCCCGGCACGCCGGTGCATTGGAGCGTTCCCGGAGCAGAGTTGAAGAATGGGTGGTGGCCTGGTGTGCGCCTCTATCTTTCGGGTAGATGGGCCGGCCAAGGATGGGGATGGCCTCATCTTGGTCATACAGGTTGATCTCACTCTGAGGGTTGTCCGAAGCACCAGAGGGGCCGATGGAGACTGCGTGGTTGGGATATGCGTGGCTTCGGGTCTAAGGGTTTCCGATATGGAGGCCATGAGGGAGAGGACCCCGGAAGCAGTTTGGGGAAGCAGGCGAGTGTTCCCGACCGGACTTCGTGATGGGCCTGGCCCCGTGGTAGAGCGCACGGATGGGACCCCGGCAAGTCGAGGATCCACGGGCGTTGTCCTCGAGCATTCCATCTTGTGGAGTGCCTCTTGGTGGCGATCGGGTGCGGGCACTCACAGTGCCCTTCAGGGCCCCGAGGTGGGGGCGGCCCAGCAGACGTGCGGCGCCCGAATGACTTCGCCGGGCTTTTTCCGGCCAATTCTCACGAGCGTTCTGCCCAAACCAGGATTGGCTCGGAAAAGACGCGGCCCACTCCGGCATGCCGGCGTATTGGAGCGTTCCCGGAGCAGAGATGAAGAACGGGTGGTGGACTGGTGTGCGCCTCTGTCGTTCGGGTAGATGGGCCGGCCAAGAATGGGGATGACCTCATCTTGGTCATATAGGTTGATCTCATTCTGAGGGTTGTCCGAAGCACCAGAGGGGCCGATGGAGACTGCGTGGTTGGGAGATGCGTGGCTGCGGGTCTAAGGGTTTCCCATATGGAGGCAATGAGGGACAGGACCCCTGAAGCAGGTTGGGGAAGCAGGCGAGTGTTCCAGACCGGACTTCGAGATGGGCCTGGCCCCGTAGTAGAGCGCAGGAATGGGACTCCGGCAAGTCGAGGATCCACGGGCGTTGTCCTCGCTGCATTCCATCTTGTGGAGTGCCTCTTGGCGGCGATCGGGGGCGGGCACTCACAGTGCCCTTCAGGGCCCCGAGGTGGGGGCGGCCCAGCAGACGTGCGGCGCCCGAATGACTTCGCCGGGCTTTTTCCGGCCAATTCTCACGAGCGTTCTGCCCAAACCAGGATTGGTTTGGGCAGAACGCTCGTGAGAATTGGCCGGCGTAGGACAGCCCTGCGGACCGCCGTGCTCTCCATGGCCCAGGGCCCTTTCTCGCCCAGGGCATGTTGCTGCCGCCAAGAAATGGCTCGGAAAAGACGCGGCCCAACCCGGCACGCCGGTGCATTGGAGCGTTCCCGGAGCAGAGTTGAAGAACCGGTGGTGGCCTGGTGTGCGCCTCTATCTTTCGGGTAGATGGGCCGGCCAAGGATGGGGATGGCCTCATCTTGGTCATACAGGTTGATCTCACTCTGAGAGTTGTCCGAAGCACCAGAGGGGCCGATGGAGACTGCGTGGTTGGCAGATGCGTGGCTACGGGTCTAAGGGTTTCCCATATGGAGGCCATGAGGGACAGGACCCCGGAAGCAGGTTGGGGAAGCAGGCGAGTGTTCCCGACCGGACTTCGTGATGGGCCTGGCCCCGTGGTAGAGCGCACGGATGGGACCCCGGCAAGTCGAGGATCCACGGGCGTTGTCCTCGCAGCATTCTATCTTATGGAGTGCCTCTTGTCGGCGATCGGGTGCGGGCACTCACAGTGCCCTTCAGGGCCCCGAGGTGGGGGCGGCCCAGCAGACGTGCGGCGCCCGAATGACTTCGCCGGGCTTTTTTCGGCCAATTCTCACGAGCGTTCTGCCCAAACCAGGATTGGTTTGGGCAGAACGCTCGTGAGAATTGGCCGGCTTAGGACAGCCCTGCGGACCGCCGTGCTCTCCATGGCCCAGGGCCCTTTCTCGCCCAGGGCATGTTGCTGTCGCCAAGAAATGGCTCAGAAAAGACGCGGCCCAACCCGGCACGCCGGCGCATTGGAGCGTTCCCGGAGCAGAGTTGAAGAACGGGTGGTGGCCTGGTGTGCGCCTCTGTCTTTCGGGTAGATGGGCCGGCCAAGGATGGGAATGACCTCATCTTGGTCATACAGGTTTATGTCACTCTGAGGGTTTTTCGAAGCACCAGAGGGGCCGATGGAGACTGCGTGGTTGGGAGATGCGTGGCTGCGGGTCAAAGGGTTTCCCATTTGGAGGCCATGAGGGACAGGACCCCGGAAGCAGGTTGGGGAAGCAGGCGAGTGTTCCAGACCGGACTTCGTGATGGGCCTGGCCCCGTGGTAGAGCGCAGGGATGGGACCCCCGCAAGTCGAGGATCCACGGACGTTGTCCTCGCTGCATTCCATCTTATGGAGTGCCTCTTGTCGGCGATCAGGTGCGGGAACTCACAGTGCCCTTCAGGGCCCCGAGGTGGGGGCGGCCCAGCAGACGTGCGGCGCCCGAATGACTTCGCCGGGCTTTTTCCGGCCAATTCTCACGACCATTCTGCCCAAACCAGGATTGGCTCGGAAAAGACGCGGCCCACTCCGGCATGCCGGCGTATTGGAGCGTTCCCGGAGCAGAGATGAAGAACGGGTGGTGGACTGGTGTGCGCCTCAGTCGTTCGGGTAGATGGGCCGGCCAAGAATGGGGATGACCTCATCTTGGTCATACAGGTTGATCTCATTCTGAGGGTTGTCCGAAGCACCAGAGGGGCCGATGGAGACTGCGTGGTTGGGAGATGCGTGGCTGCGGGTCTAAGGGTTTCCCATATGGAGGCAATGAGGGACAGGACCCCGGAAGCAGGTTGGGGAAGCAGGCGAGTGTTCCAGACCGGACTTCGAGATGGGCCTGGCCCCGTAGTAGAGCGCAGGAATGGGACCCCGGCAAGTCGAGGATCCACGGGCGTTGTCCTCGCTGCATTCCATTTTGTGGAGTGCCTCTTGGCGGCGATCGGGGGCGGGCACTCACAGTGCCCTTCAGGTCCCCGAGGTGGGGGCGGCCCAGCAGAGGTGCGGCGCCCGAATGACTTCGCCGGGCTTTTTCCGGCCAATTCTCACGAGCGTTCTGCCCAAACCAGGATTGGTTTGGGCAGAACGCTCGTGAGAATTGGCCGGCGTAGGACAGCCCTGCGGACCGCCGTGCTCTCCATGGCCCAGGGCCCTTTCTCGCCCAGGGCATGTTGCTGTCGCCAAGAAATGGCTCAGAAAAGACGCGGCCCAACCCGGTACGCCGGCGCATTGGAGCGTTCCCGGAGCAGAGTTGAAGAACGGGTGGTGGCCTGGTGTGCGCCTCGGTCTTTCGGGTAGATGGGCCGGCCAAGGATGGGGATGACCTCATCTTGGTCATACAGGTTTATGTCACTCTGAGGGTTTTTCGAAGCACCAGAGGGGCCGATGGAGACTGCGTGCTTGGGAGATGCGTGGCTGCGGGTCTAAGTGTTTCCCATTTGGAGGCCATGAGGGACAGGACCCCGGAAGCGGGTTGGGGAAGCAGGCGAGTGTTCCAGACCGGACTTCGTGATGGGCCTGGCCCCGTGGTAGAGCGCAGGGATGGGACCCCCGCAAGTCGAGGATCCACGGACGTTGTCCTCGCTGCATTCCATCTTATGGAGTGCCTCTTGTCGGCGATCAGGTGCGGGAACTCACAGTGCCCTTCAGGGCCCCGAGGTGGGGGCGGCTCAGCAGACGTGCGGCGCCCGAATGACTTCGCCGTGATTTTTCCGGCAAATTCTCACGAGCGTTCTGCCCAAACCAATCCTGGTTTGGGCAGTAGGCTCGTGAGAATTGGCCGGCGTAGGACAGCCCTGCGGACCGCCGTGCTCTCCATGGCCCAGGGCCCTTTCTCGCCCTGGGCATGTTGCTGCCGCCAAGAAATGGCTCGGAAAAGACGCGGCCCACCCCGGCATGCCGGCGCATTGGAGCGTTCCCGTGGCAAAGTTGAAGAACGGGTGGTGGCCCGGTGTGCGCCTCTGTCTTTCGGGTAGATGGGCCGGCCAAGGATGGGGATGACCTCATCTTGGTCATACAGGTTGATCTCACTCTGAGGGTTGTCCGAAGCACCAGAGGGGCCGATGGAGACTGCGTGGTTGGGAGATGCGTGGCTGCGGGTCTAAGGGTTTCCCATACGGAGGCCATGAGGGACAGGACCCCGGAAGCAGGTTGGGGAAGCAGGCGAGTGTTCCTGACCGGACTTCGAGATGGGCCTGGCCCCGTGGTAGAGCGCAGGGATGGGACCCCGGCAAGTCGAGGATCCACGGGCGTTGTCCTCGCTGCATTCCATCTTGTGGAGTGCCTCTTGGCGGCGATCGGGTGCGGGCACTCACAGTGCACTTCAGGGCCCCGAGGTGGGGGCGGCCCAGCAGACGTGCGGTGACCGAATGACTTCGCCGGGCTTTTTCCGGCCAATTCTCACGAGCGTTCCGCCCAAACCAGGATTGGTTTGGGCGGAACGCTCGTGAGAATTGGCCGGTGTAGGACAGCCCTGCGGACCGCCGTGCTCTCCATGGCCCAGGGCCCTTTCTCGCCCAGGGCATGTTGCTGCCGCCAAGAAATGGCTCGGAAAAGACGCGGCCCACCCCGGCACGCCGGCGCATTGGAGCGTTCCCGGAGCAGAGTTGAAGAACGGGTGGTGGCCTGGTGTGCGCCTCTGTCTTTCGGGTAGATGGGCCGGCCAAGGATGGGGATGGCCTCATCTTGGTCATACAGGTTGATCTCACTCTGAGGGTTGTCCGAAGCACCAGAGGGGCCGATGGAGACTGCGTGGTTGGGAGATGCGTGGCTGCGGGTCTAAGGGTTTCCCATATGGAGGCCATGAGGGACAAGACCCCGGAAGCAGGTTGGGGAAGCAGGCGAGTGTTCCAGACCGGACTTCGAGATGGGCCTGGCCCCGTAGTAGAGCGCAGGAATGGGACCCCGGCAAGTCGAGGATCCACGGGCGTTGTCCTCGCTGCATTCCATCTTGTGGAGTGCCTCTTGGCGGCGATCGGGGGCGGGCACTCACAGTGCCCTTCAGGGCCCCGAGGTGGGGGCGGCCCAGCAGAGGTGCGGCGCCCGAATGACTTCGCCGGGCTTTTTCCGGCCAATTCTCACGAGCGTTCTGCCCAAACCAGGATTGGTTTGGGCAGAACGCTCGTGAGAATTGGCCGGCGTAGGACAGCCCTGTGGACCGCCGTGCTCTCCATGGCCCAGGGCCCTTTCTCGCCCAGGCATGTTGCTGCCGCCAAGAAATGGCTCGGAAAAGACGCGGCCCACCCCGGCACGCCGGCGCATTGGAGCGTTCCCGGAGCAGAGTTGAAGAACGGGTGGTGGCCTGGTGTGCGCCTCTGTCTTTCGGGTAGATGGGCCGGCCAAGGATGGGGATGGCCTCATCTTGGTCATACAGGTTGATCTCACTCTGAGGGTTGTCCGAAGCACCAGAGGGGCCGATGGAGACTGCGTGGTTGGGAGATGCGTGGCTGCGGGTCTAAGGGTTTCCCATATGGAGGCCATGAAGGACAAGACCCCGGAAGCAGGTTGGGGAAGCAGGCGAGTGTTCCAGACCGGACTTCGTGATGGGCCTGGCCCCGCGGTAGGGCGCAGGGATGGGACCCCGGCAAGTCGAGGATCCACGGGCGTTGTCCTCGCTGCATTCCATCTTGTGGAGTGCCTCTTGGCGGCGATCGGGTGCGGGCACTCACAGTGCCCTTCAGGGCCCCGAGGTGGGGGCGGCCCAGCAGACGTGCGGCGCCCGAATGACTTCGCCGGGCTTTTTCCGGTCAATTCTCACGAGCGTTCCGCCCAAACCAGGATTGGTTTGGGCGGAACGCTCGTGAGAATTGGCCGGCGTAGGACAGCCCTACGGACCGCCGTACTCTCCATGGCCCAGGGCCCTTTTTCGCCCTGGGCATGTTGCTGCCACCAAGAAATGGCTCGGAAAAGACGCGGCCCAACCCGTCACGCCGGTGCATTGGAGCGTTCCCGGAGCAGAGTTGAAGAACCGGTGGTGGCCTGGTGTGCGCCTCTATCTTTCGGGTAGATGGGCCGGCCAAGGATGGGGATGGCCTCATCTTGGTCATACAGGTTGATCTCACTCTGAGGGTTGTCCGACGCACCAGAGGGGCCGATGGAGACTGCGTGGTTGGCAGATGCGTGGCTACGGGTCTAAGGGTTTCCCATATGGAGGCCATGAGGGACAGGACCCCGGAAGCAGGTTGGGGAAGCAGGCGAGTGTTCCCGACCGGACTTCGTGATGGGCCTGGCCCCATGGTAGAGCGCACGGATGGGACCCCGGCAAGTCGAGGATCCACGGGCGTTGTCCTCGCTGCATTCCATCTTGTGGAGTGCCTATTGGCGGCGATCGGGTGCGGGAACTCACAGTGCCCTTCAGGGCTCCGAGGTGGGGGCGGCCCAGCAGACGTGCGGCGCCCGAATGACTTCGCCGGGCTTTTTTCGGCCAATTCTCACGAGCGTTCTGCCCAAACCAGGATTGGTTTGGGCAGAACGCTCGTGAGAATTGGCCGGCGTAGGACAGCCCTGCGGACCGCCGTGCTCTCCATGGCCCAGGGCCCTTTCTCGCCCAGGGCATGTTGCTGTCGCCAAGAAATGGCTCGGAAAAGACGCAGCCCACTCCGGCACGCCGGCGCATTGGAGCGTTCCCGGAGCAGAGTTGAAGAACGGGTGGTGGCCTGGTGTGCGCCTCTGTCTTTCGGGTAGATGGGCCGGCCAAGGATGGGGATGACCTCATCTTGGTCATACAGGTTGATCTCACTGTGAGGGTTGTCCGAAGCACCAGAGGGGCCGATGGAGACTGCTTGGTTGGGAGATGCGTGGCTGCGGGTCTAAGGGTTTCCCATATGGAGGCCATGAGGGACAGGACCCCGGAAGCAGGTTGGGGAAGCAGGCGAGTGTTCCAGATCGGACTTCGTGATGGGCCTGGCCCCGTCTAGAGCGCTGGGATGGGACCCCGGCAAGTCGAGGATCCACGGCCGTTGTCCTCGCTGCATTCCATCTTGTGGAGTGCCTCTTGGCGGCGATCGGGTGCGGGCACTCACAGTGCCCTTCAGGGCCCCGAGGTGGGGGCGGCCCAGCAGACGTGCGGCGCCCGAATGACTTCGCCGGGCTTTTTCCGGCCAATTCTCACGAGCGTTCTGCACAAACCAGGATTGGTTTGGGCAAAACGCTCGAGAGAATTGGCCGGCGTAGGATAGCCCTGCGGACCGCCGTGCTCTCCATGGCCCAGGGCCCTTTCTCGCCCAGGGCATGTTGCTGCCGCCTATAAATGGCTCGGAAAAGACGCGGCCCACCCCGGCACGCCGGCGCATTGGAGCGTTCATGGAGCAGAGTTGAAGAACGGGTGGTGGCCTGGTGTGCGCCTCTGTCTTTCGGGTAGAAGGGCCGGCCAAGGATGGGGATGACCTCATCTTGGTCATACAGGTTTATCTCACTCTGAGGGTTGTCCGAAGCACCAGAGGGGCCGATGGAGACTGCGTGGTTGGGAGATGCGTGGCTGCGGGTCTAAGGGTTTCCCATATGGAGGCCATGAGGGACAGGACCCCGGAAGCAGGTTGGGGAAGCAGGCGAGTGTTCCAGATCAGACTTCGTGATGGGCCTGGCCCCGTGGTAGAGCTCACGGATGGAACCCCCGCAAGTCGAGGATCCACGGGCGTTGTCCTCGCTGCATTCCATTTTGTGGAGTGCCTCTTGGCGGCAATCGGGTGCGGGCACTCACAGTGCCCTTCAGGGCCCCGAGGTGGGGGCGGCCCAGAAGACATGCGGCGCCCGAATTAATTCGCCGGGCTTTTTCCGGCCAATTCTCACGAGCGTTCTGCACAAACCAGGATTGGTTTGGGCAGAACGCTCGTGAGAATTGGCCGGTGTAGGACAGCCCTGCGGACCGCCGTGCTCTCCATGGCCCAGGGCCCTTTCTCGCTCAGGGCATGTTGCTGCCGCCAAGAAATGGCTCGGAAAAGACGCGGCCCACCCCGGCACGCCGGCGCATTGGAGCGTTCCCGGAGCAGAGTTGAAGAACGGGTGGTGGCCTGGTGTGCGCCTCTGTCTTTCGGGTAGATGGGCCGGCCAATGATGGGGTTGGCCTCATCTTGGTGATACAGGTTGATCTCACTCTGAGGGTTGTCCGAAGCACCAGAGGGGCCGATGGAGACTGCGTGGTTGGGAGATGCGTGGCTGCGGGTCTAAGGGTTTCTCATATAGAGGCCATGAGGGACAGGACCCCGGAAGCAGGTTGGGGAAGCAGGCGAGTGTTCCAGACCGGACTTCGTGATGGGCCTGGCCCCGTGATAGAGCGCTGGGATGGGACCCCGGCAAGTCGAGGATCCACGGGCGTTGTCCTCGCTGCATTCCATCTTGTGGAGTGCCTCTTGGCGGCGATCGTGTGCGGGCACTCACAGTGCCCTTCAGGGCCCCGAGGTGGGGGCGGCCCAGCAGACGTGCGGCGCCCGAATGACTTCGCCGGGATTCTTCCGGCCAATTCTCACGAGCGTTCTGCCCAAACCAGGATTGGTTTGGGCAGAACGCTCGTGAGAATTGGCCGGCGTAGGACAGCCCTGCGGACCGCCGTGCTCTCCATGGCCCAGGGCCCTTTCTCGCCCAGGGCATGTTGCTGCCGCCAAGAAATGGCTCGGAAAAGACGCGGCCCACCCCAGAATGCCGGCGCATTGGAGCGTTCCCGGAGCAGAGTTGAAGAACGGGTGGTGGCCCGGTGTGCGCCTCTGTCTTTCGGGTAGATGGGCCGGCCAAGGATGGGGATGACCTCATCTTGGTCATACAGGTTGATCTCACTCTGAGGGTTGTCCGAAGCACCAGAGGGGCCGATGGAGACTGTGTGGTTGGGAGATGCGTGGCTGCGGGTCTAAGGGTTTCCCATACGGAGGCCATGAGGGACAGGACCGCGGAAGCAGGTTGGGGAAGCAGGCGAGTGTTCCAGACCGGACTTCGTGATGGTCCTGGCCCCGTGGTAGAGCGCAGGGATGGGACCCCGGCAAGTCGAGGATCCACGGGCGTTGTCCTCGTTGCATTCCATCTTGTGGAGTGCCTCTTGGCGGCGATCGGGTGCGGGCACTCACAGCGCCCTTCAGGGCCCCAAGGTGGGGGCAGCCCAGTAGACGTGCGGCGCCCAAATGACTTCGCCGTGCTTTTTCCGGCCAATTCTCGCGAGCGTTCTGCCCAAACCAGAATTGGTTTGGGCAGAACGCTCGCGAGAATTGGCCTGCGTAGGACAGCCCTGCGGACCGCCGTGCTCTCCATGGCCCAGGGCCCTTTTTCGCCCTGGGCATGTTGCTGCCGCCAAGAAATGGCTCGGAAAAGACGTGGCCCACCCCGGCATGCCGGCGCATTGGAGCGTTCCCGGAGCAGAGTTGAAGAACGGGTGGTGGCCCGGTGTGCGCCTCTGTCTTTCGGGTAGATGGGCCGGCCAAGGATGGGGATGACCTCATCTTGGTCATACAGGTTGATCTCACTCTGAGGGTTGTCCGAAGCACCAGAGGGGCCGATGGAGACTGCGTGGTTGAGAGATGCGTGGCTGCGGGTCTAAGGGTTTCCCATACGGAGGCCATGAGGGACAGGACCCCGGAAGCAGGTTGGGGAAGCAGGCGAGTGTTCCTGACCGGACTTCGAGATGGGCCTGGCCCCGTGGTAGAGCACAGGGATGGGACCCCGGCAAGTCGAGGATCCACGGGCGTTGTCCTCGCTGCATTCCATCTTGTGGAGTGCCTCTTGGCGGCGATCGGGTGCGGGCACTCACAGTGCGCTTCAGGGCCCCGAGGTGGGGGCGGCCCAGCAGACGTGCGGTGACCGAATGACTTCGCCGGGCTTTTTCCGGCCAATTCTCACGAGCGTTCCGCCCAAACCAGGATTGGTTTGGGCGGAACGCTCGTGAGAATTGGCCGGCGTAAGACAGCCCTACGGACCGCCGTGCTCTCAATGGCCCAGGGCCCTTTTTCGCCCTGGGCATGTTGCTGCCGCCAAGAAATGGCTCGGAAAAGACGCGGCCCACCCCGGCACGCCGGTGCATTGGAGCGTTCCCGGAGCAGAGTTGAAGAACGGGTGGTGGCCTGGTGTGCGCCTCTATCTTTCGGGTAGATGGGCCGGCCAAGGATGGGGATGGCCTCATCTTGGTCATACAGGTTGATCTCACTCTGAGGGTTGTCCGAAGCACCAGAGGGGCCGATGGAGACTGCGTGGTTGGGATATGCGTGGCTTCGGGTCTAAGGGTTTCCGATATGGAGGCCATGAGGGAGAGGACCCCGGAAGCAGTTTGGGGAAGCAGGCGAGTGTTCCCGACCGGACTTCGTGATGGGCCTGGCCCCGTGGTAGAGCGCACGGATGGGACCCCGGCAAGTCGAGGATCCACGGGCGTTGTCCTCGAGCATTCCATCTTGTGGAGTGCCTCTTGGTGGCGATCGGGTGCGGGCACTCACAGTGCCCTTCAGGGCCCCGAGGTGGGGGCGGCCCAGCAGACGTGCGGCGCCCGAATGACTTCGCCGGGCTTTTTCCGGCCAATTCTCACGAGCGTTCTGCCCAAACCAGGATTGGCTCGGAAAAGACGCGGCCCACTCCGGCATGCCGGCGTATTGGAGCGTTCCCGGAGCAGAGATGAAGAACGGGTGGTGGACTGGTGTGCGCCTCTGTCGTTCGGGTAGAAGGGCCGGCCAAGAATGGGGATGACCTCATCTTGGTCATATAGGTTGATCTCATTCTGAGGGTTGTCCGAAGCACCAGAGGGGCCGATGGAGACTGCGTGGTTGGGAGATGCGTGGCTGCGGGTCTAAGGGTTTCCCATATGGAGGCAATGAGGGACAGGACCCCTGAAGCAGGTTGGGGAAGCAGGCGAGTGTTCCAGACCGGACTTCGAGATGGGCCTGGCCCCGTAGTAGAGCGCAGGAATGGGACTCCGGCAAGTCGAGGATCCACGGGCGTTGTCCTCGCTGCATTCCATCTTGTGGAGTGCCTCTTGGCGGCGATCGGGGGCGGGCACTCACAGTGCCCTTCAGGGCCCCGAGGTGGGGGCGGCCCAGCAGACGTGCGGCGCCTGAATGACTTCGCCGGGCTTTTTCCGGCCAATTCTCACGAGCGTTCTGCCCAAACCAGGATTGGTTTGGGCAGAACGCTCGTGAGAATTGGCCGGCGTAGGACAGCCCTGTGGACCGCCGTGCTCTCCATGGCCCAGGGCCCTTTCTCGCCCAGGGCATGTTGCTGCCGCCAAGAAATGGCTCGGAAAAGACGCGGCCCAACCCGGCACGCCGGTGCATTGGAGCGTTCCCGGAGCAGAGTTGAAGAACCGGTGGTGGCCTGGTGTGCGCCTCTATCTTTCGGGTAGATGGGCCGGCCAAGGATGGGGATGGCCTCATCTTGGTCATACAGGTTGATCTCACTCTGAGAGTTGTCCGAAGCACCAGAGGGGCCGATGGAGACTGCGTGGTTGGCAGATGCGTGGCTACGGGTCTAAGGGTTTCCCATATGGAGGCCATGAGGGACAGGACCCCGGAAGCAGGTTGGGGAAGCAGGCGAGTGTTCCCGACCGGACGTCGTGATGGGCCTGGCCCCGTGGTAGAGCGCACGGATGGGACCCCGGCAAGTCGAGGATCCACGGGCGTTGTCCTCGCAGCATTCTATCTTATGGAGTGCCTCTTGTCGGCGATCGGGTGCGGGCACTCACAGTGCCCTTCAGGGCCCCGAGGTGGGGGCGGCCCAGCAGACGTGCGGCGCCCGAATGACTTCGCCGGGCTTTTTTCGGCCAATTCTCACGAGCGTTCTGCCCAAACCAGGATTGGTTTGGGCAGAACGCTCGTGAGAATTGGCCGGCTTAGGACAGCCCTGCGGACCGCCGTGCTCTCCATGGCCCAGGGCCCTTTCTCGCCCAGGCATGTTGCTGTCGCCAAGAAATGGCTCAGAAAAGACGCGGCCCAACCCGGCACGCCGGCGCATTGGAGCGTTCCCGGAGCAGAGTTGAAGAACGGGTGGTGGCCTGGTGTGCGCCTCTGTCTTTCGGGTAGATGGGCCGGCCAAGGATGGGAATGACCTCATCTTGGTCATACAGGTTTATGTCACTCTGAGGGTTTTTCGAAGCACCAGAGGGGCCGATGGAGACTGCGTGGTTGGGAGATGCGTGGCTGCGGGTCAAAGGGTTTCCCATTTGGAGGCCATGAGGGACAGGACCCCGGAAGCAGGTTGGGGAAGCAGGCGAGTGTTCCAGACCGGACTTCGTGATGGGCCTGGCCCCGTGGTAGAGCGCAGGGATGGGACCCCCGCAAGTCGAGGATCCACGGACGTTGTCCTCGCTGCATTCCATCTTATGGAGTGCCTCTTGTCGGCGATCAGGTGCGGGAACTCACAGTGCCCTTCAGGGCCCCGAGGTGGGGGCGGCCCAGCAGACGTGCGGCGCCCGAATGACTTCGCCGGGCTTTTTCCGGCCAATTCTCACGACCATTCTGCCCAAACCAGGATTGGCTCGGAAAAGACGCGGCCCACTCCGGCATGCCGGCGTATTGGAGCGTTCCCGGAGCAGAGATGAAGAACGGGTGGTGGACTGGTGTGCGCCTCAGTCGTTCGGGTAGATGGGCCGGCCAAGAATGGGGATGACCTCATCTTGGTCATACAGGTTGATCTCATTCTGAGGGTTGTCCGAAGCACCAGAGGGGCCGATGGAGACTGCGTGGTTGGGAGATGCGTGGCTGCGGGTCTAAGGGTTTCCCATATGGAGGCAATGAGGGACAGGACCCCGGAAGCAGGTTGGGGAAGCAGGCGAGTGTTCCAGACCGGACTTCGAGATGGGCCTGGCCCCGTAGTAGAGCGCAGGAATGGGACCCCGGCAAGTCGAGGATCCACGGGCGTT
Organism: Mustela lutreola; assembly: GCF_030435805.1. NCBI lineage: Eukaryota > Metazoa > Chordata > Mammalia > Carnivora > Mustelidae > Mustela > Mustela lutreola. The sequence goes on along the minus strand of NC_081296.1, from coordinate 315,519 downwards.
GTCCTCGCTGCATTCCATCTTGTGGAGTGCCTCTTGGCGGCGATCGGGGGCGGGCACTCACAGTGCCCTTCAGGGCCCCGAGGTGGGGGCGGCCCAGCAGAGGTGCGGCGCCCGAATGACTTCGCCGGGCTTTTTCCGGCCAATTCTCACGAGCGTTCTGCCCAAACCAGGATTGGTTTGGGCAGAACGCTCGTGAGAATTGGCCGGCGTAGGACAGCCCTGCGGACCGCCGTGCTCTCCATGGCCCAGGGCCCTTTCTCGCCCAGGGCATGTTGCTGTCGCCAAGAAATGGCTCAGAAAAGACGCGGCCCAACCCGGTACGCCGGCGCATTGGAGCGTTCCCGGAGCAGAGTTGAAGAACGGGTGGTGGCCTGGTGTGCGCCTCGGTCTTTCGGGTAGATGGGCCGGCCAAGGATGGGGATGACCTCATCTTGGTCATACAGGTTTATGTCACTCTGAGGGTTTTTCGAAGCACCAGAGGGGCCGATGGAGACTGCGTGCTTGGGAGATGCGTGGCTGCGGGTCTAAGTGTTTCCCATTTGGAGGCCATGAGGGACAGGACCCCGGAAGCGGGTTGGGGAAGCAGGCGAGTGTTCCAGACCGGACTTCGTGATGGGCCTGGCCCCGCGGTAGGGCGCAGGGATGGGACCCCGGCAAGTCGAGGATCCACGGGCGTTGTCCTCGCTGCATTCCATCTTGTGGAGTGCCTCTTGGCGGCGATCGGGTGCGGGCACTCACAGTGCCCTTCAGGGCCCCGAGGTGGGGGCGGCCCAGCAGACGTGTGGCGCCCGAATGACTTCGCCGGGCTTTTTCCGGTCAATTCTCACGAGCGTTCCGCCCAAACCAGGATTGGTTTGGGCGGAACGCTCGTGAGAATTGGCCGGCGTAGGACAGCCCTACGGACCGCCGTACTCTCCATGGCCCAGGGCCCTTTTTCGCCCTGGGCATGTTGCTGCCACCAAGAAATGGCTCGGAAAAGACGCGGCCCAACCCGTCACGCCGGTGCATTGGAGCGTTCCCGGAGCAGAGTTGAAGAACCGGTGGTGGCCTGGTGTGCGCCTCTATCTTTCGGGTAGATGGGCCGGCCAAGGATGGGGATGGCCTCATCTTGGTCATACAGGTTGATCTCACTCTGAGGGTTGTCCGAAGCACCAGAGGGGCCGATGGAGACTGCGTGGTTGGCAGATGCGTGGCTACGGGTCTAAGGGTTTCCCATATGGAGGCCATGAGGGACAGGACCCCGGAAGCAGGTTGGGGAAGCAGGCGAGTGTTCCCGACCGGACTTCGTGATGGGCCTGGCCCCATGGTAGAGCGCACGGATGGGACCCCGGCAAGTCGAGGATCCACGGGCGTTGTCCTCGCTGCATTCCATCTTGTGGAGTGCCTATTGGCGGCGATCGGGTGCGGGAACTCACAGTGCCCTTCAGGGCTCCGAGGTGGGGGCGGCCCAGCAGACGTGCGGCGCCCGAATGACTTCGCCGGGCTTTTTTCGGCCAATTCTCACGAGCGTTCTGCCCAAACCAGGATTGGTTTGGGCAGAACGCTCGTGAGAATTGGCCGGCGTAGGACAGCCCTGCGGACCGCCGTGCTCTCCATGGCCCAGGGCCCTTTCTCGCCCAGGGCATGTTGCTGTCGCCAAGAAATGGCTCGGAAAAGACGCAGCCCACTCCGGCACGCCGGCGCATTGGAGCGTTCCCGGAGCAGAGTTGAAGAACGGGTGGTGGCCTGGTGTGCGCCTCTGTCTTTCGGGTAGATGGGCCGGCCAAGGATGGGGATGACCTCATCTTGGTCATACAGGTTGATCTCACTGTGAGGGTTGTCCGAAGCACCAGAGGGGCCGATGGAGACTGCTTGGTTGGGAGATGCGTGGCTGCGGGTCTAAGGGTTTCCCATATGGAGGCCATGAGGGACAGGACCCCGGAAGCAGGTTGGGGAAGCAGGCGAGTGTTCCAGATCGGACTTCGTGATGGGCCTGGCCCCGTCTAGAGCGCTGGGATGGGACCCCGGCAAGTCGAGGATCCACGGCCGTTGTCCTCGCTGCATTCCATCTTGTGGAGTGCCTCTTGGCGGCGATCGGGTGCGGGCACTCACAGTGCCCTTCAGGGCCCCGAGGTGGGGGCGGCCCAGCAGACGTGCGGCGCCCGAATGACTTCGCCGGGCTTTTTCCGGCCAATTCTCACGAGCGTTCTGCACAAACCAGGATTGGTTTGGGCAAAACGCTCGAGAGAATTGGCCGGCGTAGGATAGCCCTGCGGACCGCCGTGCTCTCCATGGCCCAGGGCCCTTTCTCGCCCAGGGCATGTTGCTGCCGCCTATAAATGGCTCGGAAAAGACGCGGCCCACCCCGGCACGCCGGCGCATTGGAGCGTTCATGGAGCAGAGTTGAAGAACGGGTGGTGGCCTGGTGTGCGCCTCTGTCTTTCGGGTAGAAGGGCCGGCCAAGGATGGGGATGACCTCATCTTGGTCATACAGGTTTATCTCACTCTGAGGGTTGTCCGAAGCACCAGAGGGGCCGATGGAGACTGCGTGGTTGGGAGATGCGTGGCTGCGGGTCTAAGGGTTTCCCATATGGAGGCCATGAGGGACAGGACCCCGGAAGCAGGTTGGGGAAGCAGGCGAGTGTTCCAGATCAGACTTCGTGATGGGCCTGGCCCCGTGGTAGAGCTCACGGATGGAACCCCCGCAAGTCGAGGATCCACGGGCGTTGTCCTCGCTGCATTCCATTTTGTGGAGTGCCTCTTGGCGGCAATCGGGTGCGGGCACTCACAGTGCCCTTCAGGGCCCCGAGGTGGGGGCGGCCCAGAAGACATGCGGCGCCCGAATTAATTCGCCGGGCTTTTTCCGGCCAATTCTCACGAGCGTTCTGCCCAAACCAGGATTGGTTTGGGCAGAACGCTCGTGAGAATTGGCCGGTGTAGGACAGCCCTGCGGACCGCCGTGCTCTCCATGGCCCAGGGCCCTTTCTCGCTCAGGGCATGTTGCTGCCGCCAAGAAATGGCTCGGAAAAGACGCGGCCCACCCCGGCACGCCGGCGCATTGGAGCGTTCCCGGAGCAGAGTTGAAGAACGGGTGGTGGCCTGGTGTGCGCCTCTGTCTTTCGGGTAGATGGGCCGGCCAATGATGGGGTTGGCCTCATCTTGGTGATACAGGTTGATCTCACTCTGAGGGTTGTCCGAAGCACCAGAGGGGCCGATGGAGACTGCGTGGTTGGGAGATGCGTGGCTGCGGGTCTAAGGGTTTCTCATATAGAGGCCATGAGGGACAGGACCCCGGAAGCAGGTTGGGGAAGCAGGCGAATGTTCCAGACCGGACTTCGTGATGGGCCTGGCCCCGTGATAGAGCGCTGGGATGGGACCCCGGCAAGTCGAGGATCCACGGGCGTTGTCCTCGCTGCATTCCATCTTGTGGAGTGCCTCTTGGCGGCGATCGTGTGCGGGCACTCACAGTGCCCTTCAGGGCCCCGAGGTGGGGGCGGCCCAGCAGACGTGCGGCGCCCGAATGACTTCGCCGGGATTCTTCCGGCCAATTCTCACGAGCGTTCTGCCCAAACCAGGATTGGTTTGGGCAGAACGCTCGTGAGAATTGGCCGGCGTAGGACAGCCCTGCGGACCGCCGTGCTCTCCATGGCCCAGGGCCCTTTCTCGCCCAGGGCATGTTGCTGCCGCCAAGAAATGGCTCGGAAAAGACGCGGCCCACCCCAGAATGCCGGCGCATTGGAGCGTTCCCGGAGCAGAGTTGAAGAACGGGTGGTGGCCCGGTGTGCGCCTCTGTCTTTCGGGTAGATGGGCCGGCCAAGGATGGGGATGACCTCATCTTGGTCATACAGGTTGATCTCACTCTGAGGGTTGTCCGAAGCACCAGAGGGGCCGATGGAGACTGTGTGGTTGGGAGATGCGTGGCTGCGGGTCTAAGGGTTTCCCATACGGAGGCCATGAGGGACAGGACCGCGGAAGCAGGTTGGGGAAGCAGGCGAGTGTTCCAGACCGGACTTCGTGATGGTCCTGGCCCCGTGGTAGAGCGCAGGGATGGGACCCCGGCAAGTCGAGGATCCACGGGCGTTGTCCTCGCTGCATTCCATCTTGTGGAGTGCCTCTTGGCGGCGATCGGGTGCGGGCACTCACAGTGCGCTTCAGGGCCCCGAGGTGGGGGCGGCCCAGCAGACGTGCGGTGACCGAATGACTTCGCCGGGCTTTTTCCGGCCAATTCTCGCGAGCGTTCCGCCCAAACCAGGATTGGTTTGGGCGGAACGCTCGTGAGAATTGGCCGGCGTAGGACAGCCCTGCGGACCGCCGTGCTCTCAATGGCCCAGGGCCCTTTTTCGCCCTGGGCATGTTGCTGCCGCCAAGAAATGGCTCGGAAAAGACGCGGCCCACCCCGGCACGCCGGTGCATTGGAGCGTTCCCGGAGCAGAGTTGAAGAACTGGTGGTGGCCTGGTGTGCGCCTCTATCTTTCGGGTAGATGGGCCGGCCAAGGATGGGGATGGCCTCATCTTGGTCATACAGGTTGATCTCACTCTGAGGGTTGTCCGAAGCACCAGAGGGGCCGATGGAGACTGCGTGGTTGGGTTATGCGTGGCTTCGGGTCTAAGGGTTTCCGATATGGAGGCCATGAGGGAGAGGACCCCGGAAGCAGTTTGGGGAAGCAGGCGAGTGTTCCCGACCGGACTTCGTGATGGGCCTGGCCCCGTGGTAGAGCGCACGGATGGGACCCCGGCAAGTCGAGGATCCACGGGCGTTGTCCTCGAGCATTCCATCTTGTGGAGTGCCTCTTGGTGGCGATCGGGTGCGGGCACTCACAGTGCCCTTCAGGGCCCCGAGGTGGGGGCGGCCCAGCAGACGTGCGGCGCCCGAATGACTTCGCCGGGCTTTTTCCGGCCAATTCTCACGAGCGTTCTGCCCAAACCAGGATTGGCTCGGAAAAGACGCGGCCCACTCCGGCATGCCGGCGTATTGGAGCGTTCCCGGAGCAGAGATGAAGAACGGGTGGTGGACTGGTGTGCGCCTCTGTCGTTCGGGTAGATGGGCCGGCCAAGAATGGGGATGACCTCATCTTGGTCATATAGGTTGATCTCATTCTGAGGGTTGTCCGAAGCACCAGAGGGGCCGATGGAGACTGCGTGGTTGGGAGATGCGTGGCTGCGGGTCTAAGGGTTTCCCATATGGAGGCAATGAGGGACAGGACCCCTGAAGCAGGTTGGGGAAGCAGGCGAGTGTTCCAGACCGGACTTCGAGATGGGCCTGGCCCCGTAGTAGAGCGCAGGAATGGGACTCCGGCAAGTCGAGGATCCACGGGCGTTGTCCTCGCTGCATTCCATCTTGTGGAGTGCCTCTTGGCGGCGATCGGGGGCGGGCACTCACAGTGCCCTTCAGGGCCCCGAGGTGGGGGCGGCCCAGCAGACGTGCGGCGCCCGAATGACTTCGCCGGGCTTTTTCCGGCCAATTCTCACGAGCGTTCTGCCCAAACCAGGATTGGTTTGGGCAGAACGCTCGTGAGAATTGGCCGGCGTAGGACAGCCCTGTGGACCGCCGTGCTCTCCATGGCCCAGGGCCCTTTCTCGCCCAGGGCATGTTGCTGCCGCCAAGAAATGGCTCGGAAAAGACGCGGCCCAACCCGGCACGCCGGTGCATTGGAGCGTTCCCGGAGCAGAGTTGAAGAACCGGTGGTGGCCTGGTGTGCGCCTCTATCTTTCGGGTAGATGGGCCGGCCAAGGATGGGGATGGCCTCATCTTGGTCATACAGGTTGATCTCACTCTGAGAGTTGTCCGAAGCACCAGAGGGGCCGATGGAGACTGCGTGGTTGGCAGATGCGTGGCTACGGGTCTAAGGGTTTCCCATATGGAGGCCATGAGGGACAGGACCCCGGAAGCAGGTTGGGGAAGCAGGCGAGTGTTCCCGACCGGACTTCGTGATGGGCCTGGCCCCGTGGTAGAGCGCACGGATGGGACCCCGGCAAGTCGAGGATCCACGGGCGTTGTCCTCGCAGCATTCTATCTTATGGAGTGCCTCTTGTCGGCGATCGGGTGCGGGCACTCACAGTGCCCTTCAGGGCCCCGAGGTGGGGGCGGCCCAGCAGACGTGCGGCGCCCGAATGACTTCGCCGGGCTTTTTTCGGCCAATTCTCACGAGCGTTCTGCCCAAACCAGGATTGGTTTGGGCAGAACGCTCGTGAGAATTGGCCGGCTTAGGACAGCCCTGCGGACCGCCGTGCTCTCCATGGCCCAGGGCCCTTTCTCGCCCAGGGCATGTTGCTGTCGCCAAGAAATGGCTCAGAAAAGACGCGGCCCAACCCGGCACGCCGGCGCATTGGAGCGTTCCCGGAGCAGAGTTGAAGAACGGGTGGTGGCCTGGTGTGCGCCTCTGTCTTTCGGGTAGATGGGCCGGCCAAGGATGGGAATGACCTCATCTTGGTCATACAGGTTTATGTCACTCTGAGGGTTTTTCGAAGCACCAGAGGGGCCGATGGAGACTGCGTGGTTGGGAGATGCGTGGCTGCGGGTCAAAGGGTTTCCCATTTGGAGGCCATGAGGGACAGGACCCCGGAAGCAGGTTGGGGAAGCAGGCGAGTGTTCCAGACCGGACTTCGTGATGGGCCTGGCCCCGTGGTAGAGCGCAGGGATGGGACCCCCGCAAGTCGAGGATCCACGGACGTTGTCCTCGCTGCATTCCATCTTATGGAGTGCCTCTTGTCGGCGATCAGGTGCGGGAACTCACAGTGCCCTTCAGGGCCCCGAGGTGGGGGCGGCCCAGCAGACGTGCGGCGCCCGAATGACTTCGCCGGGCTTTTTCCGGCCAATTCTCACGACCATTCTGCCCAAACCAGGATTGGCTCGGAAAAGACGCGGCCCACTCCGGCATGCCGGCGTATTGGAGCGTTCCCGGAGCAGAGATGAAGAACGGGTGGTGGACTGGTGTGCGCCTCAGTCGTTCGGGTAGATGGGCCGGCCAAGAATGGGGATGACCTCATCTTGGTCATACAGGTTGATCTCATTCTGAGGGTTGTCCGAAGCACCAGAGGGGCCGATGGAGACTGCGTGGTTGGGAGATGCGTGGCTGCGGGTCTAAGGGTTTCCCATATGGAGGCAATGAGGGACAGGACCCCGGAAGCAGGTTGGGGAAGCAGGCGAGTGTTCCAGACCGGACTTCGAGATGGGCCTGGCCCCGTAGTAGAGCGCAGGAATGGGACCCCGGCAAGTCGAGGATCCACGGGCGTTGTCCTCGCTGCATTCCATCTTGTGGAGTGCCTCTTGGCGGCGATCGGGGGCGGGCACTCACAGTGCCCTTCAGGGCCCCGAGGTGGGGGCGGCCCAGCAGAGGTGCGGCGCCCGAATGACTTCGCCGGGCTTTTTCCGGCCAATTCTCACGAGCGTTCTGCCCAAACCAGGATTGGTTTGGGCAGAACGCTCGTGAGAATTGGCCGGCGTAGGACAGCCCTGCGGACCGCCGTGCTCTCCATGGCCCAGGGCCCTTTCTCGCCCAGGGCATGTTGCTGTCGCCAAGAAATGGCTCAGAAAAGACGCGGCCCAACCCGGTACGCCGGCGCATTGGAGCGTTCCCGGAGCAGAGTTGAAGAACGGGTGGTGGCCTGGTGTGCGCCTCGGTCTTTCGGGTAGATGGGCCGGCCAAGGATGGGGATGACCTCATCTTGGTCATACAGGTTTATGTCACTCTGAGGGTTTTTCGAAGCACCAGAGGGGCCGATGGAGACTGCGTGCTTGGGAGATGCGTGGCTGCGGGTCTAAGTGTTTCCCATTTGGAGGCCATGAGGGACAGGACCCCGGAAGCGGGTTGGGGAAGCAGGCGAGTGTTCCAGACCGGACTTCGTGATGGGCCTGGCCCCGTGGTAGAGCGCAAGGATGGGACCCCCGCAAGTCGAGGATCCACGGACGTTGTCCTCGCTGCATTCCATCTTATGGAGTGCCTCTTGTCGGCGATCAGGTGCGGGAACTCACAGTGCCCTTCAGGGCCCCGAGGTGGGGGCGGCTCAGCAGACGTGCGGCGCCCGAATGACTTCGCCGTGATTTTTCCGGCAAATTCTCACGAGCGTTCTGCCCAAACCAATCCTGGTTTGGGCAGAAGGCTCGTGAGAATTGGCCGGCGTAGGACAGCCCTGCGGACCGCCGTGCTCTCCATGGCCCAGGGCCCTTTCTCGCCCTGGGCATGTTGCTGCCGCCAAGAAATGGCTCGGAAAAGACGCGGCCCACCCCGGCATGCCGGCGCATTGGAGCGTTCCCGTGGCAAAGTTGAAGAACGGGTGGTGGCCCGGTGTGCGCCTCTGTCTTTCGGGTAGATGGGCCGGCCAAGGATGGGGATGACCTCATCTTGGTCATACAGGTTGATCTCACTCTGAGGGTTGTCCGAAGCACCAGAGGGGCCGATGGAGACTGCGTGGTTGGGAGATGCGTGGCTGCGGGTCTAAGGGTTTCCCATACGGAGGCCATGAGGGACAGGACCCCGGAAGCAGGTTGGGGAAGCAGGCGAGTGTTCCTGACCGGACTTCGAGATGGGCCTGGCCCCGTGGTAGAGCACAGGGATGGGACCCCGGCAAGTCGAGGATCCACGGGCGTTGTCCTCGCTGCATTCCATCTTGTGGAGTGCCTCTTGGCGGCGATCGGGTGCGGGCACTCACAGTGCGCTTCAGGGCCCCGAGGTGGGGGCGGCCCAGCAGACGTGCGGTGACCGAATGACTTCGCCGGGCTTTTTCCGGCCAATTCTCACGAGCGTTCCGCCCAAACCAGGATTGGTTTGGGCGGAACGCTCGTGAGAATTGGCCGGCGTAAGACAGCCCTACGGACCGCCGTGCTCTCAATGGCCCAGGGCCCTTTTTCGCCCTGGGCATGTTGCTGCCGCCAAGAAATGGCTCGGAAAAGACGCGGCCCACCCCGGCACGCCGGTGCATTGGAGCGTTCCCGGAGCAGAGTTGAAGAACGGGTGGTGGCCTGGTGTGCGCCTCTATCTTTCGGGTAGATGGGCCGGCCAAGGATGGGGATGGCCTCATCTTGGTCATACAGGTTGATCTCACTCTGAGGGTTGTCCGAAGCACCAGAGGGGCCGATGGAGACTGCGTGGTTGGGATATGCGTGGCTTCGGGTCTAAGGGTTTCCGATATGGAGGCCATGAGGGAGAGGACCCCGGAAGCAGTTTGGGGAAGCAGGCGAGTGTTCCCGACCGGACTTCGTGATGGGCCTGGCCCCGTGGTAGAGCGCACGGATGGGACCCCGGCAAGTCGAGGATCCACGGGCGTTGTCCTCGAGCATTCCATCTTGTGGAGTGCCTCTTGGTGGCGATCGGGTGCGGGCACTCACAGTGCCCTTCAGGGCCCCGAGGTGGGGGCGGCCCAGCAGACGTGCGGCGCCCGAATGACTTCGCCGGGCTTTTTCCGGCCAATTCTCACGAGCGTTCTGCCCAAACCAGGATTGGCTCGGAAAAGACGCGGCCCACTCCGGCATGCCGGCGTATTGGAGCGTTCCCGGAGCAGAGATGAAGAACGGGTGGTGGACTGGTGTGCGCCTCTGTCGTTCGGGTAGATGGGCCGGCCAAGAATGGGGATGACCTCATCTTGGTCATATAGGTTGATCTCATTCTGAGGGTTGTCCGAAGCACCAGAGGGGCCGATGGAGACTGCGTGGTTGGGAGATGCGTGGCTGCGGGTCTAAGGGTTTCCCATATGGAGGCAATGAGGGACAGGACCCCTGAAGCAGGTTGGGGAAGCAGGCGAGTGTTCCAGACCGGACTTCGAGATGGGCCTGGCCCCGTAGTAGAGCGCAGGAATGGGACTCCGGCAAGTCGAGGATCCACGGGCGTTGTCCTCGCTGCATTCCATCTTGTGGAGTGCCTCTTGGCGGCGATCGGGGGCGGGCACTCACAGTGCCCTTCAGGGCCCCGAGGTGGGGGCGGCCCAGCAGACGTGCGGCGCCCGAATGACTTCGCCGGGCTTTTTCCGGCCAATTCTCACGAGCGTTCTGCCCAAACCAGGATTGGTTTGGGCAGAACGCTCGTGAGAATTGGCCGGCGTAGGACAGCCCTGTGGACCGCCGTGCTCTCCATGGCCCAGGGCCCTTTCTCGCCCAGGGCATGTTGCTGCCGCCAAGAAATGGCTCGGAAAAGACGCGGCCCAACCCGGCACGCCGGTGCATTGGAGCGTTCCCGGAGCAGAGTTGAAGAACCGGTGGTGGCCTGGTGTGCGCCTCTATCTTTCGGGTAGATGGGCCGGCCAAGGATGGGGATGGCCTCATCTTGGTCATACAGGTTGATCTCACTCTGAGAGTTGTCCGAAGCACCAGAGGGGCCGATGGAGACTGCGTGGTTGGCAGATGCGTGGCTACGGGTCTAAGGGTTTCCCATATGGAGGCCATGAGGGACAGGACCCCGGAAGCAGGTTGGGGAAGCAGGCGAGTGTTCCCGACCGGACTTCGTGATGGGCCTGGCCCCGTGGTAGAGCGCACGGATGGGACCCCGGCAAGTCGAGGATCCACGGGCGTTGTCCTCGCAGCATTCTATCTTATGGAGTGCCTCTTGTCGGCGATCGGGTGCGGGCACTCACAGTGCCCTTCAGGGCCCCGAGGTGGGGGCGGCCCAGCAGACGTGCGGCGCCCGAATGACTTCGCCGGGCTTTTTTCGGCCAATTCTCACGAGCGTTCTGCCCAAACCAGGATTGGTTTGGGCAGAACGCTCGTGAGAATTGGCCGGCTTAGGACAGCCCTGCGGACCGCCGTGCTCTCCATGGCCCAGGGCCCTTTCTCGCCCAGGGCATGTTGCTGTCGCCAAGAAATGGCTCAGAAAAGACGCGGCCCAACCCGGCACGCCGGCGCATTGGAGCGTTCCCGGAGCAGAGTTGAAGAACGGGTGGTGGCCTGGTGTGCGCCTCTGTCTTTCGGGTAGATGGGCCGGCCAAGGATGGGAATGACCTCATCTTGGTCATACAGGTTTATGTCACTCTGAGGGTTTTTCGAAGCACCAGAGGGGCCGATGGAGACTGCGTGGTTGGGAGATGCGTGGCTGCGGGTCAAAGGGTTTCCCATTTGGAGGCCATGAGGGACAGGACCCCGGAAGCAGGTTGGGGAAGCAGGCGAGTGTTCCAGACCGGACTTCGTGATGGGCCTGGCCCCGTGGTAGAGCGCAGGGATGGGACCCCCGCAAGTCGAGGATCCACGGACGTTGTCCTCGCTGCATTCCATCTTATGGAGTGCCTCTTGTCGGCGATCAGGTGCGGGAACTCACAGTGCCCTTCAGGGCCCCGAGGTGGGGGCGGCCCAGCAGACGTGCGGCGCCCGAATGACTTCGCCGGGCTTTTTCCGGCCAATTCTCACGACCATTCTGCCCAAACCAGGATTGGCTCGGAAAAGACGCGGCCCACTCCGGCATGCCGGCGTATTGGAGCGTTCCCGGAGCAGAGATGAAGAACGGGTGGTGGACTGGTGTGCGCCTCAGTCGTTCGGGTAGATGGGCCGGCCAAGAATGGGGATGACCTCATCTTGGTCATACAGGTTGATCTCATTCTGAGGGTTGTCCGAAGCACCAGAGGGGCCGATGGAGACTGCGTGGTTGGGAGATGCGTGGCTGCGGGTCTAAGGGTTTCCCATATGGAGGCAATGAGGGACAGGACCCCGGAAGCAGGTTGGGGAAGCAGGCGAGTGTTCCAGACCGGACTTCGAGATGGGCCTGGCCCCGTAGTAGAGCGCAGGAATGGGACCCCGGCAAGTCGAGGATCCACGGGCGTTGTCCTCGCTGCATTCCATTTTGTGGAGTGCCTCTTGGCGGCGATCGGGGGCGGGCACTCACAGTGCCCTTCAGGGCCCCGAGGTGGGGGCGGCCCAGCAGAGGTGCGGCGCCCGAATGACTTCGCCGGGCTTTTTCCGGCCAATTCTCACGAGCGTTCTGCCCAAACCAGGATTGGTTTGGGCAGAACGCTCGTGAGAATTGGCCGGCGTAGGACAGCCCTGCGGACCGCCGTGCTCTCCATGGCCCAGGGCCCTTTCTCGCCCAGGGCATGTTGCTGTCGCCAAGAAATGGCTCAGAAAAGACGCGGCCCAACCCGGTACGCCGGCGCATTGGAGCGTTCCCGGAGCAGAGTTGAAGAACGGGTGGTGGCCTGGTGTGCGCCTCGGTCTTTCGGGTAGATGGGCCGGCCAAGGATGGGGATGACCTCATCTTGGTCATACAGGTTTATGTCACTCTGAGGGTTTTTCGAAGCACCAGAGGGGCCGATGGAGACTGCGTGCTTGGGAGATGCGTGGCTGCGGGTCTAAGTGTTTCCCATTTGGAGGCCATGAGGGACAGGACCCCGGAAGCGGGTTGGGGAAGCAGGCAAGTGTTCCAGACCGGACTTCGTGATGGGCCTGGCCCCGTGGTAGAGCGCAGGGATGGGACCCCCGCAAGTCGAGGATCCACGGACGTTGTCCTCGCTGCATTCCATCTTATGGAGTGCCTCTTGTCGGCGATCAGGTGCGGGAACTCACAGTGCCCTTCAGGGCCCCGAGGTGGGGGCGGC